>NW_022681459.1:28493086-28840603 GCF_009764315.1 Trachypithecus francoisi | reverse complement strand
AGGAGTTTGAGACCAGCCTGGCCAACATGGTAAAACCCCATCTCTACTAAAAATACACAAAATTAGCCAGCTGTGGTGGTAGGCATCTGTAATCCCAGCTACTTGGGAGGCTGAGGCAGGAGAATCACTGGAACCCAGGAGGCGGAGGTTGCAGTGAGCCAAGATCGCACCATTGCACTCCAGCTAGGGGGACGAGAGCAAAACTCCCTCTCAAAAAAAAAGAAAAGAAAAGAAAGGAAAAGAAAATCCATCTAGTCTCAAGACTTTAGGTACCTAGACGCTGACTACAAAATTGACCCATCTCTAGGATGGAGAGCTCTCCACCTCCATGGCTGTATGGCTCCCCCAGGCCTCTCAACCTGCATGGTGTTCATATCTTTAGAGCATCCACATTGAACTCATCCCAGCTGAGCTTCTGGCTGCCTCCCGCACCCAGAGCAATCTTTCTCCTTAGCTCTGCAGTGGAAATGCTATTCTTCTGGTTGGTCCAGCTGAGGCCTGAGAGGAACCAGGGGGTAACAAACACCCCGGAACTTCACAGCTGGAAGCAGCACTCATTTCGCTTGCTCTGTCTCTCCACTGCACAGCCTCTAGCCTGTCAGTGTTCTCGGTTTCTCGAACATCGCAGGCATGATCCTGCCTCACAACCCTTGGCCCCCTCACAGTCTATATCAAGCGTGTTGGGAACTCCTAGTGGCTCCACTTCAACCGTCCCCACCTAGGTACCTCTCACTCTCCCCTCCACACCACCCTGGGCCACGTCGCCATCAGGCTCTCACCTGTGTCCTGGCCACAGCCCCCACCTGGTCTTGAGTGCCCTGCCCCGTTCACAGGGATTCTCTGAGCACGCCTCTGCTCTAAGCCATTTCTCCAACGGCTTCCAGCTTCACACAAAGCAAGAGCCAAAGTCCTTTCAACAGCCTACACAGCCCCATATTCACTGTTCTCAAACAACAGAGAGCTGGAGAGCCGGCAGCGTGAGGAACCCCAGAACCCCTGCCAGCGTGGTTCGGAGGCAGCAGGCCTGGGGTGGGCCCCCGGGAACCACATGTGGAGGCAAAAGCAACTCCAGCTTGGATGCCAACCCGCCGTGTTGACTTCGAATTGACCCCAGTTCTGGAAGGCCTCTACGATTTCTAAGTTATCTGCTGTTTGTTGTGTAAGAGCACCCACTGAAATCCCACCCCTAGGTCAAAACAACCTTGACCATAACTCCTGTCCTTAGGCAAATTCACATAGCATTCTTGCATATATGAAATTTCCCTACAATTGTCCTGCACCTTCCTTCTGGTACTATGTAAGCCTGAGGAGTAATGGGGATCCACCATCTTGTCTTGCTGCTGGCAGAGATATAGACATGGCTTCTGTTTGCAAGTCCCTGTTAAATGTTTCTTTCTGGATTACTGTAGTGGCTCACACCTGTAGTCCCAGCTCCTAGGGAGGCAGAGGCTAGAGGATCGCTTGAGCCCAGAAGTTTAACTCAGCAGCGAGCTATGATTGAATCACTGTACTCCAGCCTGGGTGACAGAGCAAGACCCTGTCTCTAAAATAATTAATGAATAAATAAATGTTTCTTCCTAAGAAACTGGATTTTTCAGCCTCTTTCTTCAGCCTCTCAGCTTCCTCAGACTTTGGAGGTAGGTTTGCATAGACCTGCCCACTGCAGAACATACACCTCACACATGCATGCCCTTACATGGTCCTCTCCTCCTAAATATGGTGGACCCCAGGATTCACTTTAATTAATTAAATGTGGCATAAGTGGTGCTGTGCCACTTAAAGGCCTAAGCCTTAAGAAGACTTGGCAGCCTCCGCTTTTGCACTCTTGGGAGCTCTGAGCCACCACATAAGAAGGCCAGCTACCCTGCCAAGAGTTTCATGGACAGAACACACAGAAAGGCCACAGAAGGGAGAGAGGCCCTGGGACCACATGGAGAGACATAGAGAGAGAAATCCAGTCATTCCAGCACCCCCATTCTGGCCAGCCCAGCTGATACCCCGCTAATGACAGCCACATGGAGGGCCACCAGCAAGACCAGCAGAAGAGCTGCCCAGAAGAGCCCAGCCCAGATTGCAGACTCATGAAGAAATAAAATGGGTTGTTTTCAGCTGTGCAGTGTGGGGGTGGTTTGTCATTTCTGCTTCTTCTCTGACCTCAGGTCATGTGCCTTTTGCTGTTGTCAAACACCACAAGCACGGTCCTGCTTTAGGATTTTTGCACTTACTAGTCTCCCAGCCTGACCTTCTTTTCTCCCAGCTACCTGCTTGGGGTGTTCCCACACCTCTTTAGGCTTCTGCTCAAATCTCGCCTGAATACCCAATTTAAAATTCTGACCCTCTCAATCTCTCTCCCCAGCTTCATCTTTTCCAAAGGACTTACCACCATTGGAGGCTTCCCAGATTTATCTGCTTATTTCTGTGTGTCTGTCTCCCCCTCAAGAATGTGAATTCCTTGAGGTGGGGCCTTTCTTAGGGTCTAGAGTATGCATGGCACATTATAGGCACTCAGCAAAAAACAGGAAGGAAGGAAAGAAAGAGGGAGAGAGGGAGGGAAGAAAAGAGGGAAGTAAGGAGAAACAAAGAGGGAGAAAAGGCTGGGCGCAGTGGCTCATACCTGTTATCCCAGCACTTTGGGAGGCCGAGGCGAGTGGATCACTTGAGGTCAGGAGTTCGAGAGCAGCCTGGCCAACATGGTGAAACCCTATCTCTACTAAAAGTACAAAAGTTAGCCCAGTGTGGTGGCACCTGCCTGTAACCCCAGCTACTCAGGAGGCTGAGACAAGAGAATCGCTTGAACCCAGGAGGTGGAGATTGCAGTGAGCCGAGATTGTTCCACTGCACTCCAGCCTGGGCGATAGAGCAAGAGTCCATTTCAGAAAAAATATATATATATAAATAAAACAAAAAAAGAAGGAGAGAGGGAGGAAGAGGGGAGGGAAAGAAGAGAGAAGGAAAGACACAAAGGCAGAGCAGAAAGAGGAAAGGAAGAAGGAAGGAAGGCCAGCCCACTTCGTAAGTAGGTTGTTACAGAAAACACCTGGCAGGCTGCCCACCACATCACAGAAGACCCATAAAGCAAAGCGTCCCACTCCACAGATCCCCTCGGAGAGGATCAATGCGGACAGCGTGGGAACTGAGGGGAGGGAGGCAGATGAAAGGGGAGAGGGCTCAGAGCAGGGGGCTGGAGCTGAAGATGGGCTCGAAACACTCTGAATTTTTCTGTGTGGGGCTGGCTTGGCTTCAACCCCTGGCTTTTGTCCTGAGTGGAGGAAGAAGCCAGCCTGGCTGTCTCCCCTGCCCCTGCAAATCCAAGGCTTCTCCTGCATCCCCTGGGATCAGGATTGAGAACAAGAAGGGGAATCTCCACAGGGCCACCCAACAGTAGCAAGAGCCCTTCTGCTGTGCATGGATCTCAGCCACATAGGCAAGACTGTGGCACTATCAGCTTCAGGGTGTTTGGGAACATCCCACCCTCAACCACACACTGAGTTTCTGGAGCCACAGTTCTCAAACACTGTGTACAAAGAACACTGGGAATTTGTTAACATGCAGATTCCTGGGCCTGGCCTAGATCCTAATTCAAAAGGGCTGGGCCCAGACATATGTATGCTTTTAACAAGCTCCTCTGTGATTCCAGATTCTGATGCAGATAGTGCCTGGGCCACTCTGGGCGGTCCTGCTCCCTGGGAACTTTTTGCCTTCCCCAGGACTCTGATGTGTGTCAAAGATGACAGAGAGTCCTCAGAACCCACTGTGGGCAGAGGAGGGACCAGCAGAGCTGGCGGTCCCCTCTGATCACTCTCTCTTTGCTGGACCTCCCTCTCATGAAACTGCCCCAACCTTTGATTCTTTCTCCAGGACCCATATTTACCTGTCTGCACATGATCTCCCCAGCAGAGAACATCCAGGAGTCATGAGGTCAGAAGAACAGGGAGGGGAGCATTGGAGTCATCCCCCTGTCCCTTCACCACAACCCCTGCGAAGAGCAACATGGAGTGTGAGTCAGGGCAATGAGAATGAAGAAAGGCCCCACAGGGCTGTGTAGGGCAGGATAAGGGGCTCCCTGTAAGAAGTCAGGGCACTGCCCCACGTTTGTCCTACCAGGGGGGTTCTGTCTTCCGCATCTTGACTAGACATTAGAGGCAGGCCTAAATTCTTTATGTGGGTATGTTCAGAAGAAACACAGGCCTGGCAGAGTCAGCAATGGATGGGTGGGCGGAAGGATGGATAGATGAGTGGGTAGATAGATACATGAATGAATGGATTAATGAATAGATAGATGGATGAGTGGATGGATGGATGGAGTGGGTGGATGAATGGAGGGATGATGGATGGGTGGATGAAAAGACGAATGGGTGATGGATGGAGTGGGTAGATGAATGAATGGATAGACGGATGACAAATGGAGTAGCTGGCTGGGTGGATGAATGATGGACAGGTGGATGGATAGAGGGATGATGGATGAATAGATAGATGAAAAGATGGATGATAGAGTGGGTGGAAGGATAGATGGATGAGTGGGTAGATGAATGAATGGATAAATGAACAGATGGATGGTGGATTGATCGGTGGATGATCAATGGAGACGGTGGATGTATGAATGGATACATAGAGGGATGATGGGTAAATAGACAAAAAGATGGATGATGGAGTGAGTAGATGGATAGATGGATGGATGATAAAATGATGAATGAGTGGGTGGATGGATGGATGGACAACCTTCATCTCTCTGGTTTGCGGTTTGGATTCCATGCTCTCCAGGGTTCCTGCCAGTCCTGGTTGTGTGAGGGTCCATCGCTGTAGAATCAGACTGCTGGCTGTGGGGGGTGGGGGTGGTTCTTATGCTGGCAGGGAAAGTGTGAGAGCAATTTGCAGGTGAGACAGGATGAGAAAGAATTGTTGCGGGACGGAGAGGGAAAGGAGGGCAATAGCAAGGTAGTGGGGGGAGGAGAAAGGTGAAAGAGAGAAAGTGGGTAAAGTAAACTGAGTCTGGCAGCTTTGAAGGTTTCCTCAATTGCAGACCCAATTACTTCTAATAACACCTTGGAGTTCCTTGGCGCCTTCTCCCAGAAGCTCAAAGCCTTTTATTGATGCTGTGAAACTGCTTGACGTTCCAGCAGGGAAGACAGAAATGTGCTATTAATAACACCATTTATTGCTGAGGCAATGGGACCCAGAGAGGTGGAGGGACTTGCCCAAGGTCATAGGGCACTAGAGGCAGGCCCTAGAAGGGCATAGGGCTGGGCACACAGGGGAAACATTCCCTCCCCTGACTTCCCCCTTCACCGCCCTGCGGGCCTGGTGTCTTGTATGGTCTGCCCTGCCCTAGCTCTCAGAGAGCCCAGCCATGAATTCATAAGCATTAGTAAGTCACCGGTTCTCACGACACACTGTGAAGTCACAGCTGTAACCAACTCATTTTCAAACCAAGGACACCCAGACTGGGGCAAGCCAAGTGACTCCTCCTAAGTCACTCGATGTGTCAAAGTTGGAACTGGAAATGGGTGAATTTCAAGATTTGAAGGCCAAGGTTTATCCTTAGGCCACCTGGCTGGTGCGTCCACAAACCAACATTGCACAGGAAAGTGATGAAATCAAGAGTTGCTGCAGCCCCCAGAGCACTCTCTCTGCCATCACCGTGTGGGGCTTCAAGCCACTTGGCTTCACAGGACCTCAGTTCCTTATCTCGCTGCCCCCCTTGCTGGGTGGGCCTCCCTTTTCCCAACCTGTGCTTCCACATCCCTCCCTGCCTTGATTAACTAAGATCCTTCTTGTTACCACAGTCACAGGTTGAAGGTTTTGCAGGTTAGGATGGAGGGGGCGGACTGGCATTCCTCAGATCTGAGTCAGAGAGGTAAACTATCCAATAAAGCAGCACTACCAACTCCCTAAAAAGAATCCTCAACACAGCAGCCAAGAACGCACCTGAAAGGTTTCTTGGCTTCTTGGCTCCAGACGTACCCTTTGTACCTTTATTGAGATGAGAAAAATGCAGTGCATTCTTGGGCTGGACCTCAGGGGAAGTCTTGTGGAGACTGGCAGGGGTAAGGCGGGTAATCACCTTGCCTGGGGCCACGAGTCCTCTACCTGCCGGTTCCCAGGAACCGTTCCCAGGCTGCGGAGCAGGGGAGGGGGCAGTGGGGTTGGGGGTGCACCCAACCGTGAGTGCAGGGCTGCTAAGAGACACACTGGGAGAAGGAAGGAGGAGGGGCAGCTCAGCAGCTGCTGCGGGATCATGGCACCACTTGTGCCCCATGACTGTGGCTGGGCCCATTCAATCTGCTCTGTCTGCTTCCCCAGTAGACGAGTGGTGCCACGGGGGGCAAGACCCTGGTCTCAAAAGCCTCTGTAGCTCCAGGGACAAGTACAGCTCCTGGCATGCATGTTAGCAGGTGCATAAAACTTTTCTATGAGATGGACAGATGATGAATGAATGGGTGGTGGATGGATGGAGGATGAATAGATGTAGAGATGAATACACAGATGGACAGATAATGGAGAGTGATGGTTGGTGGGTGGATGATGAATGGATGGATGGACAGTTGGGCTAATGATGGATGAATAATGGACCGATGGGTGACAGATGAATGATGGATGGTGAATGGATGATGAAAGGATGGATGGATGATAAATAGATGGAAGGGGAATGAACAGATGACAGGATGGATGGACAGATGACGAATGAGTGATGGACAGTGGATGCATGTGGGTGGATGGACGGATGGACAAATGGATAATGGATGGTGCATGGGTGGATGGATGCACAGATAGAAAAATGAACAGGATTCTGGGACACAAGGAAGATATTTGGGATCCTGCCCAAATCCCCACTGTGGCAGGCAATTCAATGAAATACTGAAAAGAGCCAAGCTTACCTATGGGGTGTTTAGAAGGAGGAGAAGCCCCTCTGTCCTCTACCCCAGCAGCACATGCAGGACCCAGGCTTGGATGTACAGGTGCAGAGCAGGAGAGGAGAGTGACAGAGGGAGAAAGGGACGCTCAGGAGCTGTGGGGGGCTGAGGATAGGGGCCCACAGCCTCCCGGCTTCCCTGGCCTCCACCTCTGCCTTTCCCCCAAGTCAGCTGGCAGGCCCCGGCCAGGCTAGCAGTTCTGGGGAGAGTCTAACCTGGGGAGTGACTCTGCTCTGTGGACAGGGGCTGCAGGGGCCCCCAGTTACACCTACCCTTTCCCTGCACACCTTTCATGTGGTGCAGAGGGCTGTGATTACCCGCCCCCCACCCTTCTTACAAGTGACGTAAAACTGTGGCATTAAGTGCAGCGGCATTCAGTGTGGCGACTTTCAAGCTACTCCTGACTTAATGAGCTGCCAGTGGAGATCTTGAGCTGGGTCAGAAGGAGGGGCCGTAATTGCGTGTTGCTGCTGGAGGGAGTCCTCCCCTCTGGCATTAGTTCTGAGGGCCATCTGGGGAAGCAAGCGAAGGCTGACAGGTGCAAGAGGAAGTTGGTCACTGCCTTCCAGTTGGGCCTGGCGCCCAGGCTGAGGGGCCTCCAAACCTCTTGGCACAGAGGATCTGCCTGAGCCCACAGCGGAGCCCCGCCCTTGACACCCACACCTGGCCTGAAGTAACCCTCCCCTTTGCAGATGGCAGGGGCTGTACCTGGAAGCAAATGAGCCGAAACTTCAGGGTCCCACATCTACTCCAACCCAGGGAGCACCCAGAGCTTCTGGGAGCTATAGAGGGTTGTAGGTGAGGAGAGGACGCCAGAATTCAATCTACTTAAAGGAGATTGCAGAAGGGCAGAGGAAGAGACCCGAATCTCCATGGCGCTACCACTTTCTGGTGATTTATTCGCCTTCTAAATCGGAACTCGTATTTGTATCTTACTTTGATTTAATGACTTTATATTATTTTTCTTAAAGAGAGCAAATTGTCTAAGCTTCAATCCAAAGCACCTGAAAGGGCTCCTGACTGCTGGTACATTCACAAGTCAGTGGCAAACAATTATGAGCTGGAGGTGAGACCCCCGCCCCCCGGCCTCCACCCAGCCCCATCAACCACACAGACGGAGCCTGGGTGCCGTGCACTCATCACAGGATTGAGACATTTGCCCAAGGACTGCAAGCATCAGGGCTGCCGCCCTCTCTGCTGGGTGTCCCCAGACACGTTGCCTCTGTGCGGGCTGGCGCTCATCCTGCCTCTGCCTCATTCTGCCAGAGAGCCCCTCTGGCACTCCTGACACAGGACAAACCAAAGCCCCCCTGCAGCTCAGAAACGCTATTTTGATGACTCCCCGACCCCGTGCCTCTTCCAGGTCATCAGTCAAGCCTCTGCTTGAGGAGATCCTCCCTCAGGCCGGGCACCGCGCCAGCTGCCGTCAGCTGCACAGCTGGGCCTATTTCTCTTGTTTGCTGCAGTCACAGGTGGAATCGTGCCCCACCCCCAAACCCCAGGGCAGGACACCCAGTGTCCCTTGTTCCTTCCAGAGGGACACCTGTGCCCTCATGCAGCAGCTCTGGTAGACATATTCTTCCGGTCACCCCATCTCCTCTTCTGCAGGGCCAGCTCAGGAACATCCAGTGTCCACCACTCCTCTCCTGGCATCTCCATAGGCACAGCGGCAAAGCAACCCTTTGCCACCCATCTTCCCATCTGCCCCTGCTCACCGCCGCCAGGAAGGTGCCACCTCCACGCCGACCCACTCTCGGGAAAGGACATAACCCACTCTCCCTCCAAGAGCTCCTGGACTGCCAGGATCTTAAACCTCATCCCGCACTCCTGCTCATGAATGAGACGTCTGCTGTGTGGGGGGAGGGCCTCTTCAAGTGCTCCCACTGGCTGCTGCCCTCTTCCAGCCCTGCCTGGGCCCCATGCCAGACCTGCCTCAGCTCTCCTCTGTGAGAGGATGTAGTGGTTGAATTGTGTCCCCTAAAAAGATATGTTCAAAAGGATATGTTCACAATCCCCAGTCCCTGTGAATGTGCACTTATTTAGAAATCGGCTCTTTGCAGCTGTAGTGAAATTAAGACGAGGTCATACTGGGCTGCAGTGGGCCCTAAATCCAATAAGAGTGTCCTTATCAGAGACAGAAAATGTCACATTGAGACACAGAGGAGGAGGCCACATGAAGATGCGGGCAGAGAGTGATGTGGCCATGAGCCAAGCAGAGCCAGGGATTGCTGGAGCCACTGAAGCTGGAGAAAGGCAGGGACCGATTCTCCCAGAGCCTCCGGATGAAACCAGCCCTGCAGTCACCTTGATGGCAAACTTTCAGCCTCCAGAACTGTGGGAGGATCGATTTCTGTGACTTTAAGTCCCCAGTTTGTGGTGCTTTATCACAGCAGCCTCATCAAACGCATGTGGAGGCTGGCAACCGCATCAGCAGCTGCAGCCCAGCCCAGGCCGGCCCCCCCACCCTCTCCTGCTGGATCTTTCCCTGTGGCGGCCGGGGCCTCCCTTCAAGCGACAGGGAAGCACAAGGAACACGGTGAGGGGCAGGGTGAGGTGGGCTCCACGACCGTGTAGAGCCGGCCCAGGGAGAGAGAACCCCCAGATGCATTTGGCACCCCAAGGGGAGACAGACCTCGGCTTGAACCACAGTTTGACATGTGTACTTGGGATTTGTCTTTTTGGGAAAGGGAGAGGTCAAAAAATAAAACAGAATTCCAGCTTTAGGGCAAATGACTGAGACCATCAATTCATGTGTAGGTATTGACTGAGGTTGATCATTTTGACTCTCAAACTGTGGTTGTAAATGATAATCGCCATGAATTCTGCAAATGATTGATGGTGCAACAGTTTAAATCCCTAGGAAGGAGTTGGCTAAGATTCTGTCAACACAACCTCAAGCCCTCGGTGCTTTTGGCTTCTTCAGGAGAACTGCATGATGGAAAACAATTTTTTTTTCTTTTTAATCACAGCTGCCTGAATTGCTCATCATTGCTTAGATGGCTTGTGAAGGCGAACATATTGCCCCATAAATTTTCAATTATCCTGTGCAGAGCGTCATGAGTCAGCCAGGGTTCTTAAGGATGAATGGATGGTGGAGCGGCTTCTCAGGAAGATTAGCGAGAAGTCACGGCTGCGCTTGCCAGGCCAGGCCTCTGCAGAACTGACTCACGTGGATGAGGAAACAGTGTTGGGGTAGACGGCCTGACACAGAACTATGAGAGCAGCGATTCTGCAACCTTCCACATAGGCGTACCCACACGTGTCGGGGAGTCTCCCCATTTTGTTGTTTCTTTTTCTTATAGGTATGTACAGTAAGTTTTCACTTAACATGCTTGATAGGTTCTTGGAAACTGTGACTTTTGGCAAAACGCATATAATGCGACCAGTTTACCACAGGTTAGTTGATATAAACAAGAGTTAAGTTCCTAAGGCATATTTCTGGTCGCGAAAACATCACCAAATTTTTATTGTTGGTCTTATTTATTTATTTATTTTGCTTTTTGTTTTTTTGAAACAGTATCTCCCTCTGTTGCCCAGGCTGGAGTGCAGTGGCACAATCACAGCTCACTGCATCCTCCACCTCCCAGGCTCAAGTGATTCTACCACCTCAGCCTCCCCAGGTAGCTGGGATCACAGACACAAGCCACTGCACCCAGCCAATTTTTAAATTTTTATGGAGATGAGGTCTCACTATGTTACCCATGCTGGTCTTGATTCCTGGTCTCAAGCAATCCTCCTCCTTTGGCCTCCCAAAGTACTGGGGTTATGGGCATAAGTCATCACACCTGGCCCAAATTTTGAAATAAAGATAAAAACACTTCTAATATTAAACATTGAAACAAATATGAGCTTTTCATACATTTAGGAAAAATTAATATAAAACTAGTAACACTATTCAAAGCAATCTACAGATTTGGTACAATCTCTGTCAAAATAGTTCAGGGGAACAGAAAAGAAAATCTTAAAATTTGTCTGGAACCACCGAAGACCCCAAATAGCAGAAGAAATCCTGAGCAAAAACAACAAAGCTGGAGGCATCACACTGCCTGACTTCAAAATATGTTGCAAGGCCATAGTAACCAAAACAGTATGGCACTGGCATAGAAACAAACACATAGATCAATGAAACAGATTACTGACAGAAATTAATCCATGTATCTATAGCGATCCCATATTTGACAGAGGCACCAAGAACACTCATCAGGAAAAGTGTGGAGTCCTGATAAGTAAGCAACAATTGGGAAGGGCCCCAGGTGGGGAATAACAATGAATAGTTGTTCTGAGAGATGGCCAATCACAAACAACCTGATGGCAGGATGACCATGACCTAGTTCCTGGTGGCCCCAGTATCATGACCTCCTTCTATTGGCCCCTCTAGCATGACCCCATAAAACTTCCCTCCAGCCCCTGCCTTTTTGTAGACAGTCCATTGCAACCTTGCAAGCTTGCAACATAGTCTCATACCTTCTCTAATAAATCTGCCTTTCTTTACTTACTACTCTCTTGGCAAACACCTTTACCACCTGTGACACCAGCCCTAGCTAGTCACCACCCGTGAGAGAAAGGCAGAAATCTGCCTTCTTTACCTTTTTTCATGTATGTGTTGGCCATTTCTATGTCTTATTCTCAGAAATGTCTGTCAGATCATTTGCCCATTTTTAAATTGAATTGGTTTTGTTGTTGTTGTTGTTTTGCTCTTGAGGTGTTTGAGTTCCTTGTACATTCTGGATACTAATCCTTCATCAGATGAATACTTTACAAATATTTTCACCTATTCTATAGATTGTGTTTTCATTTTGTGGATTGTTTCCTTTGCTGTGCAGAAGATTTTTAGTTTGATATAGTCCCATTTGTTTATTCTTGTGTTTGTTGCCTGTGCTTTTGAGGTCTTATTCGTAAAATCTTTTCCCAGACCAAGGTCCTAAAGCATTTCCCCTGTTTTGTTTTTTCTAGGAGTCTTATAGTTTTGGGTCTTGCATTTGAGATCTTTGATCCATTTTCAGTTAGCTTTTGTATGCGGTGAGAAGTGGGGGCCTAGTTTTATTCTGCTGACATCTGCACTCCCAGTGTTATTATATTCACGATAGCTGAGATATGGAATCTTGGCTTGTGCTCAACAACAGATGAATGGATAAAGAAAAACGGGGTATAGATACACCATGGAATACTCTTCAGCCATAAATAAGAATGAGATCCTGTCATTCATGGTAATGGCTTTCCATTGCAGGATCAGATCCACATCCACATTCACTCCAGACAGACGGAACTGGAGAGCATGATGCTGAGTGAAACAAGCCAGGAACAGAAAGCTAAACCCTGCATGCTCTCACGCGCACACAGAAGCTAAAAAAAGTGGATCTCATAGACATGAAAAGTAGAACCAGGGGCCAGGTGTGGTGGCTCATACCTGTAATCCCAACACTTTGGGAGGCCAAGGCGGGTGGATCTCCTGAGGTTGGGAGTTCAAGACCAGCCTGACCGACATGGAGAAACCCCATCTCTACTAAAAATACAAAAATTAGCCAGGCGTGGTGGCACATGCCTGTAATCCCATCTACTTGGGAAGCTGAGGTAGGGGAATTGCTTGAACCCAGGAGGCAGAGGTTGTGGTGAGTGGAGATCATGCCATTGCACTCCAGCCTGGGTAGCAAGAATGAAACTCTGTCTCAAAAAAAAATTGTAGAACAGGGGATGCTGGAGGCTGAGAAGGATAGGGGGAAGAGGGGAAAAGAGAGAGACTTGTTAAAGGACACAAAATTACAGCTAGATAGGAGGAATAAGTCATCGTGCTCTATGCAACTGTGGGATGACCGGTTAACGATAATATATCATATAGTTTCAAACAGCTACAGGGAGGATGTGAGTGTTGCCCACACAAACATATGATAAATGTGTGAGATGAGGGCTGGGTGCATTGCCCTGATCTGGTTACCATCGAATGTTTTGCACATGTTCTATCTGTGTTATATTTAACAATAAAGAAGTTTCCCCATCTTTAGGCCGGGCGTGGTGGCCACACCTGTAACTCTAAAACTTTGGGAGGCCGAAGCCGGCTGATCACTTGAGGTCAGGAGTTTGAGACTAGCTTGGCCAACATAGTGAAACCCCATCTCTACCAAAAATACAAAAATTAGCTGGGTGTGGTGACGGGCACCTGTAGTGCCAGCTACTTGGGAGGCTGAGGCAGGAGAATCACTGGAACCTGGGAGGCAGAGGTTGTAGCCAGCTGAGATCGCGCCATTGCACTCCAGCCTGGGTGACAGAGTGAGACTCCGTCTCAAAAAAGAAGTTTCCTCATCTTTAACAGTCTGAAAGCATTGCTTTAGTCCACCCGCTCTATTATCCATCATATGGATGCAGACATTACTACGTACCCCACAAATATGTACAATTATTATGTGACAATTTAAAACATTTAGAAAAACAAAATAAACAAAAACAAGATAATTATGTACTCAATTATTTCATTCAGGGTGGATTGTCTGGAGCTTCTCCCGGCAACTCCGGGTGGAAGGCATGAGCCAGTGTGTACAGGACACCCTTCCATCACAGGGCGCACCCACACCCACATTCCTTCTGATGGGGACAATTTAAACCTGCGAATTCACCTAATGTGCACAGTTTGGACTGCAAGAGGAGAACACTAGCGCGGACACTGGGGGAATGTGCAGACTCCACACAGACAGAGGCCCCTGGTTGGGGAGTGATTTTTTTGCCTCATCAACATTGTAATGAAATGACATTGGACAAAATGACGTTATTTGGGGACCTGCTGCACTGCATTCATGGGGACATCCTGTAAGCGCAGAGGAGTAAACATAGATCCCCCTCTCTCTAAGCATGTAGTGGAGTACCTACAGGTGTACACTGATCTACTTTATGTATAATGTAGCCAGCAGACTAAAGCAACCGTTTTCAGACTTTTAAAGGTGGGGAAACTTCTTTATTGTTAAATACGACACACATAGAAGAAGGTGCACAAAACAAACAAACAAACAACAACACAACTCATAGTAATCACAAAGCAGATCCCTGTGGCCAGCACTGACCAGCCCTGCCTCCACGTTGCCTTAAGAAAAAGAAACACCTTCTGGAGAAAAAAAGCAATCCTCTATTTAAGAAAGCAGGCTTAGGCGGTACATCATAAAGGAAAGTAAAAGAGTTATTATGGCAAAAGTTCTCTGGGTACAAAAGAGAGGGGTGGGACGGAGGGGACTAGGATTGGGAAGGAACACAGAGCAGTGAGGACCTTGTTGTTCCCAGGCTCCCCGTGTGCCCATCCCTGCCCGATGCTCTGTGCAGCAGGCCTTTGTTCTTCTTCACGGCTGTGTGGTATTCTGCTGTGGGATTCCATTGTGAATGCTCTTCTGGACTGTCTCAGTCTGGGGCTATGATGACATGTTGCCATCAACGCTCTGTGTCTTGCTAGGGAGTGTGCGAAGGCCGATGCATTCTCCCCTTTCTCCCTTCCTTCTTCTCTCTCTCCTACCCATCCTCCTTCCCTCTCTTTCTTTCTCCCTCCCTTTCTTCCTGCTTCCTGGGACAGGACTGTGAGGCCCTGTCTGCTCCCGACTGGGGCAGCATAGGGTCCCCATCGAGGCTGCACCCAGGAAAGCAAACCTGTGTCTGATCTCCCGAATGCCTGCCATGGTGCCCCTTGCCCAGTGCTTCCTCCTCCCGGCCTACTGAGGATGCAGACTAGACCTGATTTTCAGTCTTGGCTACCAGATCTTTTCCTTCTCAGTAGAAATAGGCATGATGCAATTTTTAAGGAGCAGCCTGTGACCTTGGGACGCGTAAAGGGCCCAGGCTTTGCTCAGGTGGTTCTTGTCTGAATTACCCCCTCCCCTACTCCTCCAGACCCTGTGCACCCAGCTCACCTTCTCATAACCCACCTTCTCCAGGAAGCCTCCTGGGGTTGCCCTAACCCCTGTGCATTCTCCTTCTTAATCTCCCGGTGCCCTGGGATCTACACTGCCCCCCATCCTCACTCTGTGTGCAGGAGGATGGGTGTGTGTGAGTGCTACCAAGTTGTTCCTTTTCTCCCCAGGTTAAAAATGTTCACATTTTCTGATTGGACAGTCCAAGTTCTAGAACTCCATTCACATAAATGCTACCAGAAGTGCTTCAGGATGAATGGACAGGCTGTGTTGAGTGTATAAACACGGGCACACACCTTCAATAAAGTATTCAGCACCTGGTTATGGTGAGCTGAGATCTCGCCATTGCACTCCAGCCTGGCAACAAGAGCAAAACTCCACCTCAAAACAAACAAACAAGCAAACAAACAAGCAAACGAAGAAAACCAAGACAGTTAAGTGGGAAAAGCGAGTCTGCAAGCCACCTTGCCTAGCATAGTTCCACATTTAGAAAAAACCCAGACTCCCACGAGTGTCAGGGTTGTGTGTGTGGGAACAGCTCAGGAAGGGCAGGTGGTCAGCTGTGTTAGGATTGAACCCGGAAAGTACAGTGGGGAACCTTCCCTTGCTTCCTTTACACAGTTTATATTGTTCAAACTTGTTGTAATGAGCATGTGCTTACTTTCACAGTTAAAAAGTAACAATAAAATGTTGAATGAAGAAATAAAACGATTTGTTAAAACCTATGGAAATGTACTACACAAAGAGTAAAACCTAACGTGAACTATGAACTGTAGTTAATAATCTATAATTATTGGTTCATCAGTTGTAACCAGTGGAGCACACTAATTAATGCAAGATGCTGAGTATAGGCAAATGTATGTGAGGGAGAAGGAATATGGGGAGACTCTCTGTCTTATCTACATAATTTTCCTACAAACCTGATATGGTTTGGCTGTGTCCCCACCCAAATCTCAGCTTGAATTGTATCTCCCAGAATTCCCACTTGTTGTGGGAGGGACCCAGGAGGAGGTAACTGAATCATGGGAGCCAGTCTTTCCCATACTATTCTCACGATAGTGAAAAAGTCTCATGAGATCTGATGGGCTTATGGGGGGTTTCTGTTTTTGTTTCTTCCTCATTTTCTCTTGCCAGCATCATGTAAGAGGTGCGTTTTGCCTCCTGCCATGATTCTGAGGCCTCCCCAGCCATGTGGAACTATAAGTCCAGGTAAACCTTTTTTTTCCCAGTCTTGGCTATGATTTTATCAGCATGAAAATGGACTAATACAAAACCTAAAATAGTTATAAAAATAAAGATTATTTTTAAAAAGAGAAAAATAAGGTAACTAATGGATCCTTGGAGTAGAGCAGAAATTAGCAATTTTTTTCTGCAAAGGGCAGATGATACAGTAAATAATTTTGGCTTTGAGGGCCATGAGGCCTCTGTGGAAAAGACTCACATTTGCAGTTGTCTTATAAAAGCACACTTAGGCAATATGTAAGTGAAGGAGTGTAGCTGCATTCCAATAAAACTTTATTTACAAAAATAGGCTGCAGGACCAGGGCTGTTGTTTCCCAGCCCGTCGTGCAGAAGCAAAGAAGGGTTTGGGTAGGTTTTTCATCAGATTAAGGAGAAAGCCAAGAAGTCACCCACTCATCTCCGACAAGCTAGGAACCCCAGAAAACAGGGAGACTCTTTTCCTTGCTGTGGCAGGTGGTTTTTATCACATTAATAGCAACATAGATTTTAAAAATGGACTTACTAGTTCAATTTCACACTGTCTGACCTCCACAGAACTGAGGGTCATTAATGGCTGAGGATGCAGAGAATGATGATAATTTAGTTAGACAAGATTCTTCAAAAAATAATTGTTCTGCTCCCCCTGGGCCATTGCACCAGCTCCTCTGCTGTCTGCACAGACTTATCCTTCTGCAGATGCAGCTGTATGATTTCCAAGGTCCAGGACTACCATAGATTGGTATGTGGGTTCTTGCTCTGGGGAGCTTGGAAGTGCTGGTGAAAAGGTCAGCTAGAGAAAACTATTGTTTTCATTTCATGAGAAAGATGAAAAAGAGAAATTACACAAAATGCTTTTGGTAAATCGTGAGGTTGCGTGGACAGAAAGGAAAACCGTTAGGTGTTCTAATTCTCAGTGTTCACCCTGCACAAGACTACGGGGGAGAAGAACAGATGAGACGATAGGTCCTGTCATGAGTCAGGTCTGAAATACGTGATATCTATTCAGTATCTCATGGAATTCTCACAGCAACTCTATGGATTAGGGATGAATGTACCCATTTTGCAAATGAGAAGCACAGGCTTAGAGAAATTGAGTACGTTTTCCAGGAAATCATAGCTTTAAAACTGCTCAATATCGGAGCTGATCTGAATACACAGTCCGCCCAGGAACCACCTCTGGGGAGGGAAGCGTTGTGAACATGTTCCCTTCCTGTTCAAGTTGGCCTCAAATGCCCGGCTCTGGGTTTGCCTGCGTCGCTGTGCGTGTTCCATCAACGGTGACACACGTGTGAGTGTCACCACCTCAGCAATGGCCCACTCTGCTGACTCAGCCCCCACGACGGCCACCCTGGGCTGAGTCGCCCATGCCCTGAGCCACGAGGGATTTTCCGCAGTCCTGAGTCAGATCAGACGCCAGGAAGGGCTGCTCAGAAATGAGCCTCGTGGGTGAGCTCACGCTGGCAGGCGAGGCCGGGGAGGCCAGCGTCGCAGAGGTGAGAGATGGGAGCGGCTTTGTTCACAGTCACTGGTGCTGTTCCATCCCTCCATTGCCGTTTTCTCCTGTTACAGTCACACTCCAAGAGCTTTGGATCGTCCCCTGCCCATCCCAGCTGAACAGGAGTGGGTGGTGGCTCCCTGCTTCTCCCCCAGTGGGTGCTCAGTGCCGTCTGCTGAGTGAGATGACCATGTCTAAGACTTGGATGTCTCTTGCCTCTCCTCCATGGTGTCTGTACTGGCTGAACAGTGTCCCCCAAAATTCGTATCCACCTGGAACCTCAGAATGGGACCTTTATTGGAAATAGGGTCTTTGCAGATACAATGAATTTAATTAAAATGAGATCACAGTGTATTAGACTGAGCCCTAAATCCTGTATGACTGGTGTCCTTACAGAAAGAGGACAGACACAAAACACACAGAGGGGGACATCCATATGACAACAGAGTCAGAAATGGAGCAATGCGTCCCCAAGCCGAGGAATGCCAGCTGCCATCAGAGGCTGGGGAGATGAGGAATGACACCCCCGCCTCCATTCCGGAGCCTTCTGAGGGAGCAGGGCCCAGCGGCACCTTGGTTTCAGGATCCTAGCCTCCAGAACTGTGGAAAGATGAATCACTTTTGTTTCAAGCCCCCAAGTTTGTGATGATTTTTTAGGACAGGACACTCACATGGTGTACACACAGACTCTCCCTGAGCAGAAGGCCACAAATCCTATCCATGAATCATCCAGGCAGGGCACATTTTCCTTCCATCTTACCTTGTTACAACTGGCTAAGTAACTGAGTTAGGAAAGAGGAAAGAGAAATAATCATAGTAATAGTAATAACATAGCCCGAAGCTCTCCTGGCCCTGTGATAAGTGGAGGTGTCCGGAGGGGAAGATTTGCTTGCCCAGAAGACCCGGATTGTCCAGAGAGAATTCCTCTCTCCTGATGTCCTGGCGTGCTTGTGAAAATGGGCCTCAGCTCAATAGGAAAATGGATTCAGAGAGCAGCAGGCACCAGCTGTCTTGGCCTCTCTGCCTTTGGGGTGGGGCTGGTGGAAGGGGATGTGCTTGTCCTGGGGTTCCCCAGGATGACGGATCTGGGTTGTGGATTTCCAATACCATCCTGAACAAACTGCGTTGGGACAGCCGCTTTTGGGCAGGGTCCATCCGGGGGAGGCAGGTGGTGCTGTACATCTGGGTAAAACCTGGCTTTGAATCCCAGCTCCCCTAGTCACTGGCTCCTGTTATTAAATAAGAACAGTTGCCTTATCTGGCGTTGAAAGACACAGAGTTAATCTAAGTAAAACATCCAGCACACAATACAGTCTTAGTAATTTTTTTTTTTTTTTTTTTTTGAGACAGATTCTCATTCTGCTACCCAGGCTGGAGTGCAATGGTACGATCTCTGCTCACTGCAACCTCCACCTCCCGGGTTCAAGCAATTTCATGCCTCAGCCTCCGGAGTAGCTGGGATTACAGGCGTGCACCACCACATCAGGCTAATTTTTGGATTTTTAATAGAGACAGGGTTTAACTATGTTGGCCAGGCTAGTCTTGAGCTCCTGACATCAAGTGATCTGCCAGCCTTAGCTTCCCAAAGTGCTGGGATTGCAGGGATGAGCGCCTGGCCAAAGGTTGTTTTTTAAAAGATTCCTCACAAAGTAACAGAGGTTATTAATTTGCGCAATATGTTTTAAATTCTTTTTATAAGACCTCATGATCGATTTCCTAATGGAAACTGGAAGCAGATTGAATGAACGGGACAAGCAGAGGACATGACCTTGTTCCTCACACACCGAAACGTCCCTTGGGCTTACCACTTCCTTATCGATTTGTTGCTAAAGATGCATATGAATATTTGAGTAGATAGACCACTCGCCCCAAGTGCTGCCCCCGCCCAGTGCCTTCTCCTCAGATGGGCCCTGCAGACATCGCCAAGACTAAAGGGAAGGAGAAAGACTCCAACCCTTGACAAAGCCAGTGACTGACAGCTGCAGGGCTCAGAGTGGCGGCAGTTGGGGGACTCCCTGGGCAGGTGCCATCCAAGCCTGGGACTTCCCTTTAACCAACGCCCCTAGGACCTGCCCCCCATCTTCTGGTTGGCCATGTATCAAGGGTGGCCAGGCACTTCTGGGGCCAGCTGGGTGGGTTAGAGAAAGGTTTTCCTCTGAGCTGGAGGCAGTCAGGCTTGCAACCCCCACTGGCACCCCACATGCCCCAGGAGCAGGACCCTGGAGCTGGAGGGGCATACACCGTCCCTGTCCTTTGTGCAAGTGGCGGAGGCTCAGACGGGATAGCAGGCTGAGGTCCTTGGGGGTGCCAAGTGCTATCCTGGTGGAAATGAACTTGAGATCCATGACGCCGGGCAGGGTGGGCAGGGAAGGCACCTCCCCTTCACTAAACGGTTATAGCAGGAGAGATGGGGCTTGTGGTTGAACAACAAGGTGTTTGCTCACCCATGTATGTGGTCCCTTGACCAGCGATGACCTCCATTCACTGGTTCATTCATTCACTTGTCATTTCCTGTTTCCTGTCATTGCCTGGAACTTCCTTTTGGACACTGACATTTCTATGTCCTGCACTTCCTTCGGCTTCTGCTCAAATGCCCCCTTAGAGATGCCTGTCCTGTGGCCACCCCAAAGACCACAAAACACAGAGCACATCTCAGGATAGGGGTTGGACAGACACCTCTCTGAACCAGGACACCTGCTCCTCAGCCTCCCTGCTTAGAATTGATGCCTCCTGTTCTGCCAACAGGGAGGAATCTGCCTTCTGTACTCCTTCCCTGTGGAGACAAGTGGGAAAGGGTGGAGGAAGAAGCTCAAACAGAAACCTTCATCTCTGCTTTCGTCTCCAGCACCATACTCAGTTGTCTTCCTTCATCACACCTCCATGTGCTTATTGCCTGTCTCCTGCAGTGAAAGGAAGGAAGGAAGGAAAGGAAAGGAAAGGAAAGGAAAGGAAAGAAGGGGAAGGGGAGGGGAGGGGACGGGACGGTCCTCACAGGAGCCCTACAGGTCCTCACAGCGGTGAGGACCTGTAGGGCTTGATCACTGCTGTATCACCAGCCCTGATAATAGTGCTTGGCACCCTGTGCACACTGACAGAGAATTTAAAAATTATTGTGCTTTTTTACCATTCATATTAGTCCATTTTCACACTGCTGATAAGGACATACCCAAGACTGGGCAATTTAGAAAAGAAAGAGGTTTATTGGACTTACAGTTTTACATGGCTGGGGAGGCCTCACAATCATGGTGGAAGGTGAAAAGCGTGTCTCATATGGTGGCCGACAAGAAAAGAGAGCTTGTGCAGGGAAACTCCCCTCTTTAAAAGCATCAGATCTCATGAGACTCATTCACTATCATGAGAACAGGGCAGGAGAGGCCCGACCCCATGATTCAATCACCCCCAACCGGGTTCCTCCCCTGACATGTGGGAAGTGGGAGTTAGAATTCAAGATGAGATTTGGGTGGGGACACAGCCAAACCATATCATGATCTATATGGAGTAGAAAGTGAAAATCTTTCATAATCCTAAACCTCCTCCCAAATTGGTCATTTTAACAATTTGCTGTACATTCTTCCACATTTTAAAGCAGATGTTAATTTTTAAAAACCAACCATGAATGCTCTTTTTTTTTTTTTGAGATGGAGTCTTGCTCTGTTGCCCAGGCTGGAGTGCAGTGGCGTGATCTCAGCTCACTGCAAGCTCCACCTCCCGGGTTCACACCATTCTCCCGCCTCAGCCTCCCAAGTAGCTGGGACCACAGGCACCCACCACTACACCTGGCTAATTTTTTGTATTTTCAGTAGAGATGGGGTTTCTCCAGGTTAGCCAGGATGGTCTCCATCTCCTGACCTCATGATCCACCCACCTCGGCCTCCCAAAGTGCTGGGATTACAGGCGTGAGCCACCGCACCCGGCCGGATGCTCTTATGTTTAGCATTTTGCAACATGCATAGCAATGTATCTCAAACGTCTTTCCACATAAGTACATGACTTGACTTGTTCTTTCAAGTCATACACTATATTCCTCTGGTAGATGTGCCATAGTTTATGTGATAAAAACATTGCTGATAGAAGTTCAGGTTGTTTTCAGATTTGGCTCTTATAAAGCATACTGTAAGAAATAGTACACACACATAAATAAATACACAGTACACATGCTTTCATGTCTTTGTGTAATGATGGAAACATTTCAGAAGCTGATCAATGGATCTGAACAGTTTTGATTTTATTAGACATTGCTAAGATGCTCTCCCAAAGACTGCACCAGTTTATACTCTGTCTTAGCCATTCCAGGCTGCTATAACAAAATACCATGTCCAGGTGGCTGAAACTACAGACACTTATTTTCTCATTGTTTTGGAGGCTGGAAGTCTGAGATCAGGGTGCCAGCGTGGTTGGGTTCTGGAGAGGGCTCTCTTCCAGGTTTTCAGATGGCCGCCTTCTCACAGGTCCTCACAAGGCCTTTCCCGGGGCATTTGCAGAGAGATAGATAGATAGATACACAGAGACAGATTGATCGATCGACCTTTGTCTCCTTAGAAGGGCACTAATCCCATTATGAGGGTCTTACTCTCTTGACCTCATCTAAACCTAATCACCCCCAAAGGTCCCATCTGCAAGTACCATCACATTGGGGGTTAGGGTTTCAACATATAAATTAAGGAGGGATGTGAACATTCATAGAGGCCCTAACACAGCCCTCAGCCCTCCATCCACTTCCTGAGCATGCTCCTTAGTCCTATATGCATCAGCAAATGAGTCCTACTTTTAGATCTTTATTGACAAAGTTTTTAACACTTTTTTGGAAACAGGTTAATCTCATGGTGTTGTCTTTTTTTTTTTTTTGGACAGAGTTTCACTCTGTTCCCCATGCTGAGTACAGTGGTGCAATCTCATCTCACTGCAACCTCCACCGTCTGGGTCCAAGCGATTCTCCTGCCTCAGCCTCTTGAATAGTTGGGATTACAGATGTGCACCACCACCATGCCAGGCTAGTTTTTGTATTTTTAATAGAGACGAGGTTTTGCCATGATAAGACCTATCATCGCTGGGCAATGTGCCACATACCTGTGGTCCCAGCTACTCAGGAGGCTGAGATGGGAGGATTCCTTGAGCCTAGGTGATTGAGGTTGTAATGAGCTGTGATCACACCACTGCACTCCTTCCTGGGCAACAAGCAAGGCTGTCTCTAAAAAAAAGAAAAGAAAAGAAAAACAACAAAAAAACTAAAAGAGCTATCAGCATAATATATTTGTACCTTCTCTAGTGTTGCTACACATACAAGTAGCAATAAAATAAAAACACTTTAACAAAAACTTGGGAATCCACAGGATTTTTTAAAAAAGAGGGTCCCTAAATGTAAGCTTGGGAAATGCTGGTTTAAGGAAGACTAAGCTGACTGTTACACATCTCAGGCTTAGTCTGACTTGGAGAGGTGGGAAGTTTGTTGGAGCTGGCGAGAGATCCCAGGGGCTGTGAGAATTCCTGGTCACAGCTTTGATTGTAGCTCTGAACAACTTAGTTCATTCACAGGATGGAGCCCAAGTGCATTAGGCAGTGAGTGGAGGAGTCTAGTCTTTACAGGAGGGGCAGAACGGAGCTAGATTAGGGGCTCCTAGAATTATCCTATTAGACCACTGAAGTGTAGGAAGGGAAACCAAGGTACGTGGCCAGAGCATGGCACTGCGGTGGGAGATGTTGTCAGAGGGGAGAGCACGGTGACTCAGGAGTCACTCAGGCCCTGCATCTGACCCCGTGGTCCCAGGAGTTCTGCCTGGTGACTGGGAGACCTCTGCCCTGCCCAAGCACTTTCTACCTTCGTCCTGAGGGCTCTGTCCTGGGGCTGCTGCAGGAATCACAGGAGACTCTGTCCTGGAGGGCTGGGGAGGCGGCCGGCAACTGAACAGCCCATTGGCCATTGTGTGGGTTGTCTTTCATTTGTTATGACTAAGAATAACACATTATCTCTTAAAAACTTTCCAGGCCTAGAAAACCTTCCCCACCCATTGGGGAGCAGGATGCTGGGCTCCTGATTAAATGCTTATCCTGGCACTTGAGCAGATTCGAATCTCTTTTTAAGGAATCTTTGGCCTTTCCCACAGGCAAGCTGCCAACAGCGTGGGGAAGAGCAGTGGGTGCTCGCGTGAGGACGTCTCCAGCTTATCTGCTCCCGTCTCTGAGAGCCGATGGCTGCTTTTGCATCTGCCCACTGGAGCATTTTGCTTCCTTTATAATCAGCAACACAGAATATGGAATTGGCATCATTCTTGGGCTACATAGACTGATTTCTAGTTCCTGCCAAAAATATGTTTGAAACATCACTGAACAGACATTGTCTAAAAGTCTTGTTATCCATTTTGATTTTCCCAGTTTCATGTTGCTTCAAGTTAAAAATCATGAGAAAGCAACAAAGTGATTATTTTAGCTCCCCAAAATAAATTACTTTACTGAGTCATAAGTTAATGCAGTATCCTTGCATCCCATCTAGAGCTAGCATAAGAATGTTCCCCCAGTCCTCTGCCAAACCACACAGAAAGATGGGGTCTCAAATGAAAGTCTATGCCATATGCTTCTTCGGGACTGGCAACAACACAGAGTGAGACGCACACTCCCTTGGGCAGGCAGTGGGGATGCATGTACTTTCATATATTGCTAGCAGAGTACAAATTGGAGGCAAAGTGGCAATTTCCAGCAAAACTATGAATGCATATCCACCTTTTGACCAGACACTTATGCTTCCAGGAATCTGCCCTCCAGCTCTGTTTGCACATATGCAAAATGATATTGGGCATGAGACGATTTCATGTGGCATTTTAAATAATGGTGAAAGGTTGGGAAGAAGCCAGATATTCCCTTTGTGTTTTCTTTGAGACAAGGTCTTTCTCTGTTGCCCAGGCTGGAGCTCGAGTGCAGTGGCAAGAGTCACAGCTCACTGCAGCCTCGAACTCACTGACTCAAGCAATCTTCTCACCTTAGCCTCCCAAGTAGCTGGGACTACAGGTGTGCACCAACACACCTGGCTAATTAAAAAAAACTTTAAGGCCGGGCGCGGTGGCTCAAGCCTGTAATCCCAGCACTTTGGGAGGCCGAGACGGGTGCATCACGAGGTCAGGAGATCGAGACCATCCTGGCTAACACGGTGAAACCCCATCTCTACTAAAAAATACAAAAACTAGCCGGGCGAGGTGGCGGGCGCCTGTAGTCCCAGCTACTAGGGAGGCTGAGGCAGGAGAATGGCGTAAACCCGGGAGGCAGAGCTTGCAGTGAGCTGAGATCCGGTCACTGCACTCCAGCCTCGGCAACAGAGTGAGACTCCGTCTCAAAAAAAAAAAAAAAAAAAAAAACAAACTTTAAATATCTTTTAAATACAGTGTCTTGCTATGTTGCCCAGGCTGGTCTCAAACTCCTGGTCTCAAATAATCTTCTGGCTTCAGCCTTCCAAAGTGATGGGATTACAGGTATGAGCCCCTGGCCAGAAACCAAATATTCTCTTTTTCTCTTTTAAATAGTAAAATAGATTTTATTTGTTAAAAGGTTTCTCATTATTACTTTATTCAAAAAAGAATTCATTATTAAGATGGCTACATTGGTTTTTTTTTACTTAGTGAAGAAACATTAAAAATTAAGTTTATAGTAATTTTCTTGTTCACATACATGACTTTTAAAAACTGTTGTTATAATTTAATATCTCATTTCTGTGTCATAATGTTAATTTTTAATTATGTTGTAAAAATGTGAATTTTTTATTTTTATTTTTATTTTATTTTACTTTTTATTATTATTATACTTTAAGTTCTAGGGTACATGTGCATAACGTGCAGGTTTGTTACATATGTATACTTGTGCCATGTTGGTGTGCTGCACCCATCAACTCGTCATTTACATCAGGTATAACTCCCAATGCAATCCCTCCCTCCTCCGCCCTCCCCATAATAGGCCCTGGTGTGTGATGTTCCCCTTCCCGAGTCCAAGTGATCTCATTGTTCAGTTCCCACCTATGAGTGAGAACATGCGGTGTTTGGTTTTCTGTTCTTGCTATAGTTTGCTGAGAATGATCAGAAGCCAAATATTCTTACTAGAGGAGTAGCTAAACCTTTACAGAACTCCCCCACTATAAAATACTATTTACCTGTGAAAAAGAATAAGGGGGTTCTCCAGTTAGGATGAGCAGAATCATGGCCCCCAAAATGTGCCTGTTCTAATTTCTGGGACTTGTGATTATGTGACCTTATATGGCAAAAGGGATTCTGAAAAGGTGGTTAAGGGAAGAACCTTGAAATTGGAGATGGTCCTGGGTTATGTGGGAGGTCCCACTGTAATCCTGGCGGTCTCTAGTTGATGAAGACAGAGGCAGAAGCAGGAAAGAGGGAGAAATGATGTTGGCGGCAAGGTCTGAGTAATGAGATTGCTGCTGGCACTGAGGAGGGAGGGAGGGGTCACAAACCAAGGAATTGGGGCAGCCTCCGGAAAATGGAAAAGACAAGGACATGGATTCTCCTTCAGAGCCTCCAGCAGGAACACAGCCCAGCTGACACCATGATTTCATCCCAATCAAACCCATTTTAGACTTTTCACTAAAAGATACGTCTATCTTTTGGCTTTTGAACTCTAAGATAATAATTCGGAGTTGTTTTAACCTGCTAGGCATCTGATAATTTGTTACAACAGCAATCAGTAACTAATATACTAGAGAATGATATGAGGTCTTGCTCAGTTAAAAAAAGAATGGAGGCCTAGTGCAGTGGCTCATGTCTGTAATCCTAGCACTTTGGGAGGGCGAGGCGGGCAGATCACTTGAGGTCAGGAGTTCAAGACCAGCCTGGCTAACACAGCAAAAAACCCTCTCTACTAAAAATACAAAAATTAGCCGGGCATGGTGGTGGGCGCCTATAATCCCAGCTACTCAGGAGGAGGCTGAGACAGGAGAATGGCTTGAACGCTGGAGAAGGAGGCTGCAGTGAGCTGAGATCACGCCACAGCACGGTTGGGCAGAGCGCCCAGACCAGACCATTTACAGTGCCCCCACCCCCTTATCCACAGCTCCACTTTGTGAGGTTTCCGTGACCCATGGCAACCGAGGTCCCCAAATTCCAGAAATAAACCATGTCTCAGTTTTAAATTGTCCATCATCCTGAGTAGCATGATGAACTCATATGCCATCGTGCCTCAGGCGTGAAGCTTCCCTCTGACCATCACATGCACATGCTGTGCACATCACCCACCTGCCAGTCACTTAGTTGGCATCTCGGTGGGCACATCCACCTTCCCAGTATCACAGCGCTGTGTTCAAGTAGCCCGTCCTGCACTTAGTCACGGCCCCAAAGCACAAAAGTAGTGATGCTGGCATAGTGTTATGATTGTTCTATTATTAGTTACTGTTCTTAATCTCCTACTGTGTCTAATTTATAAAGTAAGCTTCATCCTAGGTATGTATGTGTAGAGTTCAGTACCATCTTCGGTTTCAGGCACCCGGCGTGGTGTGAGGATAAGTGGTGAGCACTGCATGATTGCATGGCTTTGGGCTGGCACCTCACCTCTCTGTGCCTGGGTTTCTCATCTGTACACTGGAATCAGTGCTTTATTCATCACACAGAGCTGTTGTGAAGGCTAAATTAGTGAATACATGGAAGTATGCAGAACTGTGCCTCGCATGTACACGCACAATGGAAGTATTAGTTGGCGTCGTAATAGTATGCTGACTTTAGTCTAAAAAGAAGAGTGAGGAATAAAAATGTCTATTTTTTAATTTGCTTGTGTCTGGTTAAAGAAACTCATGAAGGATACAGAAGACACTAACTAGCCACTTAGTTGCCATCTCGGTGGTCACATTTACCTTCCCAGTATCACACTAATTAGTTAGTAAGATACTCACAACTAGGGCCAGGTTGGGGGCATCTTGGTGGGGTGGTGGGGTCTTCACTCTGCCTGCAACACAGGAAACAGGTAGCATCGAGGACATTCCGAGCCCCCACGGTTCCTAGAATAAGACCCAAAGTCTACCCAGGGCCATGATGACACTGCGAGTTTACAGACCGAATGGCTTCTCTGCCCCAACCAGGGTCCCTGGGGGACTGGAAGGAGCCAAGCTCTTCCCCACTCAGGTCTCCTCTCTATTGTCCTCTGCTGGGGCTCTGCTGCTCCTTCTCCGGTTTCAGGCCTTGCTCCTCCCACTGCCCCTCTCAGGTGTGCTCCCCACTGGGGCTTCTCCTTCCATGGACTCTGCTCTGTTGCAGCTCCCGTTGCCTGGTTTACTGCCCCCTTTCCTGGGTTACGTGCTCCCTCCCGGAGGCATCAACCACACCTGCCTGTCTCTCACCGTGCTGTGCCGAGCACAGACGTCAGCCTGACCAGCACGGACAGACCACCAGACCGTAAAATCCACGGCGACAATCACACCATGCATTTCAACGGCCCATTCTAACTTTCCCCAGTGTAATCAGGCCATCTTAGCATGCGTCTGGTGACGAGGCCAGGGAGGTTTGCAGCCGACACTCTCCACGTATCAAGCTGAAGTGCCCATGTCTTGGCGCAGGCTCTGTCGTCCGCCTGTCACACTGTGGTTTATCTTTTCATGTGTCTTTTGGGTTGAGTTCATCAATGCAGAGGCTAAGACTGGTCTGGTCTCCATGGAGTAACTAGCCCTGAGCTTGGACACAGCAGGGATTTGATAAGGCACGCTTGCGGAATGATGAATGAACGGATGAAAGAACAGCAGGAGCGAGCTGATTTACAAAGAGTCGTAGAGAGGGGCCGGGGGAGCTTCCATTCTCTGAACTTATGGAAATGCATGAAATCGCCCAGAGCATCCACAGCCAGAAGTTGAAACTGCAACCTCTTCCCATGCGACCTGCGTTTCCTGGGGCCTCTGGCCATCCTGGCCTCCCGTTCACGCGCGCTGCAGAGGAGGCAGCCAGGCAGAGCAAGCCCGAGCCCGATTGCCTGGGCTTGTTTCCAGACCCGAGGAGCCAGCTTCCCACACTGTGCTCCAGGATCCCATCAGCTGCCGCAGCATCAAAGCCGGGTCCAGCCCCTGCAGCTAAAGTTGCTGGAGGCAGACACACATTCCTGGGTGTTTTGGCAGTACGACTTCCCGGCAGAGGGAAGGGAAGGAATCTGGGAGTTGCTGCCTTTCTTACGAGGACACATTCTGAAGCAAACCACACAGAAGCTGTCCCCCAGGCTGAGGCCCAGCCCTGGTTGGATGGCAGGGGCTGTGGGCACTGTTCGCGTGAGAGGTAGACTCACTGCGGCGGGTTGTGCAGCCACAGTGCCCCCTGCCGTTAGTTCTGAGTGACGCTGTTCACTCTTCCCACCCAAATATTCCACCACCTGTCCCCAGCCCTAGAGAGCTCAACCTCCAATCCTTGCTCTGCTCACACTCAGCACCTTCAGCATTTCAGGAAGGCAGGGATTTGAGCAACTGAACTCAAGGCATTTGGCAGGGGACAGGTTTGCTAATAAAAGAAAAGAAAAAAAAAAAGAAAAGAAAAGAAAAGAAAAAATGTCAGTTGCAATGCCCCAGACAAAGACAGAGAACAGTTCACGTCACCCTCAGGAATACCCAAGGACACTGAGCGTATGTTTAAATGGAATGAGAGGTGGGCGTCAGGAGTTTTACCGCCCGCCCCTGCTATTCCCTGAGAAGGGGCGCTGCCTTGTCTTCAGGATCTGTATTTCTGGATGTCCACAGAGGACTGCATGACCTCCTTCTTAGGCAGACATGGCAGATGTGGCGACACCAGTCAAGACAGGGGAGAGAGCGCCCTCCTGTGGAAGCTTCGGTTCTGAGCCCGGGTGTTTGTCTTGCACTCAGGATGTGCTGGTTTCCAGCAAACAGGGATCACAGAGAGACCCTTCCCTTCCGGTTGGTGTGAGTGGTCATGGGTGCATCTTCCCAGCGCAGAGAACAAGACCAGTCCATGCATAACATGTGTGTGCCAGAGCCCCCGCTGCCATGCATAACACGTATGTGGCAGAGCTGCAGCTGCCATGTATAATGTGTGTGATGGAGCCCCAGCTGCTGGGCTGCACCCCACAGTCTTGAGGGACTGGCACTTGCTGCCACAGCTGGAGAGAAGGTGCCATGCCCAGGGCGTCCATCTTGCCTGTGTCCAATGCATCTTCTGCTTTACACTAAGGCTCCCAACTCCCTTTGCACAGGACCCAGCAGTGCCTCTAGATGTGATTGAAAAATTAAGATGATACAAAACACAGTGCAGTAAAACACACCATCTTATGCACTTCAGGCACAAGTGGAATCACTAGGCAGAAGGAAACCCATCGAGCATCCTCGAGAGGTCTCTCCTGGGGCTTCAACACCAGCACAGGCAGCTGTTCAGAAGGGGAAGCCCAGAAGGAAAGAAAGGGATGAAGCTGCCGTATCTGAGAGAAAGGCATCTAAAAGGTGAGTGGGAATTCTGAGTCTTCTCTTTTTAAACAACTCTCTGGATCTGGCGTGGGCTTCCGTGGTTACACCTTTTTGCTCAGGAATCTGTTCCGTATGGGAGGTGGGGGCCATCTGCAGCGGTCAGCTGAGCCTTGGCTGCCCACAAACCCTGCAGAGGAAGATTCCCTGGGGAGGAGGGAAGCCATTGTCTTGTAAGTCATGCTTTTGCAATACTCACTAAACAAAGGTAGTTAGACAAATATAAACAAAAGTAGACAGACAGGCCTCGGAGAAGTTTCTGAGATGTCCCAGCAGACATCCATCCTGGCAGAGCTAACAGAAGCAGTTTCTCCTGGCGCAGTCCAGCTCTCACCTGGAATTACACTTAAGACCTTTCTCCCTGAGGAGGCTCACCTACAACAACTTACTATTGTATAATTTATAATTTATTGCATGCACATAATTCCCTCCTTAACTCATGGACCCTATTCTCATTTCTTCTCGTTGCTCGTGGCTTACTCCCCCCACTCCGTTATTTCTCCTTTTTTACTTTTTTTTTTTTTGAGACAGAGTTTCGCTCTTGTTGCCCAGGCTGGAGTGCAATGGTGCAATCTCAGCTCACCGCAACCTCGGCCTCCTGGGTTCAAGTAATTCTTTTGCCTCAGCCTCCCAAGTAGCTGGGATTACAGGCACACACCAGCATGCTCAGCTAATTTTTTTGTATTTTTAGTAGAGACCATGTTTACTTTGTTGCTCAGACTGGTCTTGAACTCCTGACCTCGTGATCCGCCTGCCTCAGCCTCCCAAAGTGCTGGGATTGCAGGCGTGAGCCACTGCACCCAGCCTCCTTTTTTACTTTCTAATGACCCGTTATATTGCGCAAAACTGTTAACATCCTCTCATGAGCTGTTCTCAGCACATTCCTGTAATTTGGATCATGAAACAGAGAATCAATCCTTTTTAGAAATTAGAGGATTTAAATCACCTCAAGTCCTTATGTTCCTCCTACCATTGACAATCGCCTCTAAGAAAGTAACAATCAAACTCCCCAAGCACCACCCAGACTTTCTTAATACTCAACTGGCAACTGTGGCCATTGGTGTGGACCTTCTGTTTCCTAGGGAACTGAGGACCTAGGGGACTGGACGAGTAGACAAGTGCCACACCGCCCCCTGCTGGCTGAAAGTGCGACATCTCCCCTTTCTGCTCTCATTGCCCTGCCTCCTAGCAGCTGGTGTTGGCTGGACAGGGTTGTGCACCTACATCTTTAACAACTCAAGAAAATGTCTTACTCCATAAAATAAAGGTTAGATTGCAAACACAGGAGGCTGTTCAACTTATTCCCAGGCCTTTAGGGCAGTGAGTGCGGTTGCACAGGCTATAAGAAGAGCTTGTTCTAGCATATGAAACGCCTGACAAGCTGCCTGCTATCAGTCGGCATTTGGGGACCCCTTACCATGCCCTTCACGCTGCACGAGGCCAGACAGGGGCCTCAACAGCCCGAAGACAGTCCTTCTCCTTCAATGACTCCACAGCCTTCTGCCCGCCAAGTGCAGCACACAGACCTGCTTCTACCAGTTGCAGGAGACTGGAAGAGTAACGAGATTTGTTTCCCCATGGTCGTCAACCCCAAGCTTTTGTAGGCCATGAATGCTGCTCCATCCTTCATGAAACTCTTATCCTGTTAGACTCTGCCCAGTGTACTGCATCTGTATCCTGTTAGACCCTGTCCAGTGTACTGCATCTGATATGGACCACGCCTGTTTCACATGCTGTATCTGAGTGGAGAGAGAAGAGGAATGGGAATTTTGTTTCTTGCCTGCCCCCTCCCTTCCAGGCCATCTTAACTGGAGACACATTAATTAACTGCCTCTCTTAGAGTGGCCCCGTTCTAGGCCTAGTACCCAAATGTGAACACCATGAAGAAGCCTCTTTGGGAACGTGCCCCTTATGTCCTCCAGGACGCGCAAGGTGAAATCTTTCTTCTGTGTGGGGTTCCTTGGAGGGTGCCAAGGTAAGTCCCCTCCTTCCTACCTTGTCAAGCCTGTTAGGAAACCTGAACCCTGGCTGCAGCACTGCCTGACAAAAACACGATGGGGCCACAGACAGCAGCCACAAAGGCAGTGCTGCACTTTCTAGGAGCCATCTTATAAAAAAGTGAAAAGAGGCCAGGTGTGGTGTCTCACACCTGTAATCCATCCCAGCACTTTGGGCTGAGGCTGGCGGATCATTTGAGGTCAGGAGTTCAAGATCAGCCTGGCCAACATGGTGAAATCCTGTCTTGACTAAAAATACAAAACTTCGCCGGGCGTGGTGGGGTGTGCCTGTAATCCCAGTTACTTGGGAGGCAGAGGTGGGAAAATCGCTTGAACACGGGAGGTGGAGGTTGTTGCAGTGAGCTGAGATTGCACCACTGCACTCCAGCCTGAGAGACAGAGTGAGACTCCATCTCAAAAAAAAAAAAAAAGTAAAAAGGAACAGTAAAATTAACTTGAATGATGCATTTTATTTAACCGCATATATTCAAAATACCGTAATCCCAATATATAACAATATAGAAACTATTCATGAGACATTCGACAGTCTTTGTTCTGCACTAAGCCTTTGGAAGCCAGTGTGCACCTCGTACCGAAGGCACATTTCCATCAGACCAGCCACATCTCAAATACAAGGTGCCACAAGAGGCTCGTGGCCCAGGATCTGGCAGCATAACCATGCTCTGGGCCTGGCTGGGCCACATTCTCTCTTCCTGACCTAGAAAGGCAGTTACTCCACCAAGCAATAACAGGTGCCCAGAAAAATAGTTCTGGATAGAAACGGCCATGACATTTACCATCATATCCTTCTCCCCATATCTAAATCCTATACCATTGCATGAAGCTCACCTCTGTGCTGAAAAAAGGAATAAATGACTTTAACTCAGATCTTCCAGATATTCATTCCAGTGTTGCCTTCTTTCCCAGCGTATTACAGTGTGGACCAGCATCGAGAGACCAGAGTTCTAGAACCCACAGTGGGATTAGAGTGAGTTGCGTCTGCCTGGCTGGTTTCAACATCTAGTCATTGAGCATGTTGGACTAACGCAGTGACATGGTTTGGATCTGTGTCCTGCCCACATCTCATGTTGAATTGTGATCCCAGTTTTGGAGGTGGGGCCTGGTGGGAGGTGATTGGATTGAGGGGGTGGTTTCCCAGGAATGGTTTAGCACCATCCCCAAGTGCTATTCTTGTGACAGAGTTCTCCTGAGATCTGGTTATTTAAAAGTGTGTGGCACCTGCCCCTGCTCTCTCTTTCTCCTGCCCTGTCGTGTGACATGCAGGGTCCCCTTTGCCTTCTGCCATGATTGTCAGTTTCCTGAGGCCTCCCCAGAAGCTGAGCAGAGGCTGCCACGCTTCCTGTACAGCCTGTGGAACCGCGAGCCCATGAAACCTCTTTTCTTTATAAACTATCCAGTCTCAGGCATTTCTTTACAGCAGTGCGAGGGTGGGTGGACACACTCAGTACTCCCTAGATGTGCTCCATGGCTCTTTTTCTTTGGTACATTAGTGGATGTTAAAGAAAAGATCCTACTGTTGGAACTCTGTCCTGAAAACCTCTGCGTTTGATTTTTCGTTTCCTTAAGGACGTCTCAGATCCTGTGATGTGCTGGTATAAATTTCCCTACAGCAGAGAGCTGATACAAGGTGGTCCCCACCTTACTGAACCCAGAATGTTTTCTTTCAGGGCACCTCTTCTCCTTTTTTTTTTTTGAGATGGAGTCTCTCTCTGTCGCCCAGGCTGGAGTGCAGTGGCACGATCTCGGCTCACAGCAAGCTCCGCCTCCCAGGTTCACGCCATTCTCCTACCTCAGCCTCCTGAGTAGCTGGGACTACAGGCGCCCGCCACCTCGCCCGGCTAGTTTTGTGTGTGTGTGCGTTTATTTTTAGTAGAGACGGAATTTCACCATGTTAGCCAGGATGGTCTCAGTCTCCTGACCTCGCGATCCGCCCGTCTTGGCCTCCCAAAGTGCTGGGATTACAGACGTGAGCCAACCTCTTCCCCTCTTAAGGGACATCAGGTGTCATGGAACACAGGACAGGGACTCTGGACTAGCAGTTCTCCAAGACACGCTGCTCCTCTGACGCCCTATGATCACAGGGCTTTAAAAGTGGGAGGTGACCGGGATCTCCCGTCAGACAGAATGCCCAAGTGTGTTAGGCCCCGAGTACTGCCATGACAGAGAATCACATACCTTATAGCTTCAAACGACAAAAAAGTAGTATCTCATTATTCTAGAGGCCAACATCCTAAAATCAGGGTGTTGGCAGGGTTGGTGCCTTCTCAAAGCTCCGAGGGAGAGACCACCCCTAGCCTCTCTCCCCGCTGCTAGTGGTGGCTGGCAGTCCCTGGCATTCTTGGTGTACGGTTGCAGCCTTCCCGTCTCTGCCTGTCTCCTCATGCAGCCGCCTGTCTCGCTGTGTCCCGTCTTCTTATGAGAACACTAGTCTTCGGAAGCAAGGCCCATGTGGGTGTTCCAGGATGATCTCCTCTCCAGGACTTTAAACAACCGCATCTGCATAGACCCCATTTCCAAAAAGGTCACATTAGGAGGTTCCAGGTGGGACACGAAATTTAGGGGAACACTATTCAATCCATGACAACAGGGAATCCTTATGTTTGAGAAAAGGCAAAATAGGACAGGCAGGACTGCCCTACCTTTGTCAATTTTGCTGTTTGCAAAAAGGGTCTCTTACACAGTCCTATTCTAGCCTGTTTTCCAGTGTCCTGGAAGAACAAAGATACTTGCCAAGGCTGCTCTTCAGCCCCACTGGACCCGTGGTCTCTCCACAACCCATCTTGGTGTGTTGGGAGGAACTACAGGGGTGCAGATGAGGACCTGGGTCTGCTGCAGGCCTGGTGAGCCGACAGTGCAGGGTGTGCCCGAGCTCTCTTCTTTTGCTAATGACACCACATTCCGCAGGATGTTGGCAGCAAGTACAGTACTGGCAGGGTAAAAGGGAAGGGCTCCTGGGAACAGAAAGGGCCAGTAGGCTTTTTAATTTTACTTTATCTTTATTTATTTATTTTTTGAGACTGAGTCTTGCTCTGTCACCTAAGCTGGAGTGGAATGGCACAATCTTGGCTGGCTGCAACCACTGCCTCTGGAGTTCAAGCGAGTCCCCTACCTCAGCCTGCCTAGTAGCTGGGATTACAGGTGCCCACCACCATGCCTGGCTACTTTTTGTATTGTAGTAGAGACGGGGTTTCACCATGTTGGCCAGGCCAGTCTCGAACTCCTGACCTTAGGTGATCTGCCTGTCTTGGCCTCCCAAAGTGCTGGGATTACAGGCATGATCCACCACATCTGGCCCCAGTTGGCCCCAGTTTAAAAAGCAGTTCTCGGCCGGGTGCAGTGACTCACACCTGTAATCCCTGGCTCGTGGGCTGCCTCACCCCAGTCTCTGCCTCCACCTTCATGTGCCTTTCTCCTGTCTCTGCGTCTGTTGCTTCTCCGGAGTTTTTGGACTTAGTGCCCACCGTATTCAGGTCTCACCTCACCTTACCTTGATTCCATCTGTAAAGGCTCTACTCCCAAATAAGGTCACCTTCAAAGTACCGGGGCTTAGGACTTGGACGTATTGTTTTGGGGGCCACCATTGAGCGCGATAGTGGGGAAGACGCCTGCACACAGGGAGAGAGTCAGTGACCGCCTCGACCCTCAGCACATGGGGCCATTTGCAAAAACCAGAAATGTTCCACGGAAAAGCGAGGAGAGCGGACCCCCTCCTGGGGAATAGCTGTGAAACCTCAAGAACGCCGAGCCCCACACTTTCTTAACTGGAGACAGTGAGAAATCTTGATCCAAAACATCCCAAGAACAAAGCCCGGGGCTGCTGGTGTCTTCTCCCCGTATCTCAGGTCAGGCTTCAACACGCTTCGAATCCGGGCCAGCCTGCTTTTAACCCCTGCTGGCGGTGTGTGAGCCCGGAGGCCTCGGCTCCCTTGGGCTCCTCCCCACAGTCAACAGGCTCAGGCTACAGGGCCCTTTGTGCAAGGGCAGCCTGCTCTGTCAGGTTACAGGGCTCTCTGTGCCTGCTCGGCTCACCCACGGCCTGCAGGGCCTGAGGCTGGCCCCCACCCACTGTGCAGGGGCTTTGGACATGTGCCTTGCACACAGCTCCATCCCAGCCCCCCTGCCCGCTTGGAGCCTGGCACCTCCAGTCTTTGCCCGCAGGCCTTGGGTGGGCAGCCCGTGCTTGCCTGTAGTCTGGGAAAGAGGCTGAAGAGGGGAAGAGACTGTGAATCAGGTTCCCGGGACGGGGGCGGGTCTGGAAGGTCATCCCAGTGGGAGGCGGTACCACCAGCTTCAGAGTCAGCCTAGAGTTCGGGTCTAACCCAGCTCTGCCTCTTTCTGGGAGTAGGAACTCGTAGCAGCTCAGTTTCCTCATCTGTAAAATGGGATAATGGGAGCAGCCCTCCATAGGGTTGTGGTGGGTTACAAAGAAAACGCAAGGCCTGGCTGTCAACAGATGATGGCTGTAGCTTTTATTACGTTGATGCAAAAATCATTGACTTTTTTGCCATTGAAAGTAATGGCAAAAACCACAATGACTTTTGCACCAACTTAACTTTGTCCTTGGCCTCACGTTCCTCATTTGCAGATTGAGGAAAACAACCTCCAGACCTGGTCCAAATCCTGCTGCTGCCTCCACTCCTGGGGTGATTATTCTGTGCCTGCTCTAAACTGGCAGGCACAGCTGGTCCTCACTCATTTGGGACACTTCAGTCCCCAAGGCAGCTGAACCCCTCTCTTCCCTGTTCCTTCAGGGCCAGCCCCTAGCCTGAGGTCAGCCTCCTGGGCTGGGACCTGGCACTGGGCACTGGGCTCAACGTGGGGCTGCTGCCGTCTGCAAAGTTTTGATGCTTTTTGAACAAGGGACCCACGTGTTCGTGTTGAACTGGGTCCCCTCAAATCATATGGCTTGTCGTGCACTGGCCTAAAGGGATTCTAGAGCTTCCCTCACTCAGAAGCCAGGACCATGGTCAGGTGGGAGGAGAAGAGAAAGGAGGACGGATGCCCCAGCTCCCAGGGACGGGACTGCAGAGTGGAAAGCAGGGAGCCAGGGATGGAAAGGCTCGAACAGATCCCCTGTGGCACATCAACAGAACGACCGAGATTTCCTCCTCCTGGGCGGGATGTGCCTCCCTCAAACCTTGCTACTGGGCACATTACCTGTCCAACATGAAAAAGAAGAAATGAGAAAAAAAAAGGAAAGAAAGAAAGAAAGGAAGGAAGGAAGGAAGGAGAAAGAAAGAAGGGAGGAAGGAAGGAGAAAGATGGAAAGAGAGAGAGAAAGAAAGAAGAAAAAGAAAGATGAAAGAAAGAAAGAAAGGAGGAAAGAAAGAAAGGAAGACGGCTGGGCGCGGTGGCTCAAGCCTGTAATCCCAGCACTTTGGGAGGCCAAGACGGGTGGATCACGAGGTCAGGAGTTCGAGACCATCCTGGCTAACACGGTGAAACCCTGTCTCTACTAAAAAATACAAAAAAAGCTAGCCGGGCGAGGTGCTGGCGCCTGTAGTCCCAGCTACTTGGGAGGCTGAGGCAGGAGAATGGCGTAAACCCGGGAGGCGGAGCTTGCAGTGAGCTGAGATCCGGCCACTGCACTCCAGCCCGGGCGACAGAGCCAGACTCCGTCTCAAAAAAAAAAAAAAAAAAAAAAAAAAAGAAAGAAAGGAAGAAAGAAAGAGAAAGAAAGAAAAGGCTCAGGCTGGGCTCAGTGGCTTACACCTGTAATCCCAACACTTTGGGAGGCCGAGGCCGGTGGATCACCTGAGGTCAGGAGTTCGAGACCAGCCTGACCAACATGGTGAAACCCTGTCTCTACTAAAAATATAAAAATTAGCTGGGCATGGTGGCAGGCACCTGTAATCTTGGGAAGCTGAGGCTGAAGAATTGCTTGAACCCAGGAGGCGGAGTTTGCAGTGAGCCAAGATTGTGCCACTACACTCCAGCCTGGGTGACAGGGAGAGACTCCGACTCAAAAGAAACACACACACACACACACACACACACACACACACACACACACCAGGAAAAGGAAAAAAGAGAGAAGACTCAAACAGGGCAAATTCCAAAACCTGCACTGTTGCTCCAGTTTTTGCACTGGGGGCGAATGAAACAAGCAGCATGGATGGCGTCTTGGGGCGTTTTGGCTCTGCGGGGAGAAGGAGGTTCTTGGAGGGCTGGGATGGGGCCGAGGGAAAGACTCCAGGTTGGAGCTGTGTGGGAGCCTCTCACATTGGGGCGGTTGCTGCAGCCTCTTTGCTGAGTCCTTAAGGGAACTGCCGAGCAGACTATGCTCAAAGGTCGTCACGGCAGGGCAGGCCTCGAGGGGTCCCCACAACTGAGTCTCTGATGTCACCCCATGCAGGCTGGCAATGCTCCCCTGGAGGCTGCCCACTGTGGTTTGGGCCAAGAGTCCCATTCCCTCCTTTTCTCCTGGTCTTCCTTCCTTGACTCCTGAGTGCTACTGCCCATGTAGCCACGCTGTGCCCAGGGGGATGGCCCGCCCTCTCTGCGTCACCCCCACTGGCCCCTTGACCCCTGTGATAAAGTCCACATTTCTACCCTTTGGTCCTAGGCTCTGCATATTGTCCCCTTCCATGCCCCCAGCCTGTGGTGCTCCAAGTCAGCCAAGAGACCCCAGGCTCACCCCAGTTACAGCGTCCCGGCTGCCATGGTGGTGTCAGCGCTGTGGGTATGAACTCACTGGCTCTGGTTCTTTATACAAAACCTATATATACATATTCCTCCTGAAATGTCCTGAAACTTCAAAAGACAGAGAAAAGCTTAATCGCCCCTGTAATTCCAACATCCAGAGAAAATCTCTTGTAACAGGCTGGTGTCTTTTCAGTGTTGGCTGCAGGCAGTATGTGCTGTTTTAAAGCATGAGACAAAGTGTATGGATTTGGGTCCTGCACCCCTCACTTCACATCACAGCATGAACACCTGCCCCCTGACCACCACCCCTTAGTCTCTATTGGGGCTGGGGAGCTAAGGAGCTGGCTGCTGGGGAATGGGTGAAGGCAGAGGACGCTCCTGGCTCCCCAGGGCAGTGATAGTCTACATCTATAAATAAGGATTTTCAGTGCTAAAATACTGTTTTAATGTATATGTTTGTGTGTAGTGCAGCCCACTTAGAGACAATGTGTGCCAAGCCTCCATGCACACGTGAGCCGCACTACATACGAACATATACATTACTTAGTGGTATATTTTGATGATCTCTGAGTATTGCCTGCCCCCAATTCCCTACATCTCCCTAGAAAGGAAGCTTCCTGGAGGAGGTCACCCCTCCTGTCACCGATGTGCCCACCCCTCCCTCTCACCCCCTCCTTCTCACCGACGTGCCCACCCCTCTCTATTGCCCCCTCCCTCTCACCCATGTGCCCCCACGCTGCTCGAAGTGTTCGAGGCGAGCTCCTGATGACTGGGAAGGCCATGTTCCTGGACTTGGGGCCCAGCAGTCAAGGGCGTGTGACCCCAAGGCTTTCCATATAGAGCACCAGCCCCGGGGGTCATTTTCAGATCACAAATAGAACAGAAAAAAAAAAGGGGGGGGAGAGAAAGTAAGGAGAGAAAAAAATTGGGGAAAGGTAAAATAGAATTGGAAGAGAAATTACTCTGAGTTTAAAGGCAGCAGTGATCACAGGAGAGGAAGGAGGAAGGAGGGAAAGAGATTTTGGAGGAAGAAGGAACAAAACGCACACCACGCTTACTGAACGTTCTCCCCCAGCTGGCTTGGTTCTAAGAATGTTGCATAGCAGCTCATTTAAGCTTCACAACAACTCTCTGAGTGGATGTCATTATTGTCTCTGTTTTCTGTGGGAAGAAAGAAAGGCACAGAGAGGTTAAGTGACTTGCCCGAGGTCACACAGCCAGTGGCGACAGAGCTGGGACTTGTACCCAGGAAGTAGTCCTCTTGACCCCTAAGTTACAGACTAGAGTGGAGGATGGGACATTGGTTGAGCACCTGACCCTCCCCTTCACCCCTTGTCCCAAAGGGAGGGACAGAAGGGCTGGGCTGAAAGAGCCTGGGGCAGTGTGGGGCCAGCCTGGGGAAACCCCACCACGAGCCTCCAAACTGGATGTCTTCTCAGTATCAAGGTCATGGGGCCAAGCTTTTCTTTTTATTTTAAAGCAAACATGGACAGTTTATACAACAGAACGACTATATTCCACAGCCTTCAGAGATCACACAGACGTCTTCGAAGACAGTTTCAACTCCGAGGAGACGAATCAGGATGCAACTTGGTTTTCCTCTGCCTCAGGTGGGGCTCGGTTCCAGGAAAGATTTGCGAGGTGCTGGCTAGCCAATTGTCTTCATTTCACAGCTGCAGGAGGTTTGCCTGGTGAAGTTCCGGGACTTTCCCAAATACTGATGTGAGTAATTAGTGGCAGAGCTGGGATAGAAGCCAGCTTTTCTTTTTCTCAAATATTCAGCCACTCCAGGCTGTCTCCAGTGGGCTTGCCTGGGGTTAGACTGGTGGAACAAGGTGCCAACCCCATGACTCTGCAGCCAGCGCCACAGCCCCTGAGTGTTCACTCAGCCGTGCGGGGAAACCACAGAGGTCGCACGGGGGCGTGCATGGCCCAAGGCCCTGCCCTCTGCCCCCTAACCAGCTTGAACATAGACCCTGGAGGGCTGTCTTCTCCCGTTTGTCAATAGGTTTAAAGGGACCAGGTGTAGAGCAGAAGTCAGACTGGGTCTTCACACACGTGGGATGTTCTCAAACTGGGTGTGTCTAACGTGGGGTGGGGGTCATCGCAGGCTGGCAGAGCTGGTGATGTTTTTGTGGCTGTTTTGCTTAACCAGGGTAGGATGCGTAATAACTCACTACTTGTGGCAGCCTGCAGTGACCAGCCAGATGGACACTGCCATGTGCTGGAGTGGGCTCCCGGGAACACCTGTGGGCCGGGACCTCCCACTCCAGCTGCTGGATGGTGGGAAGGGCCCCATGGGGAGCACTTGGAGGGTCTTGGTGAAGCAGCTATTTGTGAACAGGCCCAGTTGTATTTCAGGGATAAGCGGCCCAGCCCTGCTGACTGCATCCTCAGCTCGGTCTTGGCCCACTGCAGCCTCCACCTCCCCGGCTCAGGTGACTTCCTGGGCTCAACAAGAGGCTGTTGCCATCTGTAAAGTCTTCATACTTTTTGAACAAGGGACCCGCCTCCCAAGTAGCTGGGACTCAGCTGGGACCTCAGCCTCCCGAGTAGCTGGGACTAGAGGTGTGTACCACCACGCCTGGCTAATTTTTTCTTTTTTCGTAGAGACAGTGATTCACCATGTTGCACCGGCCCCAAGCAATCTCCCTGCCTCAGCCTCCCAAAGTGCTTGGATTGCAGGCATGAGCCACAGTGCCTGACCTGGGCTGAATCTTCTTCAGTGCCTCTCGCCAGGTTGAAGCCAGGGAGTGGGTGGTGGCCTAGGTCTTCTGAAGTTTTAAGCAAGCAGGGGCCTCTACAAGCTCCTTAGTGGTTGCTGGCAGGATCCAGTTCTGTGAACGTGAGGGTCTCAGTTCCTTGCTGGCTGTTAGCCAGAGGCTGTCTGTAGTTCCTCGACATGTGGATCTAACACAGCCTCTTGCTTTACCAAAGTGAGCAAGCTGAGAAGGCCATCAAGAGAGAGTCCCGCAAGAAGGAAGTCAGAGGTTTTTGAAACCTAGGGTAGAGACGTTCCATTACTCCTGATGCATTCTGTCCATCAGAAGCAAGTCACCAGGTCCAGCCCCACTCATGAGGAAGAAGTCACACAAGGAAGGAAATCTCGAGAGACAATCACTGAGGGTCATCCCAGAGGCTGCCCAGCCAGCCCTGAGTATTCAGGGGGGAGTTAGCTGGACACAGCAGTGATGCTTGATGCCCGCCATGCACTGCTTGTTTGCCAGCCTTGTGCTCAAGGCCTTCTGTGAATTACATCTGACTCCAGGACGTGCATCCTGTTGGTCTCCCCACTCACATCTAATAGCACAGAGAAGGTTAGGGACTGACGAGGGCAGAGCCTGGTGCAAACCCCCATCCTCTTGATGCCATAGGCTCAGTCTGATCACTAGCCATGATCTTGGCCTTTCTTAAAGTGCAGTGGTTTGCTCTAAGTGGCCTTCCTGAAGAAGGTGGCATTGGGTACAATTATGAAGGAAGGAGACGCTGGTGACATAACAATCTGGATGAAGGGTGTTCTCACTGGGGAAATGGCAGGTGCCAAGATGTGGTTCCCTGATGCTGGGCTGTGGAGGTGGTGATATGGCCTGAGGCTAACTCCATTTGCACATTCTGGACACTGCTACCCTCTGGAGATATGCTGCTGCCCTTGGTATTTGTATTAGTCTGTTTTCATGCTGCTAATAAAGACATACCCAAGACTGGGCAATGTACAAAATAAAGAGGTTTACTGGACTTACAGTCCACATGGCTGGGGAGGCCTCACAATCATGGTGGAAGGCAAGGAGGAGTAAGTCACATCTTATGTAGGTGGCAGCAGGAAAGAGAGGGCTTGTGCAGAGAAACTCCCATATTTAAACCCCTCAGATCTCATGAGACCCATCCACTACCATGAGAACCGCACAGGAAAGACCCACCCCCATGATTCAATCATCTTTCTTGGAGTCCCTCCCGCAACATGTGGGAATTATGGGAGCTACAAGGTGAGATTGGGGTGAGGACACAGAGCCAAACCATATCAATATTCTTGACAACAACCCCATTGCCACCCAGCCAACGTTGACTCTTGGCCTGGGTTTACAGGTGACAAAATGCCAAACAATGACCAAGCCACCTCTCAGAGGCACTTCTGCGACCACGCGCCCTGGCTGGGCTCCTCCCTGCACACAGGCATCACGAACCACAAGTGCAAGACAAATACATTGCACGATGCCAGGGGGAAGTGCACCGGTGTTAGCATCAGGGACCACCTGTACATCTCAGATAAACCAGTTTTTTCCCCTTCTGGGGATCTGTTCTTCTGTTAGTTACAAGTACAAGGGTCTGCCTGCCTCACACGGATGCTGATGCTATTAGAAGTCAGTTTTCTCTTTGTGTTTCTTGCTCTGGTTCAAGTAAGAGCCGAGAGCCAGAATTTGGAGCCAGAAAGCCAGGAGGTTGACATGGCAGTGGCGGTTCTGTATGCGGGGCTCTCCCCCAGGTGTGCACTCAGAGAGCCTCATGTACAGATCTAAGCTGTGCTGCCTTGCAGCCGCGGGATGGGGAGGGCATAGGAGTTCCCTATGGCAGCGGTGCTAAGGGACCACAAACTGGGTGGTTTAAAACAGTAGAAACAGTTTCCCTCACAGTTCAAGAAGCCAGAAGTCCAAAATCAGTTTCCTTGGGCTGAAACCAGGGTGTGGGCAGGGCTGGTCCCCCTGGACACTCTAGGGAAGGTCCTTCCCTACACCTCCCAGCTTGTGGTGGCTGCCAGAGTTCTGGGGCTTGTGGCCACACTGACCCCATCTCTGCCTCCAAGGTCACGCAGCCTCCTCTTCTGTAGTGAAGTCTTCCTCTGTTTCCCTCTTATAGAGGCTCTTGCAATGCCATGTAGGGCCCACCTGGCTAATCCAGGATAATTTCCCCGTCTTTAACTTAATCACATCTGCAAAGTACCTTTTTTTTTTTTTTTTTTTTGGCCATGTGACATCACATTCACAGTTCCAGGTATCCAGATGTGAGTATCTTTTGGGAGCCGTTATCCAGCCTCTGACAGATGGTAACTGCAGGACAAGGAGATGCCCTTGGCCATCTGTTAGGCTCTGGGGCACCTCTGACCTCTGCTCTGCACTGTAGGTGCCCACTGACACCCACAGAGGGCAGTTCTAGACTGGCAAAGGTAAGAAAACATGCTAGGGTTGGAGATGACCTTGGTACCCAGAGGGCACCCCTGGTGACGGTCGTCTCTTTATCTTCTCCTTCCTCCTGTCATACCTCAGGGCTACGTGGAACACCAAGCCAACCACCATGTCCACCTCCAACCCAGAAAACACAAACTCCAGGAACGTCCCAGACTGTCATCCTGGGGCAGAACCAGTGTGTGTGTGATGTTCTTGCAGCCCAGGCATGCCAACAGTGGGTCTCCACCCTGACCCTGAGTCGAGGTGTGAGTTTGGATCCTATCCTGGAGTGTATCACAGTCTGGGATCCTATCCCTGTGGGTTCCTAGTGGGGCATGAATGCAGGACAGCTGGGGCCTGGGAAGGTGGTGCCAGGCATGGCTGGCTCCTTACACACAGGACATGGCCCAGCAGGCCAGGCTAAGTCACATGCACACACACAAACATCCACACACATGCACATGTTACCCAGCAGGCCAGGCTAACACACACGTGCACAGGCACACACACGTGTCCACACACAGGCACATCAACAGGGTGTCCTGCAGGTCAGGCTAGCTGCCCAGGCTGTTTCCACTCCCTGGTGAAGCTGTTCTTTCTTGGAATTGTTCTGCTGGTGCTGAGCCATGAAGACTTTGTCTGGGGTGTGCAGGGGTCAGAACAAAGAGATGCAGGGACCCCATTCCCTGCTTGCTCCACGGGCTTGCTCTGATGTGCAGAGAGAAGTTGTTGAAGGTAGGACGGCGAGTAACCTCACTGCTGTTGACCGGATTGGTAGGAGGGAAGCTGGAAGACTCCTCCCATGCGCACCCTGCTGGAGTTCCCAACAGGAGCATCTGAACAAACAGGCCTTGCTAAGTTTCCGCTCGTTCATTATGATTAAATCATACCTTCTCTTGGTCCATTACACTTTGACATGACTGTCCCTTCTTCATTAAATCTAAGCATAAAAATACAGTTTTCCCTGTGTTTTGGGTTCTCTATATCTGAAGACTCATGTGTTATGTAAACCTTTGGTTAAACACCTTTGTTGTGCTTTTCTCTTGTTAATCCGTCTTTTGTTATGGGGTATCAGCCATGAACTTAGCAATGGGTGAGGAAGATACTACTTTCCCTCCCCTATCATTGCTGCCCTTGCAGTTTGTTTTGCAAAGAGGTCTATATCAATAACAAGGCTCATATAATGAAAAGGAAGATAACAAGCTATACCAACAACACGGCCAGAAATTTATCAAAAGAATGAGCAAGTTTCCCTCCCCCTACCCCAGCACTCAGCAGCACACACTACAGAAAAAGGATTTAAAGAAATCACACCAATATCTCAACTGTGGTTCTCCCGGGAATTGTAATATGTGTAACTTCTTTTCCTTCACTTTTTATAGAGATTGTGACTTGCAGGGTGGATGAAATCCTTGCGGCTTGTCCTGCAGCACTGAGCAAAGACAAACCTTGCTCTATCTCAAACCTAGAACCATGAGCTTTGGAGCCCTTTGAAAGCACCCTGAGTCTCTTTTGTGTAAGCAAGCACTCTCTTATTTTTGCTGGTTTACTCTGGGAGGAGGGCGGCCAAGCTAACTTTCCCAAGGGCATACCTTCAAGTTTCCAAGCTACTTGAGTCTCAGGGCGAGCACAGACTTATCTAGGATTATTTACCCAGTAACAGAAATGGCTCTTTGAGAATTCTTTCTACCATGGTGTCAGCAGTAACCCTTGGTCGAAATGTAAATGATTAACACATTCTATGGAAAAGGACATAGAAAGCCCATTAATGCTATATCATAGGACCTACAGATATTATTTGCTGTTGCTTAATATACTTGCAAAGCATAAAGGCTATAAATGTCCAGGGAGACATGCCAACAAGTACCATAGTTGCACTGCAGTTTTACAGATTAGATAGAAAGTAAACGGCATGGCTCATATTTCAAAGAGTTTCTTAACACCTATTGTCCATTTGACAAAGGAATGTTACTGACTTAGGCGGAAAGGTTCTTTCTGAGAACTGAAAAATCTGGTGCCAGCTAGACCCCCTCCCAAAGCCACACTAGAAGTCCCCTCTTGGTCCCACAGTGATTTTACAGAACTTGTTTTTCTGGAAGGAGGTTACCACCTCTTCAGTCTTTGTGCTAATGATCAACCAGGTTAAGTATCTCAATGACGGGAACAGAATATTCCAAGGACATCGTTGCCCTTCTTCAGTTGCTAGGTAACACCTCCTTCACCCGGGAGGGACAAAACAGGTCAGGGGAGATACCAAAAAGAAGGCTTCTAATTTCAGGTCAGCCCCACTGCCCCTTGGAAGCAGACAGGACAGGTGAGACTCTCTGGGGGCCACCTACTCAAGTGGCATCATTGTCCTCTTGTCTCCAGAGTCCTCGATTCGATGGAATCCACAGTGAAGCCCCTGGGTGCCTCACCCCCCGGCGGTGAGGCGCCCCCCGAGATCCGGACCCCAGCTGCGGCCCCACCCCGCTCCCCCCTCCGGGTGGCTGGGGGCCATGGTGGACTCACAGCCTGTTTCCGATATTGTGAGTAATATCATCTCCCACTCTGGAAATTATGAACTCTTTCACAGACGGGTGTAGACCCCAGCGTGTACACCCTCAGAAGGTGTACACCCGTCTGTATTGGGAGTCATATCATCCTCTTCCTCCCTGAATATTAAGAACAGTATCCCAGGAATGTTTCTACTCCCTGCGATATTGGGTGTCATATCCTCCTCTCCCACGCGGAAATTCGAAGCAATATCACTGGGGGCGTGTACACCTTTTGTGATATTTAAAGTAATATTATCCTCTCCCCGGTGGATATCAGGAACAAGTCCATTAATTATTAATATTAATAAATATCATAAAAATTAATGGTAATTATTGATATTAATGATCACAATAAAGATAGTAAAAATTAATACTGGTTTGAAATGTTAACGATTTGTAATAATAAATAGTAATATTGCTATTAATAATAAAATTACGATATCAGCAATTAATGTTACTTAAAACAATACAAAGTGACGCTGGTAATAAAATAACGATTAGTATTAGGAACTAATAATATTGTTAAATGACATTATATTAATAATTAATTTTAAGCGTGCATAATCATGTATTTAAAATGATTATCCATAATTAATAATGGTATCCTATTATTAGTATCATTGATAATATTAATATCAATCATTGATGTTTAATGGTCATATTATTACTCCTAATGCCACAGGGAGTGTACACCTACCTGTGATGTTGTTCCTAATATCCAGGGACGGAGAGCATGATCTTAGTTTTAATATCGCAGTAGGTGTACACTCACCTGGTGACACTGATCCTAATATCCAGGGGAGGTAGAGTATGACATGACTCCCAACACAGCAATGAATGGACAGCCACCCGGTAATATTGCTCCTAATATTCCCGGAAGAAGCCTATGCTATTGCTCGCAATATCGCAGGGAGGGTACAGCTCTTCTGTGATATGGTTGCCAGTATCCGGAGGGGGAGAGGATGATAATAATTCGCAGGCTGTGTGTTCACCCGCCCCGTGATATTGTTATTGATATCCCGGAAGGGAGAGGGTGATATTACACTCCGTACAGCAGGAGGCGAACACCCAGCCTGGGATATTGTTCCTAATATCCATGGAGGGCAGAGGCTGATATTACTCCCAATATGGCAGAGGGTGTACATTCACCCTGTGACGTTCTTCTTAATATTCCAAGGCCGAGAGGTTGATATGACTCCCAGTATCGCAGACACTGTACAACAGCGTGTGATACTCTTCCTGATATCCGGAAGGAGAGAAGATGGTATTAATACCCATATGACAGAAGGTGAACACCAACTCTGTGGCATCTGTGAGGCAACCCGGCAATGTGGAGAATAATAGCCAATCCCTCTCCCCTCCCACTGCTCTTGGGAGCCACATCGCCAGCGGGTGAGGCACCTCCCGGATCCGGCTCCCAACCGCCGCCACCAGCCGCCCCCTGGCGGATGCGGACCTCATCACCTGGGGGAGAGGCACCCCCCGCCATCTGGCCCCCAGCCGTCGCCCCGCCCTGCCCCGTCGCCCCGCCCTGCTCCCCGGCGGATGGGGGCCCTATCGCCGGGGAGGTGGGGATGAGGCACCCAGGGGCTTCACTGTCGATTCCATCAAATCGAGGACTCTGGAGACAAGAGGACAATGATGCCACTTCAGTAGGTGGCCCCCAGAGAGGCTCGCCTGTCTTGTCTGCTTCCAAGGGGCATTGAGCTGACCTGAAATAAGAAGACTTCTTTTTGGTATCTCCAATGACCTGTTTTGTCCATCTCAGGTGAAGGAGGTGGGCGTGGCGGGGCGGCTGCTGGGGCCGGGATCCGGGACTTGCCTCACCCCGCGGCGATGGGGCTCCCAATAGCCGTGGGGAGAGGAATTGACTATTAGTCCCCACATCACAGGGAGTGCCCCACAGATATCACCGAGTTGGTGTTCACCTTCTGCCATTTGAGGATTAATACCATGGTCTCCTCTTCCGGATATCAGGAAGCGTATATCCCGGGGTTGTACAGTGTCTGCGATACTGGGAGTAATATCAATCTCTTGGCCTTGTAATATTAAGAAGAACGTCACAGGGTGGATGTACAACCTCTGCCATATTGGGAGTAATATTAGCCTCTGCCCTCCATGGATATTGGGAACAATATCCCAGGCTGGGTGTTCGCCTCCTGCTGTATGGAGTGTTATATCACCTTCTCCCTTCCGGGATATTAGTAACACTATCACGGGGCGGGTGAACACAGCCTGCGAATTATTATCATCCTCTCCCCCTCCGGATACTGGGAACCATATCACAGAAGAGCTGTACCCTCCCTGCGATATTGGGAGTATTAGCATAGGCTTCTTCCGGGAATATTAGGAGCAATATTACCGGGTGGCTGTCCATTCATTGCTATGTTGGGAGTCATGTCATACTCTACCCCCCTGGATTTTAGGTTCAGTGTCACGAGGTGAGTGTACACCTACTGCGATATTAAAACTAAAGTCATGCTCTCCATCCCTGGGTATTAGGAACAACATAACAGGTAGGTGTACACTGCCTGTGATATTAGGAGTAATAATATGACCATTAAACATCAATGATCGATTTTAATATTTATCAATGATACTAATAATTAATAGGATACCATTATTAATTATGGATAATTATTTTAAATACATGATTATGCACTCTTAAAATTAATTATTAATATAATGTCATTTAACAATATTGTTAGTCCCTAGTACTAATTGTTATTTTATTACCAGCATCACTTTATATTGATTTAAGTAACATTAATTGCTGATGTCATAATTTTATTATTAATTGTGATATTACTATTAATTATTATTACAAATCATTAACACTTTAAACCACTATTAATTTTTACTATCTTTATTGTGATCATTAATATCGATAATTACCATTAATTTTTATGTAATTTATTAATATTAATAATTAATGGACTTGTTCCTGATATCCACCGGGGAGAGGATGATATTACTTTAAATATCACAAAATGTGTACACGCCCCCAGTGATATTCCTTCGAATTTCTGCGTGAGAAAGGAGGATATGATACCCAATATCGCAGGGAGTAGAAACACTCCTGGGATACTGTTCTTAATATTCAGGGAGGAAGAGGACGATATGACTCCCTGAAGGTGTACACCCTCTGAAGGTGTACACGCTGGGGGCGTACACCCGTCTGTGAAAGAGTTCATAATTTCCGGAGGGGGAGATGATATTACTCACAATATCGGAAACAGGCTGTGAGTCCACCATGGCCCCCGGCCGCCGGGGGGCGTGGCGGGGCGGCAGCTGGGGGCCGGATAGCGGGGGGTGCCTCACCCCCCGGCGATGGGGCCCCCAGTCGCGGGTGGGCGGGGAGGGGTGGCGGCTGCCCCTCCCCTGGTGTGGTCAGTGTGTGTTACCAAGTGCAATCTCTGGAGAGGAATTCTGCTGCCATCCACTGTCTCTCATGCGGCTGCCACCTGGTGACTGCCAGGGACCTGGTTCAGATGCCGAGTGAGGGTTTATGGGCTCCATCAATACTGGATGACAACTTAAAAAAAATCACTCAACCATAGGAGACGCTCATAATCCTCAGATTCAGTGATTGCAGTTTTTTGATATTTGCAGTCAGCAAAGTGGGATGCTGCAGCCCCTCCCAAAGCCTTTCAGGTCAATGGATGGCATTGTCTGGCAGAGTCTTCAGTGCGGAGGAAATGAGGGAGATGGAAGGTATCTCAAACCCTGGCTTTCGGTGCCACATAGGCCTGGCTTTGCATACTATTTACTGATCGTGCAACTTCAGGCAGGTCAGCATTCAGAGACCCTATTTCTTCTTCTTTTGAAAAGTATGTACAGGCCAGGCAGGGCGGCTCACGCCTATAATCCCAGCACTTTGGGATGCCAAGGCAGGGGGATCACCTGAGGTCAGGAGTTCGAGACCAGCCTAGTGAAGCCCAGTCTGTATTAAAAATACAAAAATCGGCCGGGCGCGGTGGTTCAAGCCTGTAATCCCAGCACTTTGGGAGGCCGAGACGGATGGATCACGAGGTCAGGAGATTGAGACCATCCTGGCTAACACGGTGAAACCCCGTCTCTACTAAAAAATACAAAAAACTAGCCGGGCGAGGTGGCGGGCGTCTGTAGTCCCAGTTACTCTGGAGGCTGAGGCAGGAGAAGGGCGTAAACCCGGGAGGCGGAGCTTGCAGTGAGCTGAGATCCGGCCACTGCACTCCAGCCTGGGTGACGAGACTCCGTCTCAAGGAAAAAAAAAAAAAAAAAAAAAAAAAAAAATCAGCTGGGTGTGGTGGCAGGTGCCTGTAATCCCCGTTAATTGGGAGGCTGAGGCACGAGAATCGCTTGAACCCAGGAGGCGGAAGTTGCAGTGAGCCCAAATCACGCAATTGCTCTCCAGCCTGGGCAACAAGAGCAAGACTCCATCTAAAAAAATAAAAAAGAAAGAAAGAAAGAAAAGTCTTTAAAAAGAAAGAAAGAAAAGAAAAAGTATGTACATATTTTCTCCTAGGAATCAGCCTAACAGAAATGTTTGCACACAAATATATGAACAAGAGTGTCTTTGAGGATGTTCTTTGTAATAGCAACAACAACAACAAAAGGAAACAAGATGAAGATCATTAACAGAGGTATGATATTATTTTGGCATATCTGTATAGTGAAATAATACACCAGCATTAAAAAGAAAGAGGTAGAACTGTGTGTGGATGTGAGAAGAGCAAGGTATTTTATAACATGGGCAAACTGATAAGGTATAAGCATATTATAAAAATCTATGTCTAGAGAGACATGTGCCTATTACACTTTTGTAATGTACGTACTGTCAAGATTTATACAAGTGTGAAACTCTAACAGCAGGTAACTGTGAACAGCGGTTCTCTAATACCTAGTCTATATTCCACTGGTTTTACTTGCATAAAATTAGACAGGGGGCCGGGCGTGGTGGCTCACGCCTGTAATCCCAGCACTTTAGGAGGCTGAGACGGGCAAATCACAAGATCAGGAGATCGAGACCATCCTGGCTAACATGGTGAAACCCCACCTCTACTAAAAATACAAGAAATTAGCCTGGCGTGGTGGCACGTGCCTGTAGTCCCAGCTACTTGGGAGGCTGAGGCAGGAGAATCACTTGAACCCGGGAGGTAGAGGTTGCTGAGCCGAGATCATGCCACTGCACTCCAGCCTGGGCAACAGAGCAAGACTCCATCTCAAAAAAAAAAAAAAAAAAAGACAGGGGGGACAGATGCGTTGGCTCAGGCCTCTAATTCCAGCACTTTGGGAGGCTGAGGTGGGAAGACCACTTGAACCCAGGAGTTAGAGACCACTCTGGGCAACATGGTGAGACCTTGTCTCTGCAAAAACTTTTTAAAAATTAGCCGGGTGTGGTGGCGCAAACCTATAATCCAAACAAGGCTGGAGGTTCACAGGAAGCAAGTGGATGATGTATCTCCCCAGCTCTTTATAATTTATAGCAATTCTCTCCCTGTCCTTTCCTGCCATTTATTTATTGAAGAACTCCTGTTATTTGTCCCAAGGGGCTTCCTGCATTCTGGACTAGCCTGTTTGTGTCTGTAAGGTATTGTATAAAATTTTCTGCTATGGTCAGTATTTTCTGTAAAATGGGAGGAGATCCACAGATGCTGGATCCACAGATGCTGATTCCACAGATGCTGAAATGCAGGTTCAATTTGGACAAGAAGATGTCCCAGGAGGCGTTGGGTGCCTCCCTCGTGGGGATGTTCAGGTTGCCCCCAACTCAGATGTGCTGGCCTGTCCCCATCAGCTTTTCGACCCTCAGTTTAGCAGCTGATGACAATCATGGCTTAGAGCTGCTATTCCACTGGGCATTGCAAAAAAATGATTTTCTAACTCTTGTTCTTTCTACATTTAGAGCTGTAATTCTTCTATTAAGAGAAACCTTTCTTCAATATCTATTTACTTAGCCTGAATCAGTGCTTTTTTTTTTTTCCCCCAAGACAGAGTCTCGCTCTGTCGCCCAGGTTGGAGTGTAGTGGCATGATCTCAGCTCAAAGCAAGCTCTGCCTCCCAGGGTCACGCCATTCTCCTGTCTCAGCCTCCCAAGTAGCTGGGACTACAGGTGCTTACTACCACACCCGGCTAATTTTTTGTATTTTTGGTAGAGAGGGGATTTCATCATGTTATCCAGGATGGTCTTGATCTCCTGACCTCGTGATCTGCCTGCCTCAGCCTCCCAGAGTGCTGGGATTACAGGCGTGAGCCACTGCACCCAGCCCTGGGTCAGCATTTTTATAGGAAAGGCCAAGCACATGATTTATTCTGTCCTTTTTATAAATTTTCTGAAAAATTTTTGTTGCCCTAGTAACCTCTAAAGATTTCCAATTATATACACATATAAATAAATTATATTAAAAATTATATATAAAATTATATATCTGCTATTGTAGTGGTTTTTCTTTTTATTATTATACTTTAAGTTCTAGGGTACATGTGCATAACGTGCAGGTTTGTTACATATGTATACTTGTGCCATGTTAGTGTGCTGCACCCATCAACTCGTCAGCACCCATCAATTCGTCATTTATATCAGGTATAACTCCCAATGCAATCCCTCCCCTCTCCCCGCTCCCCATGATAGGCCCCAGTGTGTGATGTTCCCCTTCCCGACTCCAAGTGATCTCATTGTTCAGTTCCCACCTATGAGTGAGAACATGTGGTGTTTGGTTTTCTGTTCTTGTGATAGTTTGCTAAGAATGATGGTTTCCAGCTGCATCCATGTCCCTACAAAGGATGCAAACTCATCCTTTTTTATGGCTGCATAGTATTCCATGGTGTATATGTGCCACATTTTCTTAATCCAGTCTGTCACAGATGGACATTTGGGTTGATTCCAAGTCTTTGCTATTGTGAATAGTGCCGCAATAAACATACGTGTGCAAGTGTCTTTCTAGCAGCATGATTTATAATCCTTTGGGTATATACCCAGTAGTGGGATGGCTGGGTCATATGGTACATCTAGTTCTAGATCCTTGAGGAATTGCCATACTGTTTTCCATAATGGTTGAACTAGTTTACAATCCCACCAACAGTGTAAAAGTGTTCCTATTTCTCCACATCCTCTCCAGCACCTGTTGTTTCCCGACTTTTTAATGACTGCCATTCTAACTGGTGTGAGATGGTATCTCATTGTGGTTTTGATTTGCATTTCTCTGATGGCTAGTGATGATGAGCATTTTTTCATGTGTCTGTTGGCTGTATGAATGTCTTCTTTTGAGAAATGTCTGTTCATATCCTTTCCCCACTTTTTGATGGGGTTGTTTGTTTTTTTCTTGTAAATTTGTTTGAGTTCTTTGTAGGTTCTGGATATTATAGCCCTTTGTCAGATGAGTAGATTGCAAAAATTTTCTCCCATTCTGTAGGTTGCCTGTTCACTCTGATGGTAGTTTCTTTTGCTGTGCAGAAGCTCTTTAGTTTAATGAGATCCCATTTGTCAATTTTGGCTTTTGCTGCCGTTGCTTTTGGTGTTTTAGACATGAAGTCCTTGCCCATGCCTATGTCCTGAATGGTACTACCTAGGTTTTCTTCTAGGGTTTTTATGATATTAGGTCTAACATTGAAGTCTCTAATCCATCTTGAATTAATTTTCGTATAAGGAGTAAGGAAAGGATCCAGTTTCAGCTTTCTACTTATGGCTAGCCAATTTTCCCAGCACCATTTATTAAATAGGGAATCCTTTCCCCATTTCTTGTTTCTCTCAGGTTTATCAAAGATCAGATGGCTGTAGATGTGTGGTATTATTTCTGAGGACTCTGTTCTGTTCCATTGGTCTATATCTCTGTTTTGGTACCAGTACCATGCTGTTTTGGTTCCTGTAGCCTTGTAGTATAGTTTGAAGTCAGGTAGCGTGATGCCTCCAGCTTTGTTCTTTTGACTTAGGATTGTCTTGGCAATGCGGGCTCTTTTTGGTTCCATATGAACTTTAAAGCCGTTTTTTCCAATTCTGTGAAGAAACTCATTGGTAGCTTGATGGGGATGGCATTGAATCTATAAATAACCTTGGGCAGTATGGCCATTTTCACGATATTGATTCTTCCTATCCATGAGCATGGTATGTTCTTCCATTTGTTTGTGTCCTCTTTGATTTCACTGAGCAGTGGTTTGTAGTTCTCCTTGAAGAGGTCCTTTACATCCCTTGTAAGTTGGATTCCTAGGTATTTTATTCTCTTTGAAGCAATTGTGAATGGAAATTCATTCATGATTTGGCTCTCTGTTTGTCTGTTACTGGTGTATAAGAATGCTTGTGATTTTTGCACATTAATTTTGTATCCTGAGACTTTGCTGAAGTTGTTTATCAGCTTAAGGAGATTTTGGGCTGAGACAATGGGGTTTTCTAAATATACAATCATGTCATCTGCAAACAGGGACAATTTGACTTCTTCTTTTCCTAACTGAATACCCTTGATTTCTTTCTCTTGCCTGATTGCCCTAGCCAGAACTTGCAACACTATGTTGAATAGGAGTGGTGAGAGAGGGCATCCCTGTCTTGTGCCAGTTTTCAAAGGGAATTTTTCCAGTTTTTGCCCATTCAGTATGATATTGGCTGTGAGTTTGTCATAAATAGCTCTTATTATTTTGAGGTACGTTCCATCAATACCGAATTTATTGAGCGTTTTCAGCATGAAGGGCTGTTGAATTTTGTCAAAAGGCTTTTCTGCATCTATTGAGATAATCATGTGGTTCTTGTCTTTGGTTCTGTTTATATGCTGGATTACGTTTATTGATTTGCGAATGTTGAACCAGCCTTGCATCCCAGGGATGAAGCCCACTTGATCATGGTGGATAAGCTTTTTGATGTGCTGCTGAATCCGGTTTGCCAGTATTTTATTGAGGATTTTTGCATCGATGTTCATCAGGGATATTGGTCTAAAATTCTCTTTTTTTGTTGTGTCTCTGCCAGGCTTTGGTATCAGGATGATGTTGGCCTCATAAAATGAGTTAGGGAGGATTCCCTCTTTTTCTATTGATTGGAATAGTTTCAGAAGGAATGGTACCAGCTCCTCCTTGTACCTCTGGTAGAATTCAGCTGTGAATCCATCTGGTCCTGGACTTTTTTTGGTTGGTAGGCTATTAATTATTGTCTCAATTTCAGAGTCTGCTATTGGTCTATTTAGGGATTCAACTTCTTCCTGGTTTAGTCTTGGAAGAGTGTAAGTGTCCAGGAAATTATCCATTTCTTCTAGATTTTCTAGTTGATTTGCATAGAGGTGTTTATAGTATTCTCTGATGGTAGTTTGTATTTCTGTGGGGTCGGTGGTGATATCCCCTTTATCATTTTTTATTGCGTCTATTTGATTCTTCTGTCTTTTCTTCTTTATTAGTCTTGCTAGCGGTCTGTCAATTTTGTTGATCTTTTCAAAAAACCAACTCCTGGATTCATTGATTTTTTGGAGGGTTTTTTGTGTCTCTATCTCCTTCGGTTCTGCTCTGATCTCAGTTATTTCTTGCCTTCTGCTAGCTTTTGAATGTATTTGCTCTTGCCTCTCTAGTTCTTTTAATTGTGATGTTAGAGTGTCCATTTTAGATCTTTCCAGCTTTCTCTTGTGGGCATTTAGTGCTATAAATTTCCCTCTACACACTGCTTTAAATGTGTCCCAGAGATTCTGGTATGTTGTATCTTTGTTCTCATTGGTTTCAAAGAACATCTTTATTTCTGCTTTCATTTCGTTATGTACCCAGTAGTCATTCAGGAGCAGGTTGTTCAGTTTCCATGTAGTTGAGCGGTTTTGATTGAGTTTCTTAGTCCTGAGTTCTAGTTTGATTGCACTGTGGTCTGAGAGACAGTTTGTTATAATTTCTGTTCTTTTACATTTGCTGAGGAGTGCTTTACTTCCAATAATGTGGTCAATTTTGGAATAAGTGCGATGTGGTGCTGAGAAGAATGTATATTCTGTTGATTTGGGGTGGAGAGTTCTATAGATGTCTATTAGGTCCGCTTGGTGCAGAGATGAGTTCAATTCCTGGATATCCTTGTTAACTTTCTGTCTCGTTGATCTGTCTAATGTTGACAGTGGAGTGTTGAAGTCTCCCATTATTATTGTATGGGAGTCTAAGTCTCTTTGTAAGTCTCTAAGGACTTGCTTTATGAATCTGGGTGCTCCTGTATTGGGTGCATATATATTTAGGAGAGTTAGCTCTTCCTGTTGAATTGATCCCTTTACCATTATGTAATGGCCTTCTTTGTCTCTTTTGATCTTTGATGGTTTAAAGTCTGTTTTATCAGAGACTAGGATTGCAACCCCTGCTTTTTTTTGTTCTCCATTTGCTTGGTAGATCTTCCTCCATCCCTTTATTTTGAGCCTATGTATGTCTCTGCATGTGAGATGGGTGTCCTGAATACAGCAGACTGATGGGTCTTTACTCTTTATCCAGTTTGCCAGTCTGTGTCTTTTAATTGGAGCATTTAGTCCATTTACATTTAAGGTTAATATTGTTTTGTGTGAAATTGATCCTGCCATTATGATATTAACTGGTTATTTTGCTTGTTATTTGATGCAGTTTCTTCCTAGCCTCGATGGTCTTTACATTTTGGCATGTTTTTGCAATGGCTGGTACCGGTTGTTCCTTTCCATGTTTAGGGCTTCCTTCAGGGTCTCTTGTAAGGCAGGCGTGGTGGTGACAAAATCTCTAAGCATTTGCTTATCTGTAAAGGATTTTATTTCTCCTTCACTTATGAAACTTAGTTTGGCTAGATATGAAATTCTGGGTTTAAAATTCTTTTCTTTAAGAACGTTGAATATTGGCCCCCACTCTCTTCTGGCTTGTAGAGTTTCTGCCGAGAGATCTGCTGTTAGTCTGATGGGCTTCCCTTTGTGGGTAACCCGACCTTTCTCTCTGGCTGCCCTTAAAATTTTTTCCTTCATTTCAACTTTGGTGAATCTGGCAATTATGTATCTTGGAGTTGCTCTTCTCGAGGAGTATCTTTGTGGCGTTCTCTGTATTTCCTGAATTTGAATGTTGGCCTGCCCTACTAGGTTGGGGAAGTTCTCCTGGATGATATCCTGAAGAGTGTTTTCCAACTTGGTTCCATTTTCCCCCTCACTTTCAGGCACCCCAATCAGACGTAGATTTGGTCTTTTTCCATAATCCCATACTTCTTGCAGGCTTTGTTCATTTCTTTTTCTTCTTTTTTCTTTTGGTTTCTCTTCTCGCTTCGTTTCATTCATTTGATCCTCAATCGCTGATACTCTTTCTTCCAGTTGATCGAGTCGGTTACTGAAGCTTGTGCATCTGTCACGTATTTCTCGTGTCATGGTTTTCATCTCTGTCATTTCGTTTATGACCTTCTCTGCATTAATTATTCTAGCTGTCAATTCTTCCACTCTTTTTTCAAGATTTTTAGTTTCTTTGCGCTGGGTACGGAATTCCTCCTTTAGCTCTGAGACGTTTGAGGGACTAAGGTCTTCTTCTCTCATCTCGTCAAAGTCATTCTCTGACCAGCTTCGATCCGTTGCTGGCGATGAGCTGCGCTCCTTTGCAGGGGGAGATGCGCTCTTGTTTTTTGAGTTTCCAGCTTTTCTGCCCTGCTTTTTCCCCATCTTTGTGGTTTTATCTGCCTCTGGTCTTTGATGATGGTGATGTACTGATGGGGTTTTGGTATAGGTGTCCTTCCTCTTTGATAGTTTTCCTTCTAACAGTCGGACCCTCAGCTGCAGGTCTGTTGGAGATTGCTTGAGGTCCACTCCAGACCCTGTTTGCTTGGGTATCAGCAGCAGAGGTTGCAGAAGATAGAATATTGCTGAACAGCGAGTGTACCTGTCTGATTCTTCCTTTGGAAGCTTCCTCTCAGGGGTGTACTCCACCCTGTGAGGTGTGGGGTGTCAGACTGCCCCTAGTGGGGGGTGTCTCCCAGTTAGGCTACTCAGGGGTCAGGGACCCACTTGAGCAGGCAGTCTGTCCCTTCTCAGATCTCAACCTCCGTGTGGGGAGATCCACTCCTCTCTTCAAAGCTGTCAGACAGAGTCATTTGCGTCTGCAGAGGTTTCTGCTGCTTCTTTTGTTGTTGTTGTTGTTTAGCTGTGCCCTGTCCCCAGGGGTGGAGTCTACAGAGACAGACAGGTTTCCTTGAGCAGCTGTGAGCTCCACCCAGTTGGAGCTTCCCAGTGGCTTTGTTTACCTACTTAAGCCTCAGCAATGGCGGGCATCCCTCCCCGAGCCTCGCTGCTGCCTTGTGGTTAGATAGCAGACTGCTGTGCTAGCAATGAGGGAGGCTCCATGGCCGTGGGACCTTCCCGGCCAGGTGTGGGATATAATCTCCTGGTGTGCCCATTTGCTTAAAGAGCAGTATTGGGGTGGGAGTTACCCGATTTTCCAGGTGTTGTGTGCCTCGGTTCCCCTGGCTAGGAAAAGGGATTCCCTTCCCCCTTGCGCTTCCCAGGTGAGGCGATGCCTCGCCCTGCTTCAGCTCTCACTGGTCGAGCTGCAGCAGCTGACCAGCACCGATTGTCTGGCACTCCCTAGTGAGATGACCCCAGTACCTCAGTTGAAAATGCAGAAATCACCAGTCTTCTGTGTCGCTCGCGCTGGGAGTTGGAGACTGGAGCTTTTCCTATTCGGCCATCTTCTGTAGTGGTTAATATTGAGTGTCAACTTGATTGGATTGAAGGATGCAAAGTATTGTTCCTGGGTGTGTGTCTGTGAGAGTGTCGCCAAAGGACAGTAGCATTTGAGTCAGTGGGCTGGGAGAGGAAGACCCACCCTCAATCTGGGTGGGCAGTGTCTAATCAGCTGCCAGTGTAGCTAGGATAAAAGCAGGCAGAGGAATGTGGGACGACTTGACTTGCTAAGTCTTCTGGCCTCCATCTTTCTCCAGTGCTGGGTGCTTCCTGCCCTCAAACATCGGACTCCAAGTTCTTTAGCTTTTGGATGGACTCTTGGACCTACACCAGTGGTTTGCCGGAGGCTCTTAGCCTTCAGCCAGACTGAAGGCTGCACTGTTGGCTTCTCTACTTTTGAGGTTTTGGGACTCTGCAACATAGAGGGGATTCAGATGGCAGATAGGAGGCAGGAGTAGCTTGCAGCTCTCACTTGGACAGACAGAGCAGTGTGTGGAGACTCACATCATAAACTTTTGCTCCGAGAACTACCGCAGGAAGGTACCAGGAAAGCTGAGAGAATCCACAGACCCTTTGAAAGAATAGGATCAACACTGCAGCCTCTATGGGCCATGGAAAACCTGTGAGTCCACTCACTGTCTCAGCGGGGAGGCTTGTGGTCTGGGGCAAGTTCTCAACCCTTGTCACCGGCTGCATGGAAATAGACTCATTGCTATTGGGAGGGCAGAGGGAGTGAGACCAGCCTTTAGGACTGTGGGCTGCATGGGAGCAGGGTGAGGCCTGCGACTGCTGGCTTTCCCCCACTTTCCTGATGACCTATATGACTCAGTAGAGGCAGCCATAATCCCCCTGGGAATATAACTCCATTGACCTGGGAACCACACCCCTATTCCTCAGAGCAGCCACAGCAAGTCTTGCCCAACGAGAGGCTGAGCTCAGACATGCCTATCCCTGCCTCCACCTGGTGGTCTTTCTCTATCCACCCTGGTAGCTGAAGACCAAGGTCATAATCTCTTGGGAACTCTATGGCCCTGCCCATTGCCTGAGAAACCTGAATTCTTAGGGGTACCCAGGTGTACCTAGGGCTATTTGGAATCCTCCCTACAGGACTGTAGCTGATGCACTCTTGACAGTGCCACCTTCTGGCTGGAGGCCAATTAACACACCAGCACACCAAACAAAAACACAACCAAGGCTCCTTACAGAGTCCACTTCATCTCCCTGCTAACTCCACCAGGGCAGGTGTTGGTATCTACAGTTGCAAGACCTGAGGATGGATCACATCACAGGGCTCTTTGCAGACACTCCCCAGTACCAGCCTGGAGCCTGGTAGCTCCTCTGTATGGCTAGACCTAGAAGAGCAATAACAATCACTATAGTTTGACTCTCCTTATTCCTAGGGGAAAGGTGAGAACACCACCTCAAGGGAACACCCCATAGGACAAAAGAATCTGAACAGCAGCCCTTGAATCCCAGATCTTCCCTCTGACATAGTCTACCTAAATGAGAAGGAACCAGAAAAACAATTTTAGCAATAGTGTAGCAGGAGAAGCGACAGACAAAACCCCTCAGAAACCGAGTTAAAGAAGGAAGGGCTTTATTTGGCCGGGAGCTTTGGCAAGACTCACGTCTCCAACAACCAAGCTTCCCGAGTGAGCAATTCCTGTCCCTTTTAAGGGCTCACAACTCTAACGGGGTCTGTGTGAGAGGGTCGTGATTGATTGAGCAAGCAGCGGGTACGTGACTGGGGACTGCACGCACTGGTAACTAGAACGGAACAGAATAGGACAGGGATGTTCACAGTGCTTTTCTATACAATGTCTGTAATCTATAGATAACATAACCGATTAGGTCAGGGGTCGATCTTTAACTACTAGGCCCAGGGTGTGGTGCTGGGTTGTCTGCTTGTGGATTTCATTTCTGCCTTTTAGTTTTTACTTCTTCATTTTTTGGAGGCAGAAATTGGGCATAAGACAATATGAAGGGTGGTTTCCTCCCTTAATATGACAAAACAAGGTTACTTAACACCCCCAAAAGATTATACCAGCTCACCAACAATGGATTCAAACGAAGAAGAAATTTCTGAATTGCTGGAAAAATAATTCGGAAGATCAATTATAAGCTAATCAAGGAGGCACCAAGGAAAAGTGAAGTCTAACTTAAAGAAATAAAAAACATGATAATGACATGAGAGGAAAATTCTTCAGTGAAATCACGTAAATAAAAAACAGTCACAACTTCTGGAAATCAAGGATACACTTAGAGAAATGCAAAATGCAGTGGGAAGTCTCAGCAATAGAATTGAATAAGCAGAAGAAAGAACCTTAGAGCTTGAAGACAAGGCTTTTGAATTAACCCAATTTGTCAAAGACAAATAAAAAATAATTAAAAAAAATTGAACAAAGCCTCCAAGAAGTTTGGGACTATGTTAAATGCTCAGACCTAAGTGTAATTGATGTTCCCAAGGAAGGAGAAAAATCTAAAAGTTTGGAAAGCTTATTTGAGGGAATAATAGAGGAAAACTTCCCTGACCTTGCTAGGGATCCAGACATTCAAATGCAAGAAGCTCAAATAACACCTGGAAAACACATCATAAAAAGATCACCACCTAGGCTTATAGTCATCAGGTTATTTAAAGTCAAAATGAAGGGAAGAATCTTAAGAGCTGTGAGGCAAAAGCATCGGATAACTTGAAAAGGAAAACCTATCAGATTAACAGCAGATTTCTCAGCAGAAACCCTACGAGCTAGAAGGTATTGGGGTCCTGTCTGTAGCCTCCTTAAACAAAACAATTATCAGCCAAGAATTTTGTATCTGAAACTACGCTTCACAAATGAAGGAAAGATACAGTCTTCTCCGGCAAACAAATGCTGAGAGAATTTGCCACTACTAAGCCAGCACTACAAAAACTGCTAAAAGGGGCTCTAAATCTTGAAACAAATTCTCAAAATACACCAAATAAAACCTCCTTAAAACATAAATCTCACAGGACCTATATAACAATAACCCAATGGGAAAAAAAAAAAAAAACAGGTATTCAGGCAACAAATAGCATGAAGAATAGAACAGTACCTCACATCTCAAAACTAACATTGAATGTAAATGGTCTAAATGCTCCACTTAAAATCTATAGAATGGCAGAATGGATAAGAAATCACCAACCAGGTTTCTGCTGTCTTCAGGAGACTCACCTAACACATAAGGACTCACATAAACTTAAGGTAAAGGGATGGAAAAAGATATTCCATGCAAATGGACACCCAAAGTGAGCAGGAGTAGCTGTTCTTATATCAGACAAAACACACTTTAAGGCAACAGCAGTTAAAAAAGACAAAGAGGGACATTACATAATGATAAAAGAACTAGTCCAACAGGAAAATATCACAATTCTAAATATATATGCACCTAAAACTGGAGCTCCCAAATGTATGAAACAATTACTACTAGACCTAAGAAATGAGACAGACAGTAACACAATAATAGTGGGGAACTTGAATACTCCACTGACAGCACTAGACAGGTCATCAAGACAGAAAGTCAACAAAGAAACAATGGACTCAAACTATACCCTACAACAAATGGATCTATCAGATGTTTAGAGAACATTCTACTCAACCACTGCAGCATACACATTCTATTCATCAGCACATGGTACCTTCTCCAGATAAACTATATGGTAGGCCACAAAACAAGTCTCAGTAAATGTAAGAACATTGAAATTGTATCCAGCACTCTCACAGACCACAGTGGAATAAAATTGGTAATCAACTCCAAAAGGAACCCTCGAAACCATGCAAATACATGCAAATTAAATAACCTGCTCCTGAATGATCATTGGGTCAACAATGATATGAAGATAGAAATCCAAAAATTTTTTGAACTGAACAATAATAGTGACACAACCTGTCAAAACCTCTAGGATACAGCAAAAGTGATGTTGAGAAGAAAGTTCGTAGCATTAAATGCCGACATCAAAAAAGTCTGAAAGAGCACAAATAGATAATCTAAAGTCACACCTCATGGAACTGGAGAAACAAGAACAACCCAAACCCAAACCCAGCAGAAGAAAAGAAATAATGAAGATCAGAGAAGAATGAAATGAAATTGAAACAGGCAAAAAAAAAAAAAAAATACAAAAGATAAATGAAACAAAAAGCTTGTTCTTTGAAAAGATAAATAAAACTGATAGACCATTAGAGAGATTAACCAAGAGGAGAGAAGATCCAAATAAGATCAATTAGAAATGAAATGGGAGGTATTACAACTGATACCACAGAAATACAAAAGATCATTCAAGGCTACTATGAACACCTTTATGTGCACAAACCAGAAAACCTAGAGGAGGTGGATATATTCCTGGAAATATACAACCCTCCTAGATTAAACCAGGAAGGTGAACAGACCGATAAGAATCAGCAAGATTGAAATGGTAATTTAAAAGTTGCCAACAAATAAAAGTCTAGGACCAGACAGATTCACAGCTGAATTCTATCAGACATTCAAAGAAGAATTGGTACCAATCCTATTGACACTATTCCAGAAGATAGAGAAAGAGGGAATCCTCCTTAAATCATTCTGTGAAGTCAGTATCACGCTAATACCAAAACCAGGAAAGGACATAACAAAAAAAGAAAACTACAGACCAATATCCCTGATGAACATAGACGTAAAAATTCTCAACAAAATACTAGCAAACGGAATCTAACAGCATATCTAAAAGATAATCCACCATGACCAAGTGGGTTTCACACCAGGGATGCAGGGATGGTTTAACATACATAAGTCAATAAACATGATGCACCACATAAACAGAATTAAAAACAAAAAAATCACATGATCATCTCAATAGATGCAGAAAAAGCATTTGACAAAATCCAGCATCCCTTGATGATTAAAACCCTCAGCAAAATCTGACATAGAAGGAATATACCTTAAGGTATGATAAATCCACAGCCAACATTATCCTGAATGGGCAAAAGCTGAAAACATTCAAGGATGGTCATTTTCACCATTTCTATACAACATAGTACTAGACGTCCTAGCCAGAGCAATCAGTGGTATGTGGTGTGTGGTGTATGTGTGTGTGTGGTGTGTGGCATGTGTGGTGTGTGTTTGGTGTGGGGTGTGTGTATACGTGTGTAGAGGGTGTATGTGTATGGTATGTGGTGTGTGTGTACATGTGTGGTGTGTGTGATACGTGTGTGTTGTGTGTATCAAACTCTGCCTAAAACATGCCCCTGGTGAACACCACACACCATGTGATGTGAATGGGTTAAAAGCCTGAAGCTAAACCAAGTGCCTGAAAGATTTTAGCCTCATCAGGTATCTGTTTGCATTTCAATAACAAAAAGGACCCTTTTCTTCAAAGACAAAAGTATGTCCGCATTTCAAATAGTAAAATAGATCTCAATGGAAAAAACTCTGCGCGTCTACTGCATGCAGGCACTGTGCCTCTAGCCAGAGATACAAAATTAACACTTTGGCGCTGACCTCCTTGGAATGGACAACCCGGCAGCGCTGAGTTAGATCTGGGGGCGAAATACAGCCAGTCTGGTTCTCTGTCGTTAGAGTTGCAAACCCCAGTCTCTCTGCCCTGCCTCCTGCCCCACAGCAGGACCACGAGAGTAGCCAACGCTGTCCAGGCGAGCACTGGCCGTGTGTCCTGCTGTTCCATCGGCTGGAATGCAGCAGTGGGGCTGGCCCGAGGCTGAGTGCTGGCAGAGGGAGGGCGACAGACAGAATCGCCAGTCATTTCTCTGGGGTCCTGCCGAGCAGGGTCATGGGCATTGGGCAGCCATCCTTAGAAGCCCCGGGCCCTCTCCACCTTGGCACTCTTTCTAGAGTACATGCTGGCACCTGAGGTGAGCCAACAGACCCGAGTGCAGGACTAATTCACCTGGAATGTCAATATTTGGGTTCAGGGTGACTGAGTGCATACAAATATACCAGATATACTTGGTGTGCATTCTTGTAAAACAGGAAGAAAAATAAAACACTTCTCTGATCAAAATAGTGTTCTGTGTATGTGGAAGTCCTCCCCACAACCCCAGTGATACAAGGTCATGTTATCAGAGTCAGAAAAAGTTTTCCAGTGGAGTGTCTCTTCCTCCTCATTCCAACTCCAACTAATGGCCATCGTGCCACCCTGAGCTGGGAGTAAAGAAGTGTAGACCTGGAAGACAGCCTAATGTTTGGTAAAAACAAAAGAACATCAAGCAAACAAACAACGGCTGGGGTCCAGAGATTCTGCCTCGATGGTGCCCAGCTTATCAGCAAACCCCACAGAACTCCATGATCACGTCACATTCATGATCAGGAATGCGACCACAAGCAGAGGCTCTGGGGACAAGTGAAAACTCCCAAAGTGGCTCTGGTCTGGAGGCTCCATTAGTGGTGGCCTCGTGGGTCCTTATCAGCAATAACAATACCAGTGACAGCCAAAAAATCCTCCTGACTTTAACCTAGGTCTATTTCCACTGCATTCCAAAGCCTCCAGTATAAACTTTTGTACAATCTCCGAGCATTCACCTGCAGATAACACAAACCCCGACTGGCCTGTGTTCATGTCATAAAGAGTCACGTGGCCTCACAGAGTTGGGGCAGTGGCCCAGCCATGCCATCAGGGAACAATCGTTCTTTCCCTCTCTCTGTCTTGCTATCCTTGATGTTGGCCTTCATTCTCCAGGTCATTGCTTCACAATCGCAAAATGGCTGCTGCATCTCCAGGCATTGCTTCTGCGCTTCAAGGAGGAAGAAAGAATGGGGGAAGGGAGGTGGTACCTGTTTCAGGGAAGTAAAAGTTTTCGCAGAAGCCCCAGCAGATCTCTGTGTATGTCTTACTTCTTGGAAGTATTGTGTGGCCACTACTAACTTCAAGGGAGTCTGAAAAGTTGAGTATTTTTAGCTGGACATGTCACCTGCCTGGACACAATTGGGGTTCTATTAGTTAGGATGTGAGGAAATGGGTATTGCATTGGCAACTAATAATGTCTGCCCCAGTGGGTGAGTGAGGACACTGGCATCTCTCTGCAGGGGTGAGATGTGAGTAAAAGCGCCCAGCGTGGCAAGGGAGCTGGCACATGCCATCCAGCTGTGCTTGCTTTGTGTCTTGCCAAAATGATAAAGTCTTACAGCTAAGCCCTCCCACTTTTCAGGGAATGTTAATAAAATCTTGACCTCAAAGAATTGAGAATATCAAGTGAGGACCTCTTTGCGCAGAGAGGTGGGCCCCCTGGTGTGGGAGGAGGGTCTGCAGTCACTCAGCTCAGTGTGCCGAGCCTGCGCGGTCCACCCAGAGGCCCTTGCCTGTGTGTTCTAGGTCCCACCTCACTTCACCCCTGCCATGCCTGGCGCTTTCAGTTCAGGCTCGCTGGCTGTTCTGGGTCCCCCCTCGCTTCACCCCTGCCATGCCTGGCGCTTTCAGTTCAGGCTCGCTGGCTGTCTAACCCTGTCCATGGGAAAACCCAACCACCCTCAGGAGGTGTGGGTGGAGAGACAGATGGAGAAAGACAGAGAGGGAGAGAGAAAGACACACAGAGAGAAAGACAGAGAGGGGCAGAGAGGGAGGGAGCTTGCTTGCTTCTTTCTGGTGGCCGAGTGCTACCCCAGCCCCCAGGCCTCGGGCCTTCACCACCCTGTTTTGTGACTGCCCACCCTGTCTCATCCAGCCCCTGCTCCGGGGTCCCTTATAGACTCTTGGGCGTCATTTCCTGATGATTTCAAATGGCTCCCATGGAATTCCAGGACAAGAACCATCGGCGTCCTTTCCCTGTGACTCCCTGGCTCCTGGTGGTCATTTGCCCCCCGCTGTGTCTTGGGGAGCAGCCGTCACATGTGTGGGGTGTGGGGAGGCTCCACTTGAGAACAGAAAGCCTGGCTGACTCTTCTTAGAGCGTGATGTGCTTACATATAAAACAAGTCTAAAGAACAAAGCAATGCTCACTTTTCAAAAGGGCCCTGGGTCCGGGGCAGCAGGCAGGGTGTGGAGGAAGCAGCCTTGCTTTCCTGGTTCTGGGGCAGACGTCACCCAGCCTGCATGTCCCTCCTGATTCATTCGGGAGGCCGAGTGCTTTTGGGCCTGTCTGCTCCATCCTTTCTGCACTTCGCAGGTGGCAGCCAGGAGCTGTGTGTCTTATCTGCACCTGGGTGAGTCACTGGGTAGGGAGAATTATTCAGAAAGGAAGTGGATTAGGTCATTCATTGTCTGCCACAAAAGGGAGGGAGGAGAACTGTTAGAAACGAAGTCCTTTTGGCTCTTGGAAAAAACCTTTTGTGATCCTGAAGTTCAAGTTCTCACTCTACAAATAAACTGAGGCCTGGCTTTGGCAGGGCTGGCCTCCCTGCCTCTCCTCTGACCTTGTGGGAGGGTCCGCCTTCCCTGCGCATCTCATACCTGCCACGCTCGGCCCAGCCCCTCAGGTGGACGTCCTGACTGGCGGTGGCCCATCTTCTTCTCCACCCGCATACCTCCTTCCTAAAAGAGGGGTCCTCTGGCGTCCCACGGCCCACAGAGCCTGCTAGTGTGCTCTCAGGAAAATAAAAGAACCCCAGCACCTGTGGTGGCAACCCCACTGGTGCTGGGAGCAGTGGTTAGAATGAATTTCTGCAGGTGGTCAAAGCATGGACTGGTCCCTGCAAACAGCAGGAAGGGAAGCCTCGAAAGCCACCAACCTGGTGTGTTAGTCTGTTCTTTCATCACTATAATAAAATACCCAAGGCTGGGTAATTTATAAGAAAAAGAGGTTTAATTGACTCATGGTGTTGTGGGCTGCACAGGAAGCAGGTGCCAGCATCTGCTTTGCTTCTGGGGAGGCCTCAGGGAGCCAACATTATGGCAGAAGGTGAAGGGGGAGCAGGCATGGCACACAGTGAGAGTAGGAGCAAGAGAGGGAGGAGGTCCCAGACATTTTCTTCCTTTTCTCTCTCTCTCTCTGTCTCTCGTGTGTGTGTGTGTGTGTGTGTGTGTGTTTGTGTGTGGCAGGGTCTTGCTCTATTGCCGAGGCTGGAGTCCAGTGGCACAATCTTGGTTCACTGAAACCTCTGCCTTCTGGGTTCAAGTGATTCTCCTGCCTCAGCCTCCTGAGTAGCTGGGACTACAGGAGTACGCCACCATGCCCGGTTAATCTTTGTATTTTTGGTAGAGACAGAGTTTCACCATGTTGGCCAGGCTGGTCTTGAACAACTGACCTCAAGTGATCTGCCTGCCTCGGCCTCCCGGTGTCAGGATTACAGGTGTGAGCCACGACGCCCAGCCCAGACTTTAAACAACCAGATCTCGTGTGATCTCGGAGCAAGAATTCACTCATTTACCACAAGACACACCAAGCATTCATGAGGGATTCACCACCATGACCAGGACACCTCCAAGCAGGCCCACCTCCAACACTGGAGGGCGCATTTCAACATTAGATTTGGAGGCAACACATGTCCAAACCATATCATCTGGCCTCAGGCCGAGATTTCATGGTGGGGTTTGCTGGGTTTGCTGAGCCCAACTACCACAACCGCAGGAGGAATGATCCAGCCTCTTCTCCTGAGTCGTGTCCTGGGGGAAGGGCAGCAACTGGGGGGCAGCTGCTCCTAGATCCCCAGAGACCCCACAGCCCAAGTGCCTCTGGCTTCCACTGCCCCTGCCCCAGAGAAGCCACCTGTGAACCGACCTGGCCTGCGACTGACCTCTGTCCAGGATTCTGCAAAGGCTGCCAGTGCTGAACCTTGTTCTTGGCCCTGAGACGGTGACAGTAACTTGGAAAAACCAGGTACCTCCCTGCCATATGGGGCGCCCACTCCAGAGGGACTCGGGCTCCCCAGCTGGTGCGGTTCAACCAGAGAATTCATCTCAGCACAGAGGAGGAAGTCAGCCTGGGCACTTTTTTGAAGCACAAGTGACTCTACATGAAAGAGTGAACCAATTTTTTAAAGTTTTGAACACTACAGTGACATAAGCTATACAAACATATGTACCGTAAACCTTTTCTGTAAGGAAAGGCAATTGCAAATAGTAGTTTGAGCAGTGTCACAAGTGTGTTTGAGAGGTTGTGGGGAAACAGCAGACTGGATTGCAGGGCCTTGCCTGCCAAGGGGAGCTCATGGCACATGCGCACCTGATCTCTGGAGCCTATCCTGCTCTGACTTTCTCTCACTCATCTACAAGCAAACTTAGCTGACACGATGTGAGTTAAAGGTAGGGATGATGGGCCCCAATGTCATGTGTAGTCACTAGAAAACCCCGAGTGTAGCAGAGCTTTGCCCTACTACTGGAAATATCTATGTCTGCTCAGATGTCCTTGTCCTCAGCCCTGGCCCAGTATCTCTCAGAGGCCATGTCTGTTCCTCCAGTGCTCTCCTGGGCAGTGCCAGAAGGCCAGACACTCCTCAGACCCTGCATTTCCATAATGGGGCTCCTTATTGTCCCCCAAATCTGTGCCTCTTCCATGTTCTCACAGTAAATTAAGGCACCATGGATCCCCTTGCTGAAGCTGAGGATCTCAGTGACAGCCTCGACCTCTTTCTGTCCCTCATGTCCACAGCCAAGCACCCTTTCCATCAGAAGGCTTCTTCCTGCGGACTCTCACATCAGTCCCCTCTCTGCATCCCTCCTGCCCTGCCAAATCCAAGCTTGTCCCCTCTTTCTAGACTATTATGATGGCCTTTCAATCACTTTCCTCTCGCCAGTCTTGATTTTTTTAGTCGGTTTCTCTGCTGCAGTCTCTGAGGTCTTTACACAAGACCCTCCAGCTTACTTACTCTGGCATCCAGGGCTTTTAGGATAATGTCAAAATTCAAAATTGGGACCTTCCTACTCCTTTCCTAATGCTCATCTTCACAAGATTTGATATTCAGAAAACACTGGCAAAAGATGACCAAAAGTACGTAGGAAGAAAGGAAGAAGCTCTGTATGTCTTTCTATTCCATAGCACACAGAAAAATACTCAAAATCCGAATTCTTTTCCTCCCTCTCAGTACTGGCTCAAAGACTCCCCAAAATCTCCCCTGTGCTTCCCCCAGCTGCTGGCTGTGCTGGCCTCTCTCTAAATCTCTTCATGGAGGCACCATGTCATGGACCCCAAAAGTTAAGCAAAGGGCAAGTCGTCAGCCAAAGTCCTCAGGAAAGAGACATGTTATTAATTCCTCTGTCTTCTCGTAGAAGTCTGAGCTCTCCACCTGCACTATGCTTCTTTGACTAGATTGGGCTTTGCTTTAGTACTAGTACTAAAGACTCTTGAATTGAATGAGAATCCCGTATTTTTATATTTTCCCTTTTAGGGCCCCACACCTTATAGATTGTAAAATGAAATGCTATTGAAAATAGGAATCTTTCCTAGCTTTGTCTGACCGCACAATCACAGCTGCTAAAGCTATTCTCCTGCCATCACAGAAACAGACCACATCCTAATATGTCTGCTCACCACTTCAGAAGAGCCTTGACTCTGGCCGCCAAGCCCTTTCATTGTACCCCACCCCAGATCTCACTTCCAACCTTTGACCCCCTTAAGCTTTGTACATCATGAATTAGTGCTGCCAATGGCTAGGGGAGAAAAGCTGGGTTCATGGAGCAGGCATGGGTTTTCTGTGAGCAGAGAGGAGAGAGATTAGGGAGAGGCATGGCCTGAGGCCGTCTCTTACCATCAGATACATCCACTTCAAGCCCTCTCTTTCCCACTCCCCACATCTGGTAAAGGCTAGCTGTGCCATGCTAAAAGCCAAAGATCTCCTCATGATCCTACACAACCCACATCCAACAGCGGAGTTGTGCATGGGTGTGTTCACACATTATGAACCCTCTCTTAAAACTCTGAGCTGTGTCTCACCTGAATAGACACAACTGTTTATCCATCTAAGTGTTTTTCTTGTTATGAATAAGCCCCATTTCTTGTTTGAGGAAGTGCAGGTTGTGGGCAATAACGTTGAACGAATGACAAGGAATAAAAAAACAAAATTGTTGTGGTGTGAGTCCTAATTAACACTTGGCACTTTGAGCTTATTAAAGTGGATGGTTATAGATTGTAAACTGAAGTGTAAATATTTAAAGTATAGAACATTTTTTAACTGAGACTTGGAGAAATATATTCACGGAAAAAGGACGTATGATAACTCATCTTTATTCACCAGAGTTTTAAGTGATTTCCACCTCTAGTTGTTTGGACTGAATAGGTAATTTTGATCAGTAATCCCAATGAAAACAACTCTAAAGCTGGATAAAATGTCTTTTAAAAGTGTTTAAAGGACTTGGAGCCATAACAAGGTTATAAAACTGTCTGGATGAATATCTAGGAAAAGAAAGAAATATAGAGAAATGCAGCTGGCATCGGGTGCTGCCTGAGTCTGGGAGGTTTCTGCTCTTTCAGGAAGAGGAGTCTGGGAAACTGAACAACACTTTTGACTGCCTCATGAGGCAGGAGGTCAAGTGCAGGAGTCCAAGTCCTGCCAAGATTAAGGCCTTCATAACGCCCTTAAACTGAGTTGGGAGCCCAACTCTTTTTACTGAGCAGTAAGGAGGAACAAAAGGTAAACCTGTTCTTACATATACTTGTCTCAGCTTCAAGTCACCTGAGAGGCCCTAAAAAATATCACCACTGAAATTGTATAAAGGTAATCCCGGATTAATGGTGTCTCCAGGCACCTGGCTGAAATAAAGAAATTCATCTCTGGAGAAAGCAACATCCTACCAGGCCTCAAATTATTTCTAAGCAATCTCTTAAATACTTGTTTGGCATTTTGTCAAAGATAGCCAGAAGCACAGGAGGTGTGACAATCTAACTTAGAACTAGCAGAAGGAACTGGTACACAAGCACCCTAAATAAAAGAATTATCAGACACAATCTCTAAAATAATTGTGTTTATGTGTTCAAGGATATGAAAAACAAGATTTAAGATATCAATAGAATACCAAACATATTCATTTGTGAAAATTACAGCAGCTTTGGGGGAAAAAAAGAAATTCTAGAACTGAAAAATACAGTAACAAATTAAAAACACAAGGAGCATGTTTTATAACAGAATGGAAATAGCTGAAGAGAGAATGATTAAACTGGAAGATAGGCCACAAGAGGATAGCCAGATTGAAGCAAGAAGAGTCTAAAAATGAGAAAGACAAGAAAGAATATTAGACTTGGCCAGGCGCGGTGGCTCAAGCCTGTAATCCCAGCACTTTGGGAGGCCGAGGCGGGCGGATCACGAGGTCAGGAGATCGAGACCATCCTGGCTAACATGGTGAAACCCTGTCTCTACTAAAAAATACAAAAAACTAGCTGGGAGAGGTGGCGGGCGCCTGTAGTCCCAGCTACTCGGAGGCTGAGGCAGGAGAATGGCAGTAAACCTGGGAGGCAGAGTTTGCAGTGAGCTGAGATCCGGCCACTGTACTCTAGCCCGGGCAACAGAGCGAGACTCCGTCTCAAAAAAAAAAAAAAAAAAAAAAGAATATTAGACTTGGAAGACATGGTGAAAGGACTAGAGTTTCAAAAGGAGAGAAGAAAGAAAATGGGCAGAAGCAATATTTGAGAAGATAGCAGCTGAGAAAATAATTTATTTCTTTTCTTTATTTTATGGGGAGTTCAGAGTTTTTTCTGAGCTTAATTTTTAGGAAGATGAAGCACTTTTAAAGTGCTCATTAGTCACTATCAAATAACTAGAGAATAAAAGCCTCTGTTTTAGATATAAGAAAATAGGACTTAAAGTAGTTCTAAACTTAAAGTAGTTCTAAACAGAGTTATATTAAAATATCACTTTTTAATTTGACTAATCAATTAATACTGGAAATAGGTTTATCTTAGCAAATATTCTATTAATATCTATTTTGGTACTTTGAGAATATGGTGGAATGGTTTCTTAACCACTTGAAAATAGGGAAACTAAGATTGTCCCCTGACCGTTGAACCTTACAATACAGAACTAGCTGATCAGGGCAAAGATATGCACCTTTCTTAATTACACAGAGTAGTGCCCAGGAAAGCTTCACTTGAAAACGACCTGAATGATGTCATATCTTAGTCAATTAGGTGTGTAAATGAAGGGGCAATTTTATCAGTAAAGCAAGCAGAGTAGAAGGAGGGTCACAGAGACAAACATTGGCTCGGCCTATAAAAGCTTAGTCTAGGGGCAAGGACAATGAATATTACCATACTCCAAACAAGACTCTTACATCAAAAGATTCCATACATCTCATTTATCCAACTGCTCCCTTGCTGTGATTCCAGATCCACCATTGTAATTATCTGATTATGGTTTGGCTTCCTAGGCTGTCTCCATAAAGAAAAATGGTCTTTGGTGATAGTGTGCTTCACTATAAATTGTAAGTTAGTGTTACGGTTTATACATCGGTCTCTGTTACATTGATTAATGTGAGTCTACTGCTACAGATGCATTCACTCAAAAGCCAGGGGTCTGATTCCATAGAGCTGGGAGCCAAAATATAGAACAGGTTATATTTGTCAAAGTAATGCCATTCTATGATTCCCTTAGATTTGTTTTTCATTATTTAAGTTAAAGCCCTGGCACCATCATTGGCTATTTATTTCTTTTAAAAGTTAAAGCAACATAATCATATATTTAAGAATTGTATCTACTATTAAAACATATCCTAAAATAGCTTATCCTTCTTTTACTCCCCACCCCCCCCGCCTGCCGACAATTCCAATACCGAAAGACAATTGATCACTCCTCATTTCTTCTGGAATTTACCATCATAACTTTTAAGTCCTGCATACATTCTATTTATTTTTCAATTAATTTTGAATATGTTGAGGCCAGGCGCGGCAGCTCAAGCCTGTAATCCCAGCACTTTGGGAGGCCGAGATGGGTGGATCACGAGGTCAGGAGATTGAGACTATCCTGGCTAACATGTTGAAACCCCGTCTCTACTAAAAAAAATACAAAAAACTAGCCAGGGGAGGTAGCGGGTGGCTGTAGTTCCAGCTACTCGGGAGGCTGAGGCAGGAGAATGGCGTAAGCCCGGGAGGCGGAGCTTGCAGTGAGCTGAGATCCGGCCACTGCACTCCAGCCTGGGCAACAGAGCCAGACTCCACCTCAAAAAAAAAATTTTTTTGAATATGTTGATAAAAAATTAGAAACATGATGAGTCTCTACTTCCTTGGAAGTTTTCCTGTCTTTATTTATGATTGATTATTGAAATACTTCAACTATTGGATGAATATTTTCATATGTGCTTTCTTATTTTTAATGACTTTTTTTATATCATGCTGTTTTGGTTTTAAGAATACAAATTCATGATAATTTTTTGACGATTTCTTCTATTCCCAAAATAATTTCTTTGTCCTTTACATGTTAAAATTCTTTTTATTTGTTTTGGTTTCACTGGCATATTATAGCCTTTCCCGGCTTCAGGTTTGTGGTGGACAGACCCTTCAAATGGTCTCAGTAACCTGCCCCCATCCTAGAGTTCACGACCTTGTTCAATTCCTTCCCCATGAGTGTGGGAAGAATGTGTGACATGCATCTAACCAACTGACTACCACAAAAGTGGCCAGATGTCCATGATTACAATAATGTAAAATTTAACATCAGTTTTGTTGGACTCTCTCTCTCTGCTTTGCTGATTTTGAGGAGGCAAGTGGTCATGTTGGATAACCCACGTGGCAGGAACTAAGGGCACCTCTAGGAGTCAAGGTGGCTTCTGGGCAACAGGAAATTGAAGCCTTCAGTCCAACAACTGCAAAGAACTGAAGCTTGCCAACAAGATGAGTGAGCTTGGAAGTGGATCTTTTCTCTGGTTAAAGCTCGATGCAAACTTAGCCAGCCAGACACCTGGATTAGAGCTTGGCTGAGACCCAGGCAGAGGACTCAGTGAAACATGCCTGTGCTGTGTTTATTATTTAACCATTAAAAAGTTGATAAGAAACTGTGTTTCTTTTTTTTTTAACTTTAATTTTAGGTTCATGGGTACATGTGCAGGTTTCTTATATAGGTAAACTCATGTCACAGGGTTTATTGTACAGATTATTTAGTCATCCAGGTACAAAAGCCTAGTACTCAATAGCTATTCTAGCTAATCCTCTACCTTCTCCCACCCTCCACCCTCAGGTAGGTCCCAATGTCTGTTACTCTCCTCTATGTGTCCCCATGTTCTCATCATTTATCTCCCACTTATAAGGGAGAATGTGCAGCATTTGGTTTTCTGTTCCTCCGTTAATTTGTTAAGGATAATGGCCTCCATCCACGTTCCTGCAAAGGATATAATCTTGTTCTTTTTTATGGCTGCATAGTATTCCCTGGTGTATATGTACCACAGTTTCTTTATCCACTCTATCACTGATGGACATTTAGGTTGATTCCCTTTGCTATTGTGAATAGTGTTGCAATAGCCATACCTGTGCATGTATGTTTATAGTAGAATGATTTATATTCTTTTGAGTATATACCCAGTAATGAGATTCCTGGGTCAAATGGACAGAAACTTTGTTACTAAAATTTAAAAGGAGTAGCCACACAAAATACTGGCAAGGATGTGGAGCCACTGCAGCTCTCAGGCATTGCTCATGGTACAGCCACTCTAGAAGACAGTTTCACAATTCCTTAAACGGTCAAACATTACAACAAAATGAGATATTATTACAAATATATTCAAATACCCACAATTGGAAAAGTCAACACCACCAAGTCCTGGTGAGGACTCTTATCAATTGCTAGTGGGATGCAAAACGCTACAACAAATTTGGAAAAAGAAAAATTGGCAATTTCTTGTAAAACTAAACATTCTCTTACCATACAATCCAACAATCATGGTATTTACCTTGGTATTTACTCAAATGAGTTAAAAATTTATGATCAGCTGGGCATGGTAGCTCACACCTGTAATCTCAGCACTTTGGGAGGCTGAGGTGGGTGGATTACTTGAGGTCGGGAGTTCAAGGTCAGTCTGACCAATATGGTGAAACCTCATCCCTTCTAAAAATACAAAAATTAGCTGGGTGTGGTGGCGGGTGCTCGTAATCCCTGCTACTCTGGAGGCAGGAGAATCACTGGAACCCAGGAGGTTGCAGTGAGCCAAGATCATGCCATTGCACTCCAGCCTGGGCAACAGAGTGAGACTCCATCTCAAAAACAATAATAATAAAAAAATTATGATCACACAAAACTGTGCATGCAGACATTTATAGCAGCTTTATTCCTAATTGCTAAAACTTGAAAGCAACTAAGATGCCCTTCAGTGGTAAATGAATAAATAAACTGTGGTACATCCGTACAATGAAATATTATTCACCACTGAAAAGAAATGAGCTATCAAGCCATAAAAAGACATGGAAGAAACTTAAATGCATATTACTCAGTGAAAGAAGGCAGACTGAAAGGCTGTACACTATATGATTCCAACTACATGACGTTCTGGCAAAGGCAAAGCTACAGAGTCAGTAAAAAGCTCAGTAGTTGCCAAGAGTTAGTGGGGAGGGAGTGATGAATCAGTGAAGCACAGAGGATTTTTAGGGCAGTGAAAAAATTCTGTATAATGGTATCAGGGTGGACATATCATGATCCATTTGTCAAAATTCATAAAATACAAATAGCAAGTGTGAACCCTAAACTATGGACTTTGGATGATTATGACGTATAAATGTAGGCCATAGATGGTAACAATGCGTGCTCTGCCACAGAACATCAATAGTGGGAAGCCTGTGCCATGTCAGGGAGGAGAGGGGGAGGGACCATATAGGAAATTTCTGTACTTTCTGCTCAATTTTGCGGTGAATCTAAATCTGTTCCAAAAAATAAAGTCTTTTTAAAAAAAGTTAAACACACATCTATATGATCCAGCAACCTCACTCCTGAAATTCATTTCACAAAAATAAAAACTTCTGTTCACACAAAAGCCTGAACATGAACATTTATTATACCAGCTCTATTCACAATTGCTAAAAGCTGAAACCAACCCAAATGTCCTCCAACAGGTGAGAGATGAACAATCTGTGGTCCATCCATAGCGTGAAATACTACCCAGCAATAAAAAAGAACAAACTGTTGGTGCACTCAACAACCGGATTGAATATCAAAGGATTAGTGAAAGAAGCCTGTTACATGCTACGTGCTGCCCAGTTCCCTTTATTTTTATTTTTATTTTTGAGATGGAGTGTTGCTTTGTCACCAGGGCTGGTGTGCAGTGGCGCGATTTTGGATCACTGCAACCTCTGCCTCCCGCGTTCAAGTGATTCTCCTGCCTCAGCCTCCGGAGTAGCTGGGATTACTGGCACACACCTTTAAATAAAATTCTCTGCCTTCTGATCAGTGGTGAAAAAATTTAAAAAGAAATCCTCAAAGAGACAAAAAGATAGTGATGGAGAACAAATCAGTGACTGCCAGAGCTTGGGGATAGGGAAAGATGTGACTTAGGGGGTAGAATGAGGGAGTTTTGGAGTGATGGGAATGTTTTATATCCTGCATAGGGTGGTAGTTACGTGAATCTATATAGCTGTTAATATTCACAGGGGTGTACACTGGCCCCCAAATTCAATGTTGCTGTATAATAACTTAAAAATGAAAACATACTTCATATCTAGAGACTGTACCATATAAAAATAAACATATACCATCCATAGGATCCAGCCATGCCACTCCCGGGTATCTATCCAAGAGAAATGAAAGCACGTGTCTGTGCAAAGTCTTTTCTTTCTTTGTTTTTCTTCTTTTTTTTTTTTTTGGAGACAGAATTTTGTTCTTGTCGCCCAGGCTGGAGTGCAATGGTGCGATCTCAGCTCACTAAAACCTCTGCCTCCCGGGTTCAAGTGATTCTCCTGTGTCAGCCTTCTGAATAGCTGGGATTATAGGCATGTGCCACCACGCCCAGCTAATTTTTGTATTTTTAGTAGAGACAGGGTTTCATCATATTGGCCAGGCTGGTCTTGAGCTCCTGACCTCGTGATCTACCCACCTGGGCCTCCCACAGTGCTGGGATTACAGGTGTGAGCCACCACGCCCAGCCTCATGCAAACTCTTGTAGGCAAACTACAATGTTCTTAAACAAGTGAATAAAAAAAAAGTGGTCTCTCCATTCAGTGAATTCTACTCAGCAATGAAAAGAAAGGAATCCCTGATGCAGGAGATGACATGGACAAATCTCAAAGTAATTATGGTGAGTGAAAGGAACCAGGCAGAAAGAGAGCACCTACTGTCTGGTTTCATTTGTACAAGATGATAGGGAATGCAACCTCACCTGCAGAGACAGGAAGTGGATGAGGGATGAGAAGGTGTGAGAAGACAGGGGGTCATTGCAAAGGGGCACAAGGAACTTCTGGGGGTGGTGGATATGTTCATTATCTTGACTATAGGGAGAGTTTTACACATGAATACACTGATATATATTTCATATAACATACATGCGTGTATTTTTAAAGCGCTGTCTTGCCCCAGTTTTGAGGCCCTGGCCAGAGGCCAGTCAGTTCTCCTTTGTAAGCAGCTGATTAGGCTCTCACACTCAGGGGCTGCTATATACCTGCCCTAATCACCCCAGAGCCAGGTACCAGACAACTAGGGAGAGCCCCTGTGCCTTAGAGTCTGCAGAACTGTTCAAATTAGCCAATCCACAAGGAACACCCAAAACCTAGTGTGAAACTAAATAAGTAGTGTAATGTAAATAATCCATTACATAGTGTAATGGATAGACAATATGTGACATACACCTGCAAGAGAATGTTAATCAGTCTTAAAAAAAGAAGGAAATCCTGTCCTATGTGGCAGCACGGACAAACCTTGAATGCATGATGCTAATGACATAACCCAGTCACAAGAGAACAAATACTGTTATGATTCTACTTCCATGAGGAATCTAAAGTAGCCAAATGCACAGAAACAGAAAGTAGAAAGGTGGGTGTCAGCGCTGGGAAGAGGGGGAATGAGGAGTCCGTGTATAATGTAGTTTCAGTTTTGCAAGATGAAGAAATTCTAGAGAGCACAACAGTGTGCATAGAGTTGACACTATTAAACTGTGCATCTAAAAATTATTCAAATGGTACATTTTATGTCATGTGTTTATTACCACAATTAAAAGAACTGTGAGGTGAACAGTGTGGTTATTTATTATTATTTTTACTTTTTTTTTTTTTTTTGAGATGGAGTTTAGCTCTGGCCGCTCAGGCTGGAGTGCAATGCGGTGATCTCGGCTCACGAGGGAGCCTGAGGGTGGGGTCTGGAAAGGAATCGGTGACAAGCGCAAGGCCTCAGGCTGCAAGGACCCATCCTGTGGACTTTGCCGACACGGGGAAGCAGCAGTTGTGGAGTTTGCATCTCTGCTCATTCTCTAACTCTGCCCAACCAGGAGCGAGTCGGCTGTGTGCTTGGCTCAGTCCATAAAATGAAAACAGTGCTCCCTGTCTGCTTTATAGGAACACTGTAAAACAAAGGTAGGATTTTAAAGCATTGTAAAATAGTCTGACACTCTAAGCTAAATTCGAACGCTGTCTAATAGAATGTCAGCTTGCATCGCACCTCGAGACACCCAGAAAATGCCAGTGATGCCAAACTGCTTCCACTTCTCCCAAACGGCTCCGGTCCCTCCTGTCCTTTCCCAGGTTTTGGCTCTGCTCCATACCTGGACAATCCATGCAGCACCCTGTCCAGTCCTTGCCTGGAGGAGGTGCCAGCCTCCTGTCATTTCTCTCCCTCTGGGAGAGCCCACCCTCTGCTCTCCTTCTTGTTTTTTATGTTCCTCCTTTTCCAGGCTTTTCTGGCTGTCATCAGCATTTACAACTGGTTTGTGGTCCCAGAATGTTCGAAATCAAAGAGTTCATATCCCAAATCCAGACCAACTGAGCAAAGATTAGGTCCAAGAATGAATGTGGGTGTGTGCTCTTAAAGCTTTGCTTGAGGCAATTTACAGCCACATTAGGAAGATGTGGGTGGGTGGCAGCGTCTATGAGAAGCCTCACAGCCTGCCAGACAAGGCAAAGATTCTGCCAGGAGGCAGAATCTGTGGTGGGGACAATGCAGAGGGCTAGAAGGACTGGACTCACCCGCTGAGCCATGGAGACGTCAAGGGCACAGTACATCCGCGGCAGGTGTTGGGAGAGGGCAGGGCACTATCTGTGGGCTTACAGCAACGTCCTGCTGCCCAGACAGTGCCTGGCATGCAAACAATTGCTGAAGGCATGAGTGGCCCATGCCTTTGGTACTCCGTCATGAGGAAGTGGGACTTGAGGGCAAGGCCGACGGAAGCGGACTGGTCTTGGGTGACAAATTGCAGGTGTGTTCTTCTCCCTCCAGGAAGAGACCTCAGAGAAGGGCAGATCCCAGGCATTCACGAAGCCCCTTCAGGTCCCCAGGAGGACCTCTCATACATGCTCACATCCATGCGCTGGGACCTCGGCTGCATGCCACCGTCTGCCCCAGCAGAGGAGTTGATCCTGAAGGCAGGCTCGGTCCCTTCTAGGAGCACCGCTCTTTATGGCTCTGCTCTTCCAAATTGCTGCTCTGGGACTTGCAACTGGGGCAGGGCTGACAGAGAAAAGTTTGCACCCTGAACACAGGTTGTCTGCAGGGCCCTTGCGCTTCCTCCTGGCACTTTAACCCCTCAGTCGCCAGCGACTCTTCTTTCTATGTGACTGTCTTAGCTGTCAGGACAGGGGTGAGCTGACACTCACTGTCACTCCAGCATGAAAGACTGACAAGGATTGTAGTAACTCATGAGACAGCCCCAGTGAACATGGAAACTAGTCTCTAAAAGTGGCACCCAAGCCATGACTGGCAAGGCTGATAGAATCCATCCATCCATCCATCCATCCATCCATCCATCCAACCATCCATCCAACCAACCATCCATCCATCCATCCAACCATCCATCCAACCAACCATCCATCCATCCATCCATCCATCCATCCAACCAACCATCCATCCATCCATCCATCCATCCATCCATCCAACCATTCATTCATTCATTCATTCATTCATTCTGTTTTGCTGGAGAAGCAAAGGAAATGCCCTCCCCTTTCCCAGTCATCAGCTGCTGCCTTCCTATGGCAGGACACAGACCATGCTTTCCCTCTGAGTGGGATGTGGTCCCCCATTGCCTTAGCTTCTGCAAGGCTTCCTAGTGGTGGGGGCACCTGATTGCTGTTCTCCAGCTCCCCCAACCAATCCCACCCAGGTGACTGAGGAGGAAACGGAAAGTCAGCTCTTGGGCTCCTCATCTCCAGGAGCCGCCCTGAAAGAAAGACTCTGTGGCCTCTTTGCCCTCTGGATTACAAATTAGGGCTCAAGGTGCCCCTAGGGAAGCCAAGTCTGGGACAATTGTCTGGATAACTCAGTTGAAGCCAGATCTGATTTAAGGAAGTATCGAAAAAGATTTAGCTTGATAGTAAACCTATGCTTTATCAGCCATTGGCCTTTGGACAATATATTTAATCTCCGTAAGCCTCAATTTCCTCATCCCATAAAATGAGATGGTGAGGGCACCTCCTCTGCAGGCTAGTTATGTAAACTCACTGAGATGAGTTGCAAAACGCTAAGGATGGCAAGGCCTTCACTTACAACCCACGCCTGGCTCACCTGGGATGGAGCAGGTAGACAAGTCTCCTGGAGGTACCAGGCAGTCATCAGCTCATCCCCCAGAGCAACTGTAGGGATGTGCGGTGCTATAAAAGCATGAACTCTGGGATGCGAGCTCATCAGAGAGGTCAGGGAAAACCACATCAAGGAAGGAGAGCTTTGAGGCCAGAGTTGAGGCAGATTTGGCAGCATTAACCAGGCAAGGAGGGGGAAAGAGCAAGCAGCTAAAAGGAACAGGTGTGCCAGGTTCCCCAGGCAGGAGGCACTGCGAAGGGGGAGCTGGGAGAGGCCAGGCATGTGCTCAAGGCAGAGGGTTTATCGCATTCCAGACCACTGTTGGGTTTTGACAAGGAGACTTGTTCAGATGTCAGAGTTCATCCATTTCCCGCCCCCACCAATCATGCTATCTTCCCTCTTTAAATCTAAAAATCAATCTGAAATTGATATTTTCCCATTAGATTGTTATCACATTTGCTTTTTTTTGAGACAGAGTTTTGCTCTTGTCGGCCAGGCTGGAGTGCAATGGTGCGATCTTGGCTTACTGCAACCTCCGCCACCCGGGTTCAAGCGATTCTCCTGCCTCAGCCTCCTGAGTAGCTGGAATTACAGGTATGTGCCACCGTGCCCAGCCAATTTTTTTTTTTTTTTTTTTTTTTTTTTTAGTAGAGCCGAGTTTCTCCATATTGTTCAGGCTGATCTCGAACTCACGACCTCAGGTAATCCACCTGCCTCAACCTCCCAGAGTGTTTTTTTTTTTTTTTTGAGACAGAGTGTGAGACCCTGTAGCCCAAGTTGAAGTGCAGTGGCATGATCTCAGCTCCTGAGCTCAAGTGATTCTCATGCCTCAGCCTCCTGAGTAGCTGGGACTACAGGCAAGCAATGCCACGCCCAGCTATTTTTTTTTTTTTTTTGAGACGGAGTCTTACTCTGTCGCCCAGGCTGGAGTGCAGTGGCACGATCTGAGCTCACTGCAAGCTCCGCCTCTTTGGTTCATACCATTCTCCTGCCTCAGCCTCCTGAGTAGCTGGGACTACAGGCACCCGCCACCACGCCTGGCTAATTTCTTTCATTTTTAGTAGAGACGAGGTTTCACTGCGTTAGTCAGGATGGTCTCGATCTCCTGACCTCGTGATCTGCCCGCCTCGGCCTCGCAAAGTGCTGGGATTACAGGCTTGAGCCACCGCGCCCGGCCTTTTTTTCTTCTTCTTGTATTTTAGTAGAGATGGTGTTTCATCATGTTGCCCAGGGTGGTCTCAAACTCCTGAGCTCAGGCAATCCTCCCACATGGGTCTCACAAAGTGCTGGGATTACAGGCATGAGCCACAGTGCCCAGCCTAGATTGTGATCACTTTTATCACACTGCAACATTAGTAAATAAATTCCAAGTTCAAGTAGACAAAGTGACTCCCTTTCCAGAACATACACAATTTAAACAACACCGAATCTTGGTCATTTGCATCATTTGCGGGCCATCCCCATGCCCAGCAGTGAATTCTGCGAGCTAATTTTAAACACAACCTTTGGTAACCATAACTGAAAAAGATGCAGTGACAATTGCTTGATGGACTATAGTAGATATCATGTGATAAAATTCAGTTTGACTTTTTTGTCGGGGGACTCATCCAGTCTTGTAAAAAGAAAGCCAGCCGTCTCATGACTGACATTTGACCTAGACTGTCAGGGGGCTTTACTGCAATGTTTTGGGGCCAGGAAGAGAAGATTTCCTGTAATGGAAGAAATGAACACTTGGTGAAGATTCTACATGGGAACGTGTTGTGTGTTGATTGAGGGCAACTCTCGGGCACTAGGAAATCCAGGTAGCTTGTCCGGTGATTGATCACGTGAGATGAGGAGGGTGAGAGAACAGAGGGGCAGCCTGCAGGAAGTGTATGCAGCACTGAATAGCCTCCAGATGTCGGTTGAGAAGAAAGCTGTAAAAAAAACGAAAAACAAAAACAAAGAAAAAGATTTAGCAACAAGGAAACAACCAGGCATATGGGAGTAACGCTTTGCTCTAGTTTTCAGGAACAAGTGACTCACAAGCCTCGTTGGTTACCACCAGAAACTGAACCGTCTGCTAAACGCAGCAGGAATACAGGAAGGTGTTACACGTGGGGCGAGTGTGATTCTAGGCATTTCCTGCACTATTGGAACAATTATTATTATTATTTTGAGAGAGGGTCTCACTCTGTTGCCCAGGCTGGAGTGTAGCGGTGGGATCAAGGCTCACTGCAGCCTCGACCTCCCCTGGCTCAGGCGATTCTCCCATCTCAGCCTCCTGAACAGCTGGGACTACTGGTGCACCACCATGCCCAGCTAATTTTTTTGTATATTTTTGTAGAGATGGGGTTTCACCATATTGCCCAGGCTGGTCTTGAACTCCTGGGCTCAAGTGATCTTTCTGCTACAGCCTCCCAAAGTGCTGAGAATATAGGCATGAGTCACCTTGCCCGGCCTGGAATGGTTAACAGTTTTCAGGAAGAAACTGAGACTCAGAGAGATGAAGGCAATGGGGTCACCTGTGGATAATGACCAGACTCCTAGTTCAAACCCAGTCTGGTCCATCTGACTGCAAACTCCACGTGCCTTTCTCTCTGCCTTGCTGCTTTCTAACGGGCAACCGTGAACCATTCCCAGCTACGCCTAAGCGCACATTTTTACGTGTTTTCTTTATTACTATTATTTTATTTTATTTTATTTTATTGAGACAGAGTCTCACTCTGTTGCCCAGGCTGGGGTGCAGTGGTGCCATCTCAGTTCACCAAAACCTCCACCTCCTGGGTTCAAGCGATTCTCCTGCCTCAGCCTCCCAAGTAGCTGGGATTACAGGCACCTGGCACGATGCCCAGCTAACTTTTGTATTTTTAGTAGAGATTAGGTTTCACGACATTGGCCAGACTGGTCTCAAACTCCTGAGCTCAGGCAATGTGCCCTCCTCGGCCTCCCAAAGTGCTGGGATTATAGGCATGAGCCACTGCGCCCAGCCACCATTTACTAAACAGAGAAATCAGGATCCTCAAGCTGAAAATAAGTATCAAGTCCGAAATCAAAGAGAATATTAGTTACTATCTACTTTTTCCTGGAAGCTCCATCACATGTAGCAGAAAGAATATCTAGAGAAGAAGAAGAAAATTCAGCATTGTCACCGTTCCCTAATCTTTCATTTCAGGAGAGAGAGAGGCACATCGTTCCAAACAATTCTGTGAAAAAACCTCTGCATCCGGCATGTTGAACCATTTGCAGGACATCCCAGTGCCCAGTGGTGAACTCTGCCAGTTAATTTTAAATACAACCCTGAGCCGCTGCTGCAGTCCCTCCATGGCCCTCACTCAGATTGTGGGGGACGCGCCCAGGACTTCCCGGACTCTCTGTCCTCCCGGCTCTTCCAGGACCCGTCCCCTTCAATCTCTCTGTGCCTCCTTCTCATACTCACAGCTCCTTCCAGTCCTCGCAGGGTCTCCTTCCTACCTTTCCCTGTCAAACTTCTGGAAATCACATCCGCTACCTTCAGCTTCTTACCGTTCCCCTGCACTCTGCCTCTTGCCATCTGGCGTCCACCTAGAACTCAGTGGAGATTGCTGGGGAGGGAAGAGACAGGAAGGACATCTTCCTTCAAGAGCCAGTTCCTCCTCCACCACCTGGACACGCCCAGGGTGCTTGACACCTGGAGGGTAAACATCTTCTAGCCTAGACCCCCAGGACTCCAGGGCCATGAGCTTCCTGCTGGGGCAGCCAGAGGCCCAGCTGTCTAGACCCAGGGGTCTTCGTCAGGCAGGTCAAGAAGCAAAGGGAAGATGAACAAGAGGAGGTGGAAGGCAGGCCACCTCTGGCTGGAGCTGTGCCAAGTGGCCTAAAGGATAGACTTTTCTTCCAGCTCCCCTAAGACCCCCGTTCAGCACTGTCACCTGAAGACTTGGCTGTGCTGCTGCTGCTGGCCCCCTGCGCCATCTTGTTTCTCTCCAGGGTGCCGCAGCAACTCTGCAAATGACCCAGCAGGACCAACTTCCTGGTCCCAAGCCTGCTAGATGGAGCTTAGGAGAGAGGGTAGATGGAGCATCGCTCATCCAGACACCTCAGAAGAGGCAGACACCAGCACACACAGTGCCAAGGGGGAAGAGATGTGGAGCAAAGAGCTGGAAACTTCTCAGGTGCGTGCACTTGGGGGCATGGAGGGGGAATGAGTGTCCCGGCGGAAGAGAAGGCAAAAGAAGGCACCCATCTGAAGAAGGGGCGTGCACTGCCCAAATCTGAGGGTGAGAACACCAGGGCCAGCGGGTGAAAACGTGAGGGCATGGGCCTTCTTAGAGCAGTGGTGGTAGATTTCTAGGTGGACTCCAGGCTACAGGGCACTAGAGATGGGGAGGCGGTGAGAAGCTTTCAGCAGCAGATGCTATTTTGAGAAATTTGGCCGGGAAGGGGAGGAAGGAGACAGCGTGAGACAGAGTCAGAGCAGATGGAATGGCGTGGCTCCAGGGCAGTGCCCGCCGCCTGCAGGTGTCGTATCCCATCGCTGGTGACCCTCCGAGGCAGCTTGACCAAGCCAGTGCTTTAGGAGCTGGAGTGGTGGAAGGGCCAGAGGGAGGGTGACTTCATCATTCACTCTTTAGAGAGGCCATGTGAGAGGAGGAAGTACAGCTGGGCAAGGCCCTTGGACATTCAGGTTCCAGGCCATTCACCCAGTGCTGCCCCAACCTGGGCAAACTCCAGGCCAAAGGGGACCAGCAGCCGCAGCTCCCTGCCTGGGGATTTCACTGGGTGACCGCGGGGCTGGGAAACACTGGGGAGCATCACATGGCCTCTCAATGGCGGAAGGTGACTCCTTCATGAGAGCTGCCTCCAGAACCTTCCGGGCCAGGATCCGCCTGCCAGCTGCCTGCCTCTGGGAGGCTGGAGGAGCCGGGCCAGGCCACATTTGTGGAGACTGAAACCCCGTATGGCATTTCTCCTATTCTGTTGAGTGGTAGTTTGCTTTGTTTTGTTTTCTTTTTTTTTTTTTTTTTGAGTTTATTTTCTTACTTCTAAGGCAAAAATTAAAACTGCCTACATTAAAATCTGGTTAAAATTCAACATGCTGCCTGCCATGTGTCTCTGTGTCTGGGCAGCTCAAACCACTGTCTCCTCGGCGGTCCTACTGCAGCCTTTGCCCACCGATGCTCCTCCACCCCACACCTTGCAAACCCGGGTGACAAAGGCTCATTCTGGCCCCCATGGTGGTGACCCCAAAGCGGAGTCCCCAGCCCTCCCTTGTCGGTGTTATTTTGGAGGCAGTGACGATGCCTCATGGTCGATGGTGATGCTATCTCGGGTCATGTTTCTTTCTCTCCCCTGACTGTGATCTTGGCCTGAGCAGACCAATCTAATGGTGCTCTTCATCTGTGAGGGCTGTGTGTGTGTGTGTGTGTGTGTGCGTGTGTGTGTGTGTCTGTGCGTGTGTGTGTGTGAGAGAGAGAGAACACGCACCAGCCGTCCATCCCCCTGCAAGTCAGGCAAGTGATCCTGCCCCAGGTGGAGAGAAAACTGGGGTCTCCTCCACACTACTCTAAGGCCATAGAGCCAGGCTTCAGGCACATGTCCAATGGTGCAGGTGTGCTGACCTTGAGCATTGACACATGACAGGCACACTGTGCTGATGGAGAATCCTGCGAAATGTGGCACTCCTCAAACACCCCCAAACATGGCAGAATCTGGTAAAGCGAGGATAAAGGGGCTGGAGCAGGTTGGAGCAGAGAGGCAGGGAGCAGGAAGCCCGAGCGGAGCCTGGTTCCACCTCAGTGCTGGGACCCAGGAAAGCACATGGCCTTTCTAAAGCCTCAGTTTCTCAGTTTCCCCATATGTAAAATGAGAGAATCAAACCAGAGGATCTCTAAAGCCCACCCACCTAGAGACTCTGCAGGGGACTAGTCACCTGGCCCTGCCAGCAGGATACTGCTACCTGGGTCCCTGGGCCACTGCTGATGGCCGGGAAGGCTCCCTGCCTTGAGACTGGATGAGTCCTCATGGTGATAGCTCATTGATGACCATAAGGTGTTCCAGGAAAGAAACAATAAATAAGATGTCCCTGTTTATCAGAGCCATTACTGAGCTGTGTGGTAGATTTCAGGTCAGCAGAGAAGTGACTTTTGCCCAGAGGAGGTCGGCCAGCAGGGACCCAGTAGACACACCCGGCTGTTAGAGGAAGGAGCTGCAGGGAGAAGTGCCCACACCCACAAGGTTTAACGAAGTGTGACCCACCCCTGCAACAATTTTCCTGGGAGCTGATTTAAAATGCAGATACCTGGGCCCTGCCTCAGACCCACTGACGCAGCGTCTGTGCAGGTAGGACCAGGGAATCTGCATTTTACACCAAGTGTGCCAGTGTTTTTTATGCATATGAAAGTGTGGAAAACCCTGAGAGGCTGGGCAGCAGTTTGATTCTAGAAGGGAATGCTTTAATTCCTCCAAAGTTGGCTAGCTTTTATCTTAGTGATAAGGTCGCTTGAAAGTTGACTTGGAGATGCCCTTGTTTAGACAGCTGGGTTAATGAGCGCCTTGCTTTTTGTGCTTACATAAATAACCCTTTTCCTGTTCACTGCTTTCTGGACTTACAGCATCACCGTCTTGTTCCCTAGACATTCACATTGGCAACTCCCATTCCAAGAATAATTATTTAAGACAGATTTCAAGTTTCGGGGCAGGGATGGTGTCTTACTCATCCTGGGCTTCAGGGCATATGTCTAACAGATGCTCCAGGTAATGCTTGTTGAAATGAACTAAAATGAAATGCTTGAATGAAGGTCGCCAGGCTTTCAAGGAAGCCCCATGCAATCACCTTATCGTCCAATAACCGCCCAGGGCCTTGCCCAGAGCACGGTATCAAATTGTAAAACACACACACCCAGAAGATTGGTTGGGTCTCCCCACAACAGTTAAGGAAGTAACTGCACGAAACAATAAACTGACTTGTCCAAAGTCCTCCCCAGTAAAAGCTTGGCTGAGATCAGGTTTCTGAACCACCAACACCCTCCAATGAGCTGACTGTTCCAGATGTGAATAGTAGAAATAGGCCAAGAAGAAATAAAAATAAGCAATTTCCTAAATTACCAACACACTCTCAATATTGCCAATTTGTTCAGAAAACAATAATTTGTTTAATGCCTGGATTCTTTACCCAAGAGTTGTGAAAATGAGCCCCATCTGTACCTTCTAAAGAATTCAGTGCTGTTCTTTCTAAGTGGTCTCCACAACTGCTCAGAGGACTCAACGCTCCCTTCTCCTCTTCATTTCTTCTGGTGTCCTTGACCCAGAGGACTAATCGGTGGTTCTCAAACTCAGCTGCCCCTGGAGAGATTTGAGAACTCCTGTCGGTGAGCTTCATGGCTTACAGATTAAAGTGGAACCACAGGGACTGAGCCCCAGGCATTAATAGTTAAAAAAAAAAAAAAAAAAAAATTCCCAGGAGTTTCTAATGTGCAGTGAGATTGCAATCCACTGATGTGAATAACATTAGGCCACCAACCGGCCCTTCTCCCCAAAACAAACATAAGGTACTTGAAAAATGAATGGGAAAAGCTCAGTTGGGAGAGAATAAGACAAATGAAATTCAAATTGTTCAAAAACTCTCACACCAAGCAATGAAACTGTCACACAGAGGATCCTCTCCCTAAATAATAGTTCATTGTTAACTGGCAGTTGACTGATTTAGGTGCTCTTGGTAACCTCTTCAGAATTCAGTTTTCTTCTTCCGAAGTAATTAGGTGAAGCAGTGATGTTAACCCTGGCTGAACACTGGAATCACCTGGGAAGATCAAAACGCACCACCACCTGCGTCTAGGTGTGGGCTGGACATTGGAATTTTTTTAACATTCCTGGTGGTTTTAATGGGCACGCAAGATTGAGAACTACTGATTTATCGTTTTCATCAAAAGTCCGTCTGATAAACTCTTCAGTCTTTTTCAGTCTGAAGTCTTTATTTTGAATTCAATCTTAATAAAAATTTAGTGGCTTACAGAATTTTAGGTTGAAAGTCATTTTCCAGGCCGGGCGCGGTGGCTCAAGCCTGTAATCCCAGCACTTTGGGAGGCTGAGACGGGCGGATCACGAGGTCAGGAGATCGAGACCATCCTGGCTAACACGGTGAAACCCTGTCTCTACTAAAAATACAAAAAACTAGCCGGGCGAGGTGGCGGGCGCCTGTAGTCCCAGCTACTCGGGAGGCTGAGGCAGGAGAATGGCATAAACCCGGGAGGCGGAGCTTGCAGTGAGCTGAGATCCGGCCACTGCACTCCAGCCTAGCGACAGAGCTAGACTCCATCTCAACAAAAAATAATAATAAAAAAAAAAAAAGAAAGTCATTTTCCTCTGACTTTTGAATATTTTCACTCACCACCTTCCTCTTTTTTTTTTTTTTAAAGACACAGTCTCACTATGTTGCCCAGGCTGGACTTGCACTCCTGGGGCTCAAACCACCCTCCTGCCTCAGCCTCCTGAGCAGTCACCTTCCACTCTTCATGTTGAGATGTCAGCTTTTAGCCTAAACTTTCTGGCTTTGTGTAGGTTTTTTTTTTTTTTATCTTTTTTGCTCTAGTAGCCTTTAGATTTTCTCTTTTTCCTCGATATCCTGCATTTTTAATGCACTGCATCTGACTATGAATTTATCTTTATTCTCCTTGTTTCTCAATGTTATCTTTCTAATTGGAAAATCATGTCTTTCTTCAATTTTGGAAAATTGTCAGGTATTTTAATCTGGATATGTCCTCCACCATTTCCTGTATTCTCTAGTTCTGGAATGCCGATTAGATGTATGTTGGAGTGTCTTATATTACTTTCCATATTATTTGGTCTCTTTCATATGTTTTCACTTCTTTGTCTCTCTGTCCTGTTAGCATTAATTCCTTGGTACAATCTGCTCTTTTTCTCTTTAACTGCATTTACTTGTTTATAGTTTATCTCAATATTTATAGTTTTTTATTTTCAGAATCTCCTATCCCTCATTTATCTTATCCATGTCTTCATATTGATAGCTGCTCAAGCTGTTCACAGCACCCTATTTTTGTTTTTTCCTATGGTTGAAACTTCTTTCGTCTCTTTGAACATTTATTTAACTCTTTGAACACAAATAAATCCTCTGATGATTGGTCTATCATTTAGATTTCCTCAGAAGCGTTCTCCAATTTGTCGCATTTACTGTAAATTTTTTCAAGCCGTGTATTTTTCCCCTGACTTTGAAACACTTTTTTGCAAGCTCCCATTGCTTGGTTTGTTTAGCTCTCCTTCTTCTCTCACCTCTCTGTCCTGGCTGGTAGGCCTATGTTTAACTCCACCCCGAACTTCATCCTTCCAAGATCAGACAAGCAGTCCTTATCAAAGCAACCTGGCCTTTTACTCCCGGGAGCAAAGTCCAACTCCTACTCTTTGTTTCCTAAAGAGGCTGACTCCAGGCTCCTGAAGCACGTACCACAGGAGCCCCTTCCCATTCAGGAGCTGGGATCCTGGTGGCTCTGCCCGTTTCTACATCTGTGGGTTCTGCCTGCCCCTTCTGTGCATATCCATTCCCTTCCTAACCCATAACATTTTTTATTTTTACGATGGCTTTGTAGGTAGAATATTTTCTGTATGCATGTTAAGATACTTTTGAGTGCAAGAAACAGAAATTGCAATTCAAAGTTTTTAAAATAAAGCAATTGATGGCATCATGCAACTGCAAATTCAGCAGTGTCTGGTTGCTCTAAGAGGCTGTGCACCTAGCTTGCACTTGTCCTTCCAGGTTGCCTCCACAGCCCTCTCTGTCCCAGCAAGCTGAACTTACAGACTTCCATTTGAATTCAGCAAATCAGGAGCATCAGCAGGTGATCATAGTAGAAAGCAAAGTGAGTGTGGGTATTTATTTCCCCAGCTGTCTCCCTGCAGGCACCCCCACGGCCAGGCTGGTGCAGTCTCCTCCCAGAAGGCCTATCCATGAGGCTCTCAGTCTTCAGGTTCTGGGAAGGTACCTCCCAACCCCGCTTTCAGAACTTGGTGGTGGAGAACAGGATGGGGACACCTCCTCCCACGGTCACTAACTTCAAGTAAGTACTTCCCTTATCCATTCTACACCTTTTAAAACAGTCACTTTATTAAACTTTCCCCAAATTTTCTCAATTACAATGTACCCTTTACTGGGAGTTTGATTAATTTAAAAGGTCACCAAATGTCAAGGTATTTTTGTGTCTCTGAGCTTCATCCTAAAAGTGGTTGGTTGACGATGGCTGCAGCGGTCATAGTGGATACACATGGTAACATTCAGTGGCAGAGAAAGACGTCTTCCCTTTATAGCTCAAGGGATTTTTCCAGCAGCTTCCAGCCAACCTCCCCGATGTTTCATTGGCTTTAATTCGTCTCCTGTCCATTTCTGAGCCGATTCCTAGCTACTAGGGAAATGCCTTGTGTTCATTGGCTTACACCTGGGGGCTCTGACCGATTGCTCTCAAGGAAGCTGGAATTTCAGTGGTTGGTTTAGATTCTCTAGAGCTGAGATCCATCCTCTGGGGAGACCTTACCGTTTCTGCTAAGTTTGGGAGGACAGAGGATGAAGTGGTGAACCTGAGAGTGTATTTGGATGATTGCTGTGGATTCTCCTTTGCTGTGTTGCTTGGAAGTCTACAGAAATTTACAGTTCAGAAGGCATTTGTTATTTGAAAGTAATGGCCCCTAAAAACTTTCATCAGTCTCCAGACCCAAGACAATTATCCAGACCCAAAATGCCCTCAGTTCCCTTACCTGAACCAGAACTAAAAGACAAAGCACTGCTTGAAAGATTGAATGAGATCGTGTGTCATTCACACCAAGTGGGGAGGCGGCTGGCCTGGTTTAGGCACAGCTCTGCGACCAGCTCCTCCCAACCTGCTTCGTCCATGAGTCAAAGTCTGACCACACTCCAGAGGACCATTGTGAGGGTTGGGGGATTGCTCAGAGTGGGTCAGATGCCAGCTGAGGATCAACCTTTCTGTGCAACGTGGCTCTCAGGCAGTTTGTTTGTGTGTTTGCTCATTCGTTTGTTTTGAGATGGAATCTCACTCCCGTCGCCCAGGCTGGAGTGCAATGGCGCAGTCTTGGCTCACTGCAACCTCCACCTCCTGGGTTCAAACAATTCTCCCACCTCAACCTCCCAAGTACCTGAGACTATAGGTGCCCGCCACCACACCCAGCTAATTTTTGTATTTTTAGTAAGACGGGGTTTCACCGTGTTGGCGAAACTGTTTTCAAATTCCTGACCTCAAATGATCTACCTGCCTCAGCTTTCTAAAGTGCTGGGATTACAGGCGTGAGCCACTGTGTGAGGCCTCTCAGTTTATTTCGGGCTTCATTATTAAGTCATTTTTTATTTCCTGAGAAGAGAAATGAGAGATTACATGAACCATTTCAGATCAATCTATTTGACTACAAAAATACGATGATTTAATGGAGCACATGAAACTTTCAATGATTCTTCACCACCTTTCCTTCTCTCTTCCTTCTCTTCTACCATCAGTAGAGACCGAAGTGTCCTCACTCTTCCTGGGTGAATCTTGACCTAGAGAATAGAATTGCTGAAAAGAAAACAAAGGATGACAGGGGTGCCTGTGTGAAAGTGTGTGTCTATGTGTACCTGTACGTACTTGTGCCTTCCTGCTTGATATGTATACATGTGACTTGAGTGTGTGAGCTTGTGTGCATGGGAGTGCACAGTTGCACACACCCCACTGCATACATCTCCTGAGTGCCTAGAAATCAAAACTAGATAGAATTTAGACATCAACTAATTCAGAATCTTCCTTGATCACAATGAACTTAATTAGAGCAAAAGACTTAGAGGTCTGCCAATATTTACCAATGCTCACGCTGCGTCAGAAAAAGAATTTGGTGATAACAACAAAATGGAGAGAAGGAAATATTCAACTTTCCCTAGAAATGTATATGAATGACTTATTTATGCTTTCATTAGAACAGAATATCAACTTATATATATTACTTGAATTATGAACAACACTCTATACGATTACAAATAATCTGATACTTTCAATATACTCACTGTGAGAAAATTTTGCAAATATTTTCATCTGTGTAGATTTATAGGCAGCACATTGTTAATGCCTGAATAAGACCTGTAGGGATTAGGCTGCATCCACGTATGTTTATCTGGCAGAGAAAGTTTGGGTAGCACATGTGACCTCGAACGGTACAAGACTCCAGGCTTAATTACAGGAAAATCCTAGACAGTTCTATTAACATATTATTCTTGAGTTAACCAAATAACACAAATTGATTAACAATTTGTTAACTCAAGAGTAAAATCAAATTGATAATACTAAGGCTGATATTAAGGGTAATTTATAAGCAGAAAGCATGAAGCAGCAGTGGAAAACCACAGCCAACTCAAAACAACACCAATGATAAAAACAAATTCAAAATCTTCAGCAATCACAATCACTGAATATGTTCCTAAATATTCTTCCTCCTCGAAAAAATAACCTTCTAAGAGATTAGTAGGTTGCTTTCCACTTAAATTCTCATTAAGTCTTTTATAAGGCATTCTTATACTTGCTTTTTAAACTCATGTTTTTATTGTGAAACATAACATCAATAGCTTTTCTGCAAAAGGCCAGTTTCTTTTTCCAGGAGGCACAGTAGCCTGGATTGACCTCAATCTGTGCTTGTCGGGGATGTCCAGAGTGGCCAGGGGGGTGAATCACTAATAGTAGATAAAGAAGAAAAGATATTTAACACACATTGAATTATTCCAGGAGGTATGGCCTCATATTCAGAGGTGTAGTGTGTTAAAAATAAGCCTTGTTGGAGGTTGCAGTGAGCCGAGATCGCACCACTGCACTGCAGCCTGGGTGACAGAGTGAGACTCTATCTCAAAAAAAAAAAAAAAAAAAAAAATCCGTGTAAAGACCACATTAAGAGCAATAGGTTGTCTATGTTGTATAAATTGTCTTACAAAAGGAATGAAAAAGAAACAATGTTCTAATGTTATATAAATAGTACTCACAAAAGTTTCCAGCAACAGTATCTTGAAGTCAGCAGAGCTCAAAGAAATTAGAGGAAACTGAAGACTTTATAATGTTCTCTGGAAAAGATTAGCTCAAAAGGCACGTCTGTGACAAGAAGGCTGTATGTCATAGAGACAAGGAGAGTTAGGATGGAATGGTGTCATCAAATGAGAGCTTGGGGAAAAAATGTGGCAAATTGGAATTTATATACATATGACATCTGACCTTTTAAATGTGTGTCATGAAGTTAACACATTTTATATTTTAAGTAAAGATCGGACTAATCCACATTGTTAAATTATCTATGGATTTTCTCATAGGACAGTGTCTTTAATGGCCCTTGTGGCCTAGTTCCGGGGATAGGAGGAGTCCCTGAGTCCCTGAAGTTCGCATCATAGTCACGAACGTGTGTTCTTTCTCTTAAAGAGAGCCCCTAAATTGTACAAGCTGCAGGTCCCAAAAAGGGTGAATTTTATCAAATCCCCAACAAAGACAAGGGAAAAACAAGAGTACCAACACTTAAAAAATTAAGTTAAGTTTGGGAGGCCAAGGCGGGTAGATCACAAGGTCAGGAGATCGAGACCATCCTGCCCAACATGGTGAAACCCCATCTCTACAAAAAATACAAAAATTAGCTGGGCGTGGTGGTGGGCACCTGTAATGCCAGCTACTCAGGAGGCTGAGGCAGGAGAATTGTCTGAACCCAGGAGGCAGAGGTTGCAGTGAGCCGAGATCAGCGCCATTGCACTCCAGCCTGGGTCACAGGGCAAGACTTCGTCTCGGAAAAAAAAAAAAAAAAGAAAAAGAAAAAGAAAAAAATTAAGTTAAGGAATAACCTGTGTAGATTAGGGGTTTGAAATGTTTATAATATTTCAGACAGTTTGGACTACTTGAAAATATAACAAATTGGACTTGTGATTGCAATTTAGTATGTTTTTGAGGCATTAATTTAGATCTTTGTTATCAAGCTCAAAACAGATCTCTTCTGTTTCTTGAAACATAACCATATTTATAAATGAATGCTATTAAAATTATATATGTACTTGAAAAAGTTTTGTTAGACAACTGAAGTACTTAAAATGAAACTAAAAATATTTTAAAACGATAAATGCAATTCAAAATATTTAAGAACATTTAATAAGCAAAAACTGTAAAGCCCCTTTTCTGAGTGATTATCAAAATTCTCCAGATTTCTAAGTAGAAAAAGAGGAATTGAACATAAAAGCCTAAAGAAAAACCAGGTTTTAAAATTTGTAGCTGTTGAAAAATCAAATATTAAATTTTTTTAAAAAGTCGTTGCAAATCGTCTTTCATAAGTGTAAAAGATACTCCACGGCACCATGAAATCCAAACAGAGAAATAGAATTTATCTCTGTGAGTGGACTTCACATACCTATTTTAAAGTCTATGTCAGATTTCTCATAAAATTAATTTTCCTGGAAAGAATGCCTTTTTTTTTTTTAATTGAAATCAAGCATGGTGGCTCATGCCTGTAATCCCTGCACTTTGGGAGGCTGAAGTGGGAGGACTGCTTGAGCCCAAGGGTTTGAGACCAGCCTGGGCAACATAGTGAGACCTCATTTCTACAAAAAAGTAAATAATTGGCCAGGCACAGTGGCTCACACCTGTAATCCAGCACTTTGGGAGGCCGAGGGGGTGGATCATGAGGTCAAGAGATGGAGACCATCCTGGCCAACATGATGAAACCCCGTCTCTGCTACAAATACAGAATTAGCTGGTTGTGGTGGCACGTGCCTGTAGTCCCAGCTATTTGGGAGGCTGAGGCAGGAGAATCACTTAAACCCAGGAGGCAGAGGTTACAGTGAGCCGAGATCATGCCACTGCATTCCAGCCTGGTGACAGAGCGAGACTCCATTTCAATAAATAAATAAATAATAAAAACTTGAGATGGGTTACCACTATATTGCCAAGGCTGGATTCCAACCCCTTGGCTCAAGGAATCCTCCTGCCTCAGCCACCTGAGTAGCTGGGATTACTCAGGTGTGAGCCACCAGGCCCAGCACGATTTTCCCAGGTTCCCAGGCCCCCACCTGTATGGGGCGGAAATAACAAATCCCATAGGCCAGGAGCTTCAATGTACATTTATTGGTTCAAAGTCCTGGAGGCTGAAAATCCGAGATGAAATTATTGGCAGGGCTGGTTCCTCTGAATCCTCTCTCCTCTGCTTGCAGACGGCATCTCCTCCCTGTGTCCTCACAAGGTCATCCCTCTGTGTGCATCTGTGTCCTCATCTCCTTGTCTTACAGGACATAGTCAGATTGGACCAGGCCCACCCTAATGCCGTCATTGGAACTCGGTCACCTCCACAAAAACCCTGTTTCCAAATAAGGTCACATTCTGAGGTATGGGGGTTAGGACTTCAACATATGGATTTTGGGGGACACAATTTAGCCCAAGAACCCCTTGACCTTGTTTTCCTCCTGTCCCCCCTTAGAACTTTCTGCTGTGCCCCAGGGCACCACATGGGACTCTTGTCTCCGGCTTCATTTCCTGAGAGATCCCAGCCAGCATTACTGCATTAAATCTTGTCTTGACACCCACATGGGAAAGACTCCCATGTTCCTGCTCCCAGCCCGGGCCTCCCCACAACTCCAGAGTTGGGTACTCAGTTGCGTCTTTGATGTCTCCCTTTGGGGATCCAGAATTAATATCAGATCTAACTTGTGTGAACCCCAGTGATCCTTTCACCCCCAACTTATCCCTGTCCACTCGGGGATGGTGCCTCCATCCCTCCTGGACTAGAAACACCCAGTGCTGTCTCTTCACTAATAAGGAGAGAAAGGCAATGAGTTACCTGTGCCTCTTCTGAACGAATCAAATGAAATGGCAAACAAGTAACGGCATGGAAAGAAAGAAAAAGGGTTAGAACTGTGCACTGGTGCAGGGCGGGTGGACTGCACTGGTCTTGGTCTCCTCCTCCTGCTTCACCTGCAGAAGCAGAGACAGATGGGCTTGCAGGGGTCCAGGTTGGAGGAGTCCAGGTAAAGGGCCCACCCAGGTCTCACTGGCTTGGGAACAATGAGTTCAGACTTCCCAAGCACTGCAGAGAAGCTAGGATGGTTCCAGAATTTTCCTGTGAGCTCAAACGGGAGATTTTCTGGAAAGCTGGAGCCTAGAAGTCCTGGGAGAAAGCTGCATGGCCATGGCATTTTGCGAACATTGCAAGAGTAAGTTATTTTCATTGCAATCCTGAGGACGGCTGTCTGTTTCTGTTCATGCTCTCTCTCCTTTCTGGATGTCCTGGCCATAGTGCAATGGCCTCAGGCACACCGGAGCGGTGCTAAGGGAGTGGGAGGTGCACAGAAGTTGGGACCAGTGAGTAGTTCTTATGTTGTTGGCAGTCATGTGCAGGTAATTTGTGGTTAACTCTGAGCCATGGGAATGGCTTCCAGGAATACATGTAACACACACAGTGCCTGCTGGGTGGCAAGGTGCAGGGCCAGGTGTCTCCCCACCACAGAAGTACAGTATGCCCCATGGTGCCCAGCACTTTAAGTTTTCGGGAAATGGAGTAGAGAAGAGAGTGTTAGAATTCCAGAGCCAGAAGCTACCGTGTCAAGAGAAGGCTGAAGTATCCTTCCAAGTGCTCAGCAGGAATGCTGTTTTTGTAATTATTGTCCTAAGAAGTAAGCAAAGTGCATGCACCTCAAAGCTGTAGTTTAACAGGAATTATAATATTAATACAATTATTATATTATTTTTGTGGATGTGTGATATTATGATACTGTTAGCTTTTTAGAATTTGTAATCCATTTTATTTTATTTTCTCATTTTAAACAAATATGATCTGCTTTGGATCTGCTCTTGTATTTATAATCGTGTATACTATTTCTTAGGCAAAGTCCCCCACTTTGTATAAGCTTCATCCTCTACAAAACTTGCATAGGCCCCTTGTAGGCTTCTTACAAATATGCCTCATCCTCCCTCCAGCAGCACTGAGCGCCCAGAGTTTGCACAGAGTGGGTGCGTCTTGCCAGTGCTGACACAGAGAATGAGCCAAAACCACAGAAAAACTGGCCCACCCAGCTAGCTGTGGACTGCTTTGGTGCTGCCTTCTCTCTTCAAAGCATTTCAGATCTATTATTTCACATGGCCACTGGCTCGGTAGATCACCAAATCCCCACTTTACAGAGGGAGAGGCTGAGGCTGAGGGCGTGGTGGTTGACAGACAGCCATCTCGCTCGAAACTGGGGGCCTGGAGCCTGAATGCAAACATCCTGGGCTCTGGTCCCTGCCTGGATGTGCACGAGTCCACATAAATGCCTGGCGAGGCTGGCATTTCCGGTGGCAACCAAGATGTGCCTACGGAAACATTCCCTTCTCCAGGCCCAGAGGCTGATATAGCTCCCGTGGGTGCGTCTGGTCCAACTGGAAAAACCAGCAAGCCAAGCCCCTGGGGTGACTTCAGGCTGACCGGGGAAGAGAAGTATTTTCAGATGCAGGTAGTGAGAAAAATAGCAGAAAGAAAAATGCTGAATCGTTCCACAAGTGGTCAAATCACTGCAATCCCAGCGGATAGATGAAAGAAGCGGATCCTGGGGCCATCACCTCGACCCCCAGGGCAGTGGATGCACAGCACGCAGGCGCGGGCAGAGGACGCGTCAGGACTCACTTCCACCTCTGTCCTTCCACTTCCTCGCTGGGTCCCCTGTTCCTGCCAGCTCTCCCAGCTTCTCAGCTTGCCCCTGGCTACCAACACAACTCCCACGTGGGACAGGGAATGCAGGGAATGTGCTTCCAACAACCTTACCCCTGGCCAGTGCTTCTTTCTGGATCCAAAACTAAAGCTGGAGTTTTGGGAACCCCCCCTCCCTCCATGCTGGGTTGTCTGGGTGCAGATGGATCACCCCTAGGGTTCATGCCCAGGCACAAGTCTACTGGCACCCACTCAGGGTGGCACTGGCCTGGCTGGTGCCTTCTCCGCCTCCCTACCCACCTTGACTACACGGTCCCTGGCTACACAGTGTCCAGCCCGACTACACTGAAGGTAAACACAGCCCGTCCCCCTCCCCCCTCCAAATCCAGCCCAGCCCCCAAACACCAGGCAACATTGAACAACACGCTCAGACCCTGTGCTTCCTCTGGAAAACAGGGCTACTAACGCCACCTCCCAGCATTATTCCAAGGATGGAATGAGAGAATATGCAGGAAACATTTACCAAAATACTGGACCTATGACACATCGCTTAAAAATCAAACCTATTGGATTACAGTCCTATTATGAATGATGAACATTTTAAATTGGAATATTTATTGTAATTACTTTTTATAGTAGGTATCGCAGGTTCTACATATCAAAAATATTGACTATAAACTCTCTCTTCTATGGTTTTGCTCCTGTTTTTCTGAGTGTCTTTTTTTTTTTTTTTGTGACGGAGTCTCGCTCTGTCACCCAGTCTGGAGTGCGATGGCACAATCTCGGCTCACCACTACCTCCGCTTCCCGGGTTCAAGCGATTCTCCTGCCTCAGCCTCCTGAGCAACTGGAATTACAGGCATGCACCACCACGCCCAGCTAATTTTTTTGTGTTTCTAGTAGAGACGGCGTTTCTCCATGTTGGTCAGGCTGGTCATGAACTCTTGACCTCAGGTGATCCACTCCCCTCGGCCCCCCAAAGTGCTGGGATTATAAGCGTGAGCCACTGCGCCCGGCCTGCTCTGGGTGTCCTGTATTGATTGCCACAAAACCAGAGCTGATGTGGCTCCATGAAATCCACTCATCCTCCCAGCTCCTCCTGATAAAATGGTACTCAGCTAATAATATCTTTCTTAAGGAAATTATATTACTCTAGGATTTGTAAAATCAGTAGTGCATGTAGTTCTTCTGTCATTTTCTCTTTATTGAATTTCAGGACAGGGAAGGCATTTTCCATATGAAGATTAAGCTATCACTGGGTGGGGGTCCGGCTCCATGTCTCCATCATCGATGCCATGGGTGAAAGTATGAGTTTAAAACTTATTTATTTATTTATTTTGGGGAGTGTCTCTGTCGCCCAGGCTGGAGTGCAATGTCATGATCTCGGCTCACTGCAACCTCTGTATCCTGGGCTCAAGTGATTCTCCTGTCTCAGCCTCCCGAGTAGCTGGGATTACAGGCATACGCCCGCCTGGCTAATTTTTGTATTTTTAGTAGAGACAGGGTTTTACCATGTTGGCCAGGCTTGTCTTGAACTTCTGACCTCAAGTGATCCACCCACCTTGGCCTCCCAAAGTGCTGGAGTTATAGGTGTGAGCCACCACGTCTGGCCAATGAGTTTAGAATTAAGAAACTGGGCTGGGTGCAGTGGCTCACACCTGTAATCCCAGCACTTTGGGAAGCTGAGGCAGGAGGATTGTTTGAGCCCAGGAGTTCAAGACCAGCCTGAGCAACATAGCAAGGCCCTGTCTCTACAAAAAATATTTTTTAAAAACCTAGCTGGGGCCAGGCGCGGTGGCTCATGCCTGTAATCCCACCACTTTGGGAGGCTGAGGCGGGCAGATCACGATGTCAGGAGATCGAGACCATCCTGGCTAACACGGTGAAACCCTGTCTCTACTAAAACTACAAAAAATTAGCTGGGTGAGGTGGCGGGCGCCTGTAGTCCCAGCTACTCGGGAGACTGAGGCAGGAGAATGGCGTGAACCTGGGAGGTGGAGCTTGCAGTGAGCTGAGATCGCGCCACCACACTCCAGCCTGGGAGACAGAGCGAGACTCTGTCTCAAAAACAAACGAACAAACAAACAAAAAACCTATCTGGGTGTGGCAGTGCATGCCCATAGTCCCAGCTACTCAGGAGGCTGAGGTGGGAGGATCACTTGAGCCCAGGAGTTTGAGGCTGCAGTGAGCTGTGATCGTTTCACTGCATCTAGCCTGGGTGACAGAGCAAGACTCTGTCTCTAAAAAAACCACAAAGGTTTAGGGAAAAAACAGACAGAAATGCTGAGGATCGAGCCACAGGCTTCTTTCCCAAGTCTTGACCCTCAGCATTTTAATTCCTCCAGCTGGTTCCATTCTCTCCCACCCCTTGGTTTTACGTCAAGCTATCATCATGGGGATTCTCTAAAAGTAGAAACACTTTCTTTGTCTCTTTATCTTGGGGTTGATCCGGGTCTGAAAAACACACGTGAAAGAATTTTGACCACTGTCAGATGCTGCCCAAGTGCGACAAGGAGAGACTGTGCTTCTTCAGAATCCAGCGAGCACCATGCTGTTGCCTTAGGTACTTCGTGGGCTTTCATCTTTTCAATCAGCCTACAGCATAGACATCCTTTGTCTGATCTCACAGATGAGATAACCAAGGCTTAGGGAATTTAAGCAACTTTTCTAGATTACACATCTCAGGAATGACAGTTCCAAGGGTTAAGACCACTTGTCTGATGTCAAAATCAAGATTGTAACAAACTTGAGCAGAATACACTGGTCCGCCAGTCCCTCTTTACAGAGCACATAATCGTCCCAAGCACAGAGTGAATTCCTGGAATCAAGAGGTGTCAAGAGGGTTATAGAGTCTGGACTCCAGGAGCTTTTATCCCCAACAAAACTGTCTTCCAAGTAAAGAACTGTGGCATTGATTACCAGAAATCCTCCTGGTCGCTGACTGCATTTCTCCCTGCTCTCTTACTGCCTTACACCCCAGCAGCCAGCACAGTCCCTGCTACTGAACTGGGATGGATTCTGTTCCCCATCCCTTCCCCAAGCATCCTTCAGGTGCTGTCCTCTGCCCCTCACCCCCACCATGCCCAGCAGCCCCCTCCAGGTGGTCACAGCCACCCCCATATGCCATCCAGCCGCCTGGCCAGGTGACACCTCTCTGGCTGCTTCTCGATGCTCCCATGCACCATCGGAAAGGGAGATCTCATTGGCTTTCACCAACTTGTGAAATAAATGCAAGACTGCTTATGACTTTTGGATGTGGAGCCGTTGACTCTTTGCCCTTGGGGTGGGATCTATATTCTCTCCCTTTTAAGCTTCATGGTGAGGACGGTGCAGGGGCAGCAGGCTCAGGGAGGAGTGGGGAGCTTTGTCAGAAAATTGCCTCCGACCCAAAATTCAAGCTTACAATCCCACCATCCGTGTAAGAGCCACAAAGCAGAGGACAGGGCTTGAATACATCATTTCTTTTCGTGTGTGTGTGTGTGTGTTTAAAGTAACAAGAAATTCAGGAAGGGCCAGGCGCAGTGGCTCATGCCTGTAATCCCAGCACTTTGGGAGGCTGAGGAGGGTGGATCACCTGAGGTCAGGAGTTCGAGACAAGCCTGGTCAACATGGCAAAACCCCATCTCTACTAAAAATACAAAAATTAGCCAGACATGGTGGCACACACCTGTAACTGCAGCTATTCGGGAGGCTGAGGCAGGAGAACTGCTTGAGCCTGGCAGATGGAGGTTGTAGTGAGCTGAGATAGTGCCATTACACTGCAGCCTGGCCAACAGAGTAAGACTCTGTCTCAAAAAAAACAAAAAAACAAAAAAACAAAAAAACACCAAAACAAAACAGAAATCCAGGAAGACAGTAAGCTCTGGGTGCATGTATTATGCAAAATAAATAAATACATAAATAAACCATAAAGCAAATGTTTAGAAGCAGGGGTGGGTTCCAGGGTCTTTCCAAATGAAATAGGTGATATTTCTTTCCCTGATGGTGGAAAAGAAACTGAGGAAATGACCAAGACTTTCTTCCCTGATGACCGCATGGACACCCTCTTTATTTTCTGGATTAAGAGGGGCAGGGCCTAGACTCCAGGATGCCTACAGCTTCCTAGCAACAGCAGCAGAGGAAGACAGATGTCTCTGGGGGATGTCACTCCCCAGGCACCCCAGGAGTTGGTCCATGGATGTGCACCCCTCAGAGAGGTTCTCTCCAAATCTAGGTGGGGTTCTGAGAAGCCCAGGACCCCTCCCTGCATTTCAGTGGCCTCAGTAGCTGTCATTGGAGTCCCTGTCTTACCTTAAAGTCATGTTTCTAAACCATTTCAGCCGTAGACATCTGGCACTGTGTCCAGGTCTAAGAAGAGAAGGAGCCAATAGCCAGTGGTGTAAGGTTATTTTTACAGCCGATCTAACTCAGATGACTTAAAAAAGGAAAGGTAACATTAAATTATAAACTCTTCATCTTTGGTGAACTAAGGATGAAACTCTGATTTTTTATCTTGCCCAAATTCCTATCGAAGTGGTCTGGGAAGTCATTTCCTACAAACCATACATTTTCGTCAGATGGGTTTTATTTAACCCTATAAATCGTGACTTACTTTCCAATCTAACTCTGGCATAACATTATGTGACAAAGAAGAAAATCAAAGTATTTTGCCCTGAAACGTGTTTCTTTGCCATATTTTGAAGTGCCCTGCAAAGATGTCCTTTGTGGGAGAAAATTTACATCTGTAAAGAATCTCTATTGACATAGCCAGATCTTTTTTCTTCCAGGCCCTCTCAATCCTGAAGAGATTAACTAAGAGCCCAGCACCTTTTAAAGGTCCCAATAGGAAGCATTTGTCATCAGTTGCCTCTAAGGGCAGCCACTAAAAGACTTCACAAGAACCTTGGTCTCCACAATCTTTTATCTTAACCTGAGCATTTCCTTTCTAAGGATCCCAGGTCTTTAGACAAGATCAACCAATTGTCAACCAGAAAATGTTTAATTTGACTGGGCACAGTGGCTCACGCCTGGAATCCCAACACTTTGGGAGGCCAAGGCGGGCGGATCACCTGAGGTCGGGAGTTTGAGAGCAGCCTGACCAACATGGAGCAACCCCATCTCTACTAAAAATACACAATTAGCCCAGCGTGGTGGTGCATGCCTGTAGTCTCCCAGCTACACGGGAGGCTGGGGCAGGAGAATCGCTTGAACCTGGGAGGCGGAGGTTGCGGTGAGCTGAGATCGTGCCACTGCACTCCAGCCTGGGCAACAAGAGTGAAGCTCCATCTCAAAACAAACGAACAAACAAAAAAGTGTAAATTCACCTAGAGCCTGGAAGCACCCCCCACCCACCCCCTCCCCCACCTTTGAGTTGTCCCGCCTTTCTGGACCAAACCAATGTATTTCTTAAATGCATTTGATTGATGTCTCATGCCTCCCTAAAATGTATAAAGCCAAATTGTGCCCGACCACCTTAGGCGCATGTCATCAGGACTTCCTGAGGGCTGTGTCACAGGCCACGGTCACTCAGATTTGGCTAAGAATAAAATTCTTCAAATGTTTTTTATTTTTTAATTTTTTTTAATTTTTATTATACTTTAAGTTCTAGGGTACATGTGCATAACGTGCAGGTTTGTTACATATGTATACTTGTGCCATGTTGGTGTGCTGCACCCATCAACTCGTCAGCACCCATCAGTTCATCATTTATATCATGCATACCTCCCCAATGCAATCCCTCCCCCCCGCCCCCCATGATAGGCCCCGGTGTGTGATGTTCCCCTTCCCGAGTCCAAGTGATCTCATTGTTCAGTTCCCACCTATGAGTGAGAACATGCGGTGTTTGGTTTTCTGTTCTTGTGATAGTTTGCTAAGAATGATGGTTTCCAGCTGCATCCATGTCCCTACAAAGGATGCAAACTCATCCTTTTTTTTATGGCTGCATAGTATTCCATGGTGTATATGTGCCACATTTTCTTAATCCAGTCTGTCACAGATGGACATTTGGGTTGATTCCAAGTCTCTGCTATTGCGAATAGTGCCACAATAAACATACGTGTGCATGTGTCTTTATAGCAGCATGATTTATAATCCTTTGGGTATATACCCAGTAGTGGGATGGCTGGGTCATATGGTACATCTAGTTCTAGATCCTTGAGGAATTGCCATACTGTTTTCCATAATGGTTGAACCAGTTTACAATCCCACCAACAGTGTAAAAGTGTTCCTATTTCTCCACATCCTCTCCAGCACCTGTTGTTTCCCGACTTTTTAATGATTGCCATTCTAACTGGTGTGAGATGGTATCTCATTGTGGTTTTGATTTGCATTTCTCTGATGGCCAGTGATGATGAGCATTTTTTCATGTGTCTGTTGGCTGTATGGATGTCTTCTTTTGAGAAATGTCTGTTCATATCCTTTGCCCACTTTTTGATGGGGTTGTTTGTTTTTTTTCTGGTAAATTTGTTTGAGTTCTTTGTAGGTTCTGGATATTATAGCCCTTTGTCAGATGAGTAGATTGCAAAAATTTTCTCCCATTCTGTAGGTTGCCTGTTCACTCTGATGGTAGTTTCTTTTGCTGTGCAGAAGCTCTTTAGTTTAATGAGATCCCATTTGTCAATTTTGGCTTTTGCTGCCGTTGCTTTTGGTGTTTTAGACATGAAGTCCTTGCCCATGCCTATGTCCTGAATGGTACTACCTAGGTTTTCTTCTAGGTTTTTATGATATAAGTCTAACATTGAAGTCTCTAATCCATCTTGAATTAATTTTCGTATAAGGAGTAAGGAAAGGATCCAGTTTCAGCTTTCTACTTATGGCTAGCCAATTTTCCCAGCACCATTTATTAAATAGGGAATCCTTTCCCCATTTCTTGTTTCTCTCAGGTTTGTCAAAGATCAGATGGCTGTAGATGTGTGGTATCATTTCTGAGGACTCTGTTCTGTTCCATTGGTCTATATCTCTGTTTTGGTACCAGTACCATGCTGTTTTGGTTCCTGTAGCCTTGTAGTATAGTTTGAAGTCAGGTAGCGTGATGCCTCCAGCTTTGTTCTTTTGACTTAGGATTGTCTTGGCAATGTGGGCTTTTTTTTGGTTCCATATGAACTTTAAAGCCGTTTTTTCCAATTCCGTGAAGAAACTCATTGGTAGCTTGATGGGGATGGCATTGAATCTATAAATAACCTTGGGCAGTATGGCCATTTTCACGATATTGATTCTTCCTATCCATGAGCATGGTATGTTCTTCCATTTGTTTGTGTCCTCTTTGATTTCACTGAGCAGTGGTTTGTAGTTCTCCTTGAAGAGGTCCTTGACATCCCTTGTAAGTTGGATTCCTAGGTATTTTATTCTCTTTGAAGCAATTGTGAATGGAAGTTCATTCATGCTTTGGCTCTCTGTTTGTCTGTTACTGGTGCATAAGAATGCTTGTGATTTTTGCACATTAATTTTGTATCCTGAGACTTTGCTGAAGTTGCTTATCAGCTTAAGGAGATTTGGGGCTGAGACAATGGGGTTTTCTAAATATACAATCATGTCATCTGTAAACAGGGACAATTTGACTTCTTCTTTTCCTAAGTGAATATCCTTTATTTCTTTCTCTTGCCTGATTGCCCTAGCCAGAACTTCCAACACTATGTTGAGTAGGAGTGGTGAGAGAGGGCATCCCTGTCTTGTGCCAGTTTTCAAAGGAAGTTTTTCCAGTTTTTGCCCATTCAGTATGATATTGGCTGTGGGTTTGTCATAAATAGCTCTTATTATTTTCAGGTACGTTCCATCAATACCGAATTTATTGAGCGTTTTTAGCATGAAGGGCTGTCGAATTTTGTCAAAAGCCTTTTCCGCATCTATTGAGATAATCATGTGGTTCTTGTCTTTGGTTCTGTTTCTATGCTGGATTACGTTTATTGATTTGCGAATGTTGAACCAGCCTTGCATCCCAGGGATGAAGCCCACTTGATCATGGTGGATAAGCTTTTTGATGTGCTGCTGAATCCGGTTTGCCAGTATTTTATTGAGGATTTTTACATCTATGTTCATCAGGGATATTGGTCTAAAATTCTCTTTTTTTGTTGTGTCTCTGCCAGGCTTTGGTATCAGGATGATGTTGGCCTCATAAAATGAGTTAGGGAGGATTCCCTCTTTTTCTATTGATTGGAATAGTTTCAGAAGGAATGGTACCAGCTCCTCCTTGTACCTCTGGTAGAATTCAGCTGTGAATCCATCTGGTCCTGGACTTTTTTTGGTTGGTAGGCTATTAATTATTGCCTCAATTTCAGAGTCTGCTATTGGGCTATTTAGGGATTCAACTTCTTCCTGGTTTAGTCTTGGGAGAGTGTAAGTGTCCAGGAAATGATCCATTTCTTCTAGATTTTCTAGTTGATTTGCGTAGAGGTGTTTATAGTATTCTCTGATGGTACTTTGTATTTCTGTGGGGTCGGTGGTGATATCCCCTTTATCATTTTTTATTGCGTCTATTTGATTCTTCTCTCTTTTCTTCTTTATTAGTCTTGCTAGTGGTCTGTCAATTTTGTTGATCTTTTCAAAAAACCAACTCCTGGATTCATTGATTTTTTGGAGGGTTTTTTGTGTCTCTATCTCCTTCGGTTCTGCTCTGATCTTAGTTATTTCTTGCCTTCTGCTAGCTTTTGAATGTGTTTGCTCTTGCCTCTCTAGTTCTTTTAATTGTGATGTTAGAGTGTCAATTTTAGATCTTCCCAGCTTTCTCTTGTGGGCATTTAGTGCTATAAATTTCCCTCTACACACTGCTTTAAATGTGTCCCAGAGATTCTGGTATGTTGTATCTTTGTTCTCATTGGTTTCAAAGAACATCTTTATTTCTGCCTTCATTTCGTTATGTACCCAGTAGTCATTCAGGAGCAGGTTGTTCAGTTTCCATGTAGTTGAGTGGTTTTGATTGAGTTTCTTAGTCCTGAGTTCTAGTTTGATTGCACTGTGGTCTGAGAGACAGTTTGTTATAATTTCTGTTCTTTTACATTTGCTGAGGAGTGTTTTACTTCCAATTATGTGGTCAGTTTTGGAATAAGTGCGATGTGGTGCTGAGAAGAATGTATATTCTGTTGATTTGGGGTGGAGAGTTCTATAGATGTCTATTAGGTCCGCTTGGTGCAGAGATGAGTTCAATTCCTGGATATCTTTGTTAACTTTCTGTCTCGTTGATCTGTCTAATGTTGACAGTGGGGTGTTGAAGTCTCCCATTATTATTGTATGGGAGTCTAAGTCTCTTTGTAAGTCTCTAAGGACTTGCTTTATGAATCTGGGTGCTCCTGTATTGGGTGCATATATATTTAGGAGAGTTAGCTCTTCCTGTTGAATTGATCCCTTTACCATTATGTAATGGCCTTATTTGTCTCTTTTGATCTTTGATGGTTTAAAGTCTGTTTTATCAGAGACTAGTATTGCAACCCCTGCTTTTTTCTGTTCTCCATTTGCTTGGTAGATCTTCCTCCATCCCTTTATTTTGAGCCTATGTATGTCTCTGCATGTGAGATGGGTCTCCTGAATACAGCAGACTGATGGGTCTTGACTCTTTATCCAGTTTGCCAGTCTGTGTCTTTTAATTGGAGCATTTAGTCCATTTACATTTAAGGTTAATATGGTTTTGTGTGAACTTGATCCTGCCATTATGATATTAACTGGTTATTTTGCTCGTTAGTTGATGCAGTTTCTTCCTAGCCTCGATGGTCTTTACATTTTGGCATGTTTTTACAATGGCTGGTACCGGTTGTTCCTTTCCATGTTTAGGGCTTCCTTCAGGGTCTCTTGTAAGGCAGGCGTGGTGGTGACAAAATCTCTAAAAGCATTTGCTTATCTGTAAAGGATTTTATTTCTCCTTCACTTATGAAACTTAGTTTGGCTGGATATGAAATTCTGGGTTTAAAGTTCTTTAAGAACGTTGAATATTGGCCCCCACTCTCTTCTGGCTTGTAGAGTTTCTGCCGAGAGATCTGCTGTTAGTCTGATGGGCTTCCCTTTGTGGGTAACCCGACCTTTCTCTCTGGCTGCCCTTAAGATTTTTTCCTTCATTTCAACTTTGGTGAATCTGGCAATTATGTGTCTTGGAGTTGCTCTTCTGGAGGAGTATCTTTGTGGCGTTCTCTGTATTTCCTGAATTTGAATGTTGGCCTGCCCTACTAGGTTGGGGAAGTTCTCCTGGATGATATCCTGAAGAGTGTTTTCCAACTTGGTTCCATTTTCCCCCTCACTTTCAGGCACCCCAATCAGATGTAGATTTGGTCATTTTCCATAATCCCATACTTCTTGCAGGCTTTGTTCATTTCTTTTTCTTCTTTTTTCTTTTGGTTTCTCTTCTCGCTTCGTTTCATGCATTTGATCCTCAATCGCTGATACTCTTTCTTCCAGTGGATCGAGTCGGTTACTGAAGCTTGTGCATCTGTCACGTATTTCTCGTGTCATGGTTTTCATCTCTGTCATTTCGTTTATGACCTTCTCTGCATTAATTATTCTAGCTGTCAATTCTTCCACTCTTTTTTCAAGATTTTTAGTTTCTTTGCACTGGGTACGTAATTCCTCCTTTAGCTGTGTGAAGTTTGATGGACTGAAGCCTTCTTCTCTCATCTCGTCAAAGTCATTCTCTGACCAGCTTCGATCCATTGCTGGCGATGAGCTGCGCTCCTTTGCAGGGTGAGATGCACTCTTATTTTTTGAATTTCCAGCTTTTCTGCCCTGCTTTTTCCCCATCTTTGTGGTTTTATCTGCCTCTGGTCTTTGATGATGGTGACGTACTGATGGGGTTTTGGTATAGGTGTCCTTCCTGTTTGATAGCTTTCCTTCTAACAGTCAGGACCCTCAGCTGCAGGTCTGTTGGAGATTGCTTGAGGTCCACTCCATATCCTGTTTGCCTGGGTATCAACAGCAGAGGTTGCAGAAGATAGAATATTGCTGAACAGCGAGTGTAGCTGTCTGATTCTTACTTTGGAAGCTTCCTCTCAGGGGTGTACTCCTCCCTGTGAGGTGTGGGGTGTCAGACTGCCCCTAGTGGGGGGTGTCTCCCAGTTAGGCTACTCAGGGTTCAGGGACCCACTTGAGCAGGCAGTCTGTCCCTTCTCAGATCTCACCCTCCATGTTGGGGGATCCACTGCTCTCTTCAGAGCTGTCAGACAGAATTGTTTGCGTCTGCAGAGGTTTCTGCTGCTTTTTTTGTTGTTGTTGTTTAGCTGTGCCCTGTCCCCAGAGGTGGAGTCTACAGAGACAGGCAGGTTTCCTTGAGCTGCTGTGAGCTCCACCCAGTTGGAGCTTCCCAGCGGCTTTGTTTACCTACTTAAGCTTCGGCAATGGTGGGCGCCCCTCCCCCAGCCTCGCTGCTGCCTTGTGGTTAGATCGCAGACTGCTGTGCTAGCAATGAGGGAGGCTCTGTGGGCGTGGGACCCTCCCGGCCAGGTGTGGGATATATTCTCCTGGTGTGCCCATTTGCTTAAAGCGCAGTATTGGGGTGGGAGTTACCCGATTTTCCAGGTGTTGTGTGTCTCAGTTCCCCTGGCTAGGAAAAGGGATTCCCTTCCCCCTTGTGCTTCCCAGGTGAGGCGATGCCTCGCCCTGCTTCAGCTCACGCTGGTCAGGCTGCAGCAGCTGACCAGCACCGATTGCCCAGCACTCGCTAGTGAGATGACTCCAGTACCTCAGTTGAAAATGCAGAAATCACCAGTCTTCTGTGTCGCTCGTGCTGGGAGTTGGAGACTGGAGCTGTTCCTATTCCGCCATCTTGCTCCACCCCCCAAAATTCTTCAAATGTTTTATAGCGTTTCACAGTTTTCATTGACACGTGGCTGTGTTTTTATGTATTTATCAACAATGGAAGCAAAAGAAGAGGGTGCAGGGGGCTCACAGACCGTCTCACACCAGGTGAGCTGCAGGCAAAGGCACCTAGGGCTGGATTTGTGGGGAGGGGTGGCCTGGGCCCGCCCCCCAGGTGAGGCTCTCATAGAGGACAGGGGGACGCCCCGCAGAAGTCACAATGCAGAGCTGCTCCTCACTCTTCCAGGCTGAGATCTGACTTCTCAGCCCACCAAAGGCAAAAAGAGGACAGTCTCATGGTCCCCAAGCCCAGAGACCACTGGGAGGGGAGCAAGTGGGGTCTGGACCACCGACCTTAGCTTCACCTCAACCCCAAGAACGCCTGCCTCGCTGGAGGCAAAAGACCTGGAAATTTGCATTGTTTAAAAGTCTGGCTTTCTCAATAACTCTTGTATGGAATGACGTTTGTGAATCACTGGAGGTATTATATATACACCCCCAACACACACACACACACACACACACACACACACACACGCATACACACACACACGATTGTTCTGACCAGAACCTTGAGCATTCTGTCCGTTATATGAGGTGCTTCTGTCTCCAGTTACAGCCACCCTGGTCAGGGGACCCCTGCTTCCCATCTGGGTCCCCTCTCCCTCACTGACAGCCGGCCCAGCCAGCACTCACCCCCACGATGGCATTTTCTAAACTCCTGTGGCCAGCCAACCCTGCTCGTCAGTGGCACATTCTTCTGGTTTTGTTTGTGTGTTTAGTTGTATGCATACTTTCGATCCATGAAGATAAGATCTCGCTGGCATTAAGCTATTTTTATCCTTTAAACATGACTTTGAATACTTATGCTCTGATCCTGCGTGAACTGCCTTTGCAGTTTTATGGTGAGAAAGCAATTATGTCATTACTTTCAACTTTTGGGGCAACAGCCTTGTCAGTCACTCCATCTAGAACAACACATACTTCATTATTATTATTATTATTAATTCTGTTCTTTTGCTTAATCTCACACTATAGGCAAGTTCCTGGCCTATGATCCTGTCTGGTCCTATGCTGTGACATTATTAGTGGTTTTGTATGTGCCCAGTTATTTTTGGATGTTAATGTATATATTTTTCTTTTGTTTTTCCCTTTTCTCTCCCTCTGGCAGACTGGAGCTGGCTGTGGACTTTATTTCTCAGGAGAAAGAGGTGGGAGCTGGAGCGAGTGACCCATGGGTGTTTCTGGCTTTTCCTTGGCTAGCTAGGTCGCTCGGGAGCTGGGAGCCAGAGTTCCGCTGAGCTGTGGGACCGAAGGCCACTGGCTCCCCTGCACCTGCGGACTGAGATGCCCACCTGCTGAGACCCAGCCTCTGTGTGCTTAGGGGTCCCCTGCTACAGGGTATTGAGGTGAGGTCTGCCTTTGCCCAGTGTGACAGCACCGCTTTCAGAGCTTTGAGAAGGCCGTTATCATTCGTTCCTTTTTGAACTTTCCGCTTCCCCACTCAGAGAATATTTCTGGAGATAGAGTTTTATAACTCCTGCGGCATAGTTGGTGCCTGCTCTCGACAACATTAAATCTATTTTCAGTGCCCCTCCTGCCACAAAATAATGTTTTTATTTCTCACATCCCTGGCAACACTGGGTTTATTTTTATTTTTCGTTACTGTCTGAAGTACATGGAATTTTAATACTTTAATATTGCCCTCATTCCTTTCCTTCCATGTCTGTGCCGTGCCCTTTTTTCAGGTGGACGTACATTGTTTTCACAGCTTCTTGCTCATTCATATCTTTCCTGGAATCCCCCCATTCTGCCTCTCGTGGGCAGCCCCAGAGCTCTGTCCACGGCTGAGCCTCCCTCCCGGGGTAGGTCCTCTGGGCCCCGGCTCTAAGTAGCACTTCCCTGCTGACGACCCCCAAGTTCACATCTCCATCCCCTCAACTCCACCTGCACTTCACTGTTTAATTAGCACCTCAAGTTGAACCTGTCCAAGGCCAAGTTCTTGATGTCATCTTGCACATCCGCTTTCCCCATCTCTGTCAGTGGCGGCTCCATTCCTTCAGCTGTTCAGACTAAAATTCCTGGGGTCACCTCTGACTGCCCAGGTATCCTCAGCCCCCACATTCCATTTGCTAGTCCTCCACTCCCATCCCCCGCTCTAGGATGTCTTGGGCACTATTGAATAAGCCTTCTGCTAGGACCTCCCCTCCTTGGCACTGCTCCCAGCACTTCACTTGTAACACAGCAGATAGGCCAGGCACGGTGGCTCACGCCTGTAATCCCAGCACTTTGGGAGGCTAAGGTGGGTGGACCACTTAAGGTCAGGAGTTCGAGACCAGTCTGGCCAACATGGCAAAACCCTGTCTCTACTGAAAAAAAAAAAAATGTAACACAGCAGAGAGCAGACTGTTTCTTTTGAAGTGTTAACCAGGGTATGTAATTTTTCTGGTCCCAGCCATCCAGAATACAATCCTAAATTCTTCCTGCAGTCTTCAGGGCCTTCCATAATGCACTCTTACTGCCCTCCTGAAAGCTCTTCTCCCATGCAGAGGCACCTGCTGCTTCTCCTGCAAATGGGCACCCTCCCAGACTCCTGCCGGAGATGAAGCCTCTTCAATAGTCAGGTTGGCCCCTTATCCTGGCTTTACTTTTTTTTTTTTTTTTTTTAGCACAAGCACTACACTTTCATTATTTGTTAGTTTCTGCCTTCCTTGCTGGGACAGAAGCTGCAGGAAGCTGCATGTTCTGCTCTCTTTGAACTTCCAGGCACAGGTGGGCAGTAAATGTGTGCAGCCGCCCTGCAGAGCAGATGCAGGGGTGCAGGTGTGGGGGTCTCCATCATTTTCCTCATTCTTTTTTTTTCTTTTTCATTTTCTTTTTTTTGAAACAGAGTCTTTCTCCATCACCCAGGCTGGAGTACAATGGCGTGTTCTTGGCTCACTGCAACCTCCTTCTCCCGGGTTCAAGTGATTCTCTTGCCTCAGCCTCCCAAGTAGCTGGGATTATAGGCGCCCACCACCACATGCAGCTAATTTTTGTATTTTTAGTAAAAATGGAGTTTCACCATATTGGTCAGGCTGGTCTCGAACTCCTGATCTCAGGTGATCCGCCCACCTCGGCCTCCCAAAGTGCTGGGATTACAGGCATGAGCCACCGCGCCCAGCCTTTTCCTCATTGTTTCCAAGCTAGGGAAGTTAGGAAGTGGAGCGGGTGCACAGAGGGAAGTCAAGGTGGTTCATGTGCTTGGCGGCAGCTTCTGACCTCCATCCTGCAGGGAGACAGGTCTCTGGAGCTCGCTGCTGGGCATCAGGGGTTAACCAGATCCCAGTGCCTCCTGGAACAGCTTAGGACAATGGTATTTCAGTTCCCTGTAGGGCTGCCACTCAGATGCCCGCAGGGCTGGGGAGCTCCTTCCTGCTCCTCTAAAAGGTGGCCCAGTGAGCCAGGTCTCCCATATTTTAAAGAGAAGCTGGAAAGCTGAATCTTATGTGAAGTCTCCTAGTTTTAAAATGTCAGTTCAAATGTTTGTAAATTTCTGTATTTCTAGTAAGACACATTGCACCTGGTTTGGCCCACTATAGTCAACTGACAGTTTTGTTCTGGGTCAATCTAAAGTTAATTGATGCATTTTCAAAAGTTGATGTTTTTTTTTCTGGCCTCCAGCCATATATGTAAGTCAAAGAACAATTAAGATACAGAACTCTGATTCAATGTTACAACCCATGTAGAAGAGAGTTCAGTCTTAAGATTTAGTTTCTTTCATCTTACAAAATAGGATCTGGACAGATAACTTCACCATGAGTTTGTTCAATATTTTCTTATGAATATGAATACATCATCCTTTCCATAGACATTTTAAGGCATCTGCAGGAAAGTGTCATGTTAAATATACATATCCTTCATTACTACGAATGTGAAAGTCATCCCTACATTTGTGCAGTATACAACCTGAACAACTACACATGGCAACCCTAGGTATGGATATCTCTTTCCAGCCCAGTCCAGCTCTAAACTGGTTTGCAAGTTGCCTGAATTCTCTACTTCTTGGAAAATATACCTTGGATTTGGCTAGCTCTTTGTAGTTCACAAGTCTCTCTTTATTCATTGGTTAATTTAATCCTTCATGCCCCAGAAATATGTATTATGCGTATTTTATGGATAAAGCAACTAATTCTCGGGGAAGCTGAGCAATTTTTCTGAGATTACAGAATTAGTTACAGGTACAGTGAGGGGCAAAGCTATGCTCTGATCTAAGGGGTCCCTGGAGCTGAGATGGTCCACCCTGCATGACTTGGTGCATCTTCCTTATCCTGTGGGCAGGTGGGTATCCTCACTCCCACCCCGGCACCCACAGTCCACCCTGGGGGTGAGGTCCAGTCCCTCCCAGTGTGCTGCCTGGGGTGACCAGGAATCAGTGTTTCAGTGAGCAGTTAAATGCCAGGCCGAGCCGGCTCACAGGCGCTGAGCACAGGTGCTTTCACCTTCCACATGCCTCTCACACACAGGGCTGGGTGACTCCCAGGAGGCGAGCATACTCACCGCACACATGCCTGTGACCTCTTGTCACCTGTGATGAACTCATCACCTAAAAGGTCTAACTCACCTTGAGCAGGAATCTTGAAATGCCTGACCCTTTTTTTTTAGCATCTCAGATATTAAAACGATTTTCAAACTGCCATTAGCCTAAGGGATTGCAGGTGATTTTTGGAGGACAGAGTGGGTAAAGAAGGAAGTAGCTTCCGCACCACCCCCCACCCCTCGTTTTCTTTTTATAGTAGAATTCTTTTTTTTTTTTTTTTTTGAGACGGAGTTTTGTTCTTGTTGCCCAGGCTGGAGTGCAGTGGCACGATCTCGGCTCACTACAACCTCCGCCTCCTGGGTTCAAGTGATTCTCCTGCCTCAGCCTCCTGAGTAGCTGGGATTACAGGCACCCACCACCACACCTGGCTAATTTTTGTACTATTAGTAGAGATGGGGTTTCATCATGCTGGCCAGGCTGTTCTCGAACTCCTAACCTTGGGTGATCCGCCCATCTCGACCTCCCAAAGTGCTGGGATTACAGGTGTGAGCCACCATGCCCGGTCTTTTTATAAGTAGAATTCTTCACTGTTTTACAGCAGACATTTTGTTCCCATGATTGGAAGACTTTTACAACCAGGAACATAGTCACTGTTTTATTTTCTTTGTTAGTTTTATTGAGTAGTTTATCACTGTATAGTTGGCACTGGTTACTGGCAGACATAGGCTCTCCAGATCCCTAACACACCAACACAAATTTGGCTAATTAGTCACAGTGATAAACGAAGTCACGCAGTGCCTGGGAGGCAGGAGGGCAAGGTTGGAACTCCCTGAAGATTGGAGTTGGGATAAAGTGGAACATTCACTGTCGAGGGGTCAAAGGGTCGAGGAGTGGGTGTGGACCATCTTACACCAGCCCAGGCGTGGTGGGAACAGCTAGACAAGGGGTATAAGGTGAGAGATTCAAAGAATCTTAGGGCACAGAGTTGCTGCTTTCCATTGAAGAGCTGATGGATCTTTCTGGAGGTTTCCACGAGAAATTTGTCCCATTTCATTTACCGGGGCTGGAGTCTCCTGGAAGGACTTTGCCAGTCACGTGAATGGAAACAGTGGAAGAGCAAAGTCTCTCCTTAATTACTCAGGGAACTGTTTGGGGTGTGGGGCACAGGTGGTTTAAGTTCTCATTTCTGGTTTTTTGTTTTTGTTTTTGTTTTTTTGACAGAGTCTCACTCTGTCTCCTAGGCTGGAGTGCAGTGGCGCGATCTCTGCTCACTGCAGCCTCTGCCTGCAAGGTTTAAGGATTCTCCTCCCTTAGCCTCCCAAGTAGCTGGGAGTACAGGTGTATACCACCACGCTTGTCTAATTTTTGTATTTTTAGTAGAGACAGGGTTTCATCATGTTGGCCAGGCTGGTCTCAAGCTCCTGACCTCAAGCGATCAACGCACTTTGGCCCCCCTAAGTGCTGGGATTACAGGCGTGAGCCACTGCACCTGGCCAAAGTTCTTGTTTCTTAAAGGACATATTTACTAAAGCTGTTATGGTTTCCAAAAATCAGTGGGAAAAATGGGCAGTTGTGTATTTGAATCTTTAACTATACACATTTATAAATATAAATATATATTTAACTATATTTATATTTATGTATACATACTGTATATATGCCTGTTTGTACACATATGTGTATACACGTGCATACACACATACACATACATGTGCATAGATAATTAAGTTCTCAGCATGTGATATATCCCAGAATCTGGAAGCAGAGGTGCTCAAGTAGGATGAACTGTGTTGCTCGTTGGTCATTTGGCTTGCTCCTGACTGGATGCTGGGAGTGATAACAGCAGACTCACAGTGTGGTGTTTCTTTGTCCCTGAAGAAATGAGAGAGGAGTGACCTAGCCATCTGCGACGTGCAGCCACCCCAGGGTCGCTCCTGTTCAGCGCGGAAGCCCATCGCGCCCATCCCTGTGGATCTGCATGTTTCACGGACCCTTTGCTCAGTCCCTCTTTAGCTACATTTCGTGTTTGTTTCTCTGCAAAGGCAGCGATTCGAGGGTTTTATGAACCTTCCTTTGGGTCAGCCATTTTCAGGAAAAAACAAAACAAACGGAAAACAGGTGCGGTTCCCTAAATGGACTGCGCCGCGGGATTTTGGGACTGGGAGGAGTTGAAGTGGGGTAAGTGCAGCAGCAGAAGCAGTGCCTGGCCGTCAAGGCTTTGGGTGCCCCAAAGTAACCTAGCTCCTCAAAGGCGTTTAAGCGTGAGCACTGCGGGAACATCCGTGGGATTTTTTTTTTTTTTTTTTGAAACGGTGTCTCTCTCTGTCCCCCAGGCTGGAGTGCAGTGGCGCGATCTCGGCTCACTGCAAGCTCAGCCTCCCGGGTTCACACCATTCTCCTGCCTCAGCCTCTCCAGTAACTGGGACCACAGGCGCCCGCCCCCACGCCCGGCTAATTTTTTTGTATTTTTAGTAGAGACAGGGTTTCACCGTGTTAGCCAGGATGGTCTCGATCTCCTGACCTCGTGATCCTCCCGCCTTGGCCTCCCAAAGTGCTGGGATTACAGGCGTGAGCCATCATGCCCGGCTGGCTTAACCTATTTTTATAAAGTTACTTGCATGTATTTTAGCTAGAAAAAAGAAATGTACAAGGATCAAAAAGCATATTTTATGATTATAAAGACTTCTGAACGACCAGGCACGGTGGCTCACGCCTGTAGTCCCAGCACTTTGGGAGGCCGAGGCGGGCAGATGACGAGGTCAGGAAATCGAGACCATCCTGGCTAACATGGTGAAACCCCGTCTCTACTAAAAATACAAAAAATTAGCAGGGCATGGTGGCGGGTGCCTGTAGTCCCAGCTACTCGGGAGGCTGAGGAGGAGAATGGCATGAACCCAGGAGGCAGAGCTTGCAGTGAGCCAAGACTGTGCCACCGCATGCACTCCAGCCTGGGCAACAGAGCGGGATGCCGTCTCAAAACAAAACAAAACAAAACCAAAAACAAACAAACAACTTGTGAACAAACCTTGAATTTTAGATCTTTAAAAACTTATTCTAAGTGGAATAATGTTTCTCATTTTTCTAAGCAATGAAAAAAAATATGACCCAGATTATCTTCAGCCATGAAGAGACTCCTCTTTGTTGGGTTGGAGTGGAGGAGGGCGAAGGCCCAGCCTTAGGGGAGGGCTTCAGTGAGGTCCATTCTATCAGCGCCACCTTTCTGGATATAACATTGCATTTGGCAACAGACATACTTTATTTTCTCTTGACAGACCGTAGGTAACAGCTTCTGAAACAGACAATAAAAGCTGTACTACTCATTTAGAAACACATTTTAGCAAGATGTTAAAAATACAGGAGAGGTACATTCTTGTCTATGCAAATGAAGCTCTAAAACTAGTTTCCTGGGCTTCCAACCACACTGGCATGTCAGCCCCCAGAACACAGGCATGTGCCCCTTCCTACTCTGGACCTGGCTGGGGTGGGCAGAAGGTGGGAGGGGGCAGGAGAAATCAGAGGTGCACGTTCTACCTCCATACATTGAGAAACGAAGTCACTTCCCTCTTCAACCCTTCCAGGATGCCCTTGCCCTGAGGTCAAACTAAGCTCTTTGGATGAGTCTGCAATGCCTCCAGGGTCTCATCGATCCCTGCCTCCTCCTCAACAGCAGGGACTTTCAAACCTTTGAAAGCAGCAGCCTCCATTTTGCAGACGAAATCTTGCACACCCTCTTCAAAATGGGCCCCAGCTGAGGTGGATAACAGAGGGTGTTGAGACCGCTGGTGCCTGCCCTCCCTTGGCCTCCACCCCGGCCATCCCCTCCCCACTGCCGTGGGACTTCCTTGCCCCACACCACAGACAGAGCTAGGTACCAGGGCTCCTGTCCTGGGGAGGGACAAGTGTCCCCTCCAAACTCCCTCTGCCCCACACTGGAGTCCCTGGCTGCCTTTCCTCATCCGTTCCTAGTGCAGGGAACTCCCAGGCCGTGGAGAACTCCCAAGGGACAAGATGATGACAAAGATGTTCTGCTTGATTTGACCCAGCAATTTCATTACTGGTTATACATCCAAAGGAATATCAATCATTCTGTTACAAAGATACATGCACGTGTATGTTCATTGCAGCACTATTTGCAATAGCAAAGACATGGAATCAACCCAAATGCCCATCAATGACAGACTGGATAAAGCAAATGTGATACATATACACCATGGAATACTATGCAGTCATAAAAAGGAACAAGATCATGTCCTTTGCAGGGATGTGGATGGAGCTGGAAGCCATTATCCTCAGCAAACTCACACAGGAACAGAAAACCAAATATTGCATGTTCTCACTCATAAGTGAGAGCTGAACAATGAGAACACATGGACACAGGAGGGGAACATCACACACTGGGGCCTGTCAGGAGTGGGGTGGGGGGAGGAAGAGCATTAGGAAAAATACCTGATGCATGCTGGGCTTAATACCTAGGTGATGGGTTGATAGGTGCAGCAAACCACCATAACACATGTTTACCTATGTAACAAACCTGCATATCCTGCAAAGTTTCACCAGGACTTACAATTAAAAGATTCTCTGCTTGATGGAACTTCAGTCAACCTCCTGAGGTTTTTTTAGGGTCCATATGTGAACTTCCTTCTAAAATCCAGCTCCAGCAAAGAACCCTGTTAAGTCAGTTTGGTGAGAACTCCACCCTCGATATCTGATGGGTTACCTTACCCTCCACTATCCCCCGGATGATGTTTGATCCCCCCAGCCTGTCCTCAGCAAGGGCGGTTTAGCCAGAATCTCCCTCACCCCTGATGTTTCCTCTTAGTGATTTTCTATCCATGGACCCCCCTCTTCTCCTGGGCTATCAGTTCCCACTTGCCTGTGCTATAATCAGAGTGGAGCCCAGTCTTTCCTACCCCGCAAAGTCCCATTGCCGTGGAGCCTATACCTATTGCAATGGTCCTGAATAATCTGCCTTTCCATCTTTAACAAGGGTCTTCGAATAACTTTTTAAACCATGGAAAGCAGGTGCTGCCTTTCTGGGAAAGATTTGGGGCAGTGATATTACCTTGTAGGCCCTTTTAAAAGAAGCCTTGTGATACCTCACCCATCTTTGACCTATATAGCCTTTCATTCAAAATCATGCTTTTTCAAAAAGCCCAGGATGTGAACTTGAAAGGTCATTCTGGAAGCTGACCTTTAATGAAATTTGTTTAATCATAAACTCTTATTGCTGGAGCTAGTGCTGCATCTATTAAAAACTTTAAAGGGTACGGCAGGTACTCATATCTGATTAGCATCTGCACTTCACCAGGTGGCCATTTGTTGTCTAAAAATGTTGGCATTCAACAATGTAATGAAAATGTTGGTCCTGGATGATGAAAAAAGTCTTTCACACAGCAAGGCAGAGGATAGTGCACTCCATTGTGGGGCCCAGGTCTCTCTGCACCACTGACTAGGGCAGGGGTGAGGAAGTGGTGGGCCACACCTCAGCCCAGAAGACGTGGTTTTTCCCGGGCACTTCAGAAGCTCTTTTCAATGTTTGCAATCACAGGGTCTCAGAATCTGCCAGGATTTAACAGGACTGGAGGACACCAGAATTTTCCAGGATTTAATAGGACTGGAGACCAGAATTCTCCAGGATTTAATAGGACTGGAGGAGAATAGAATGGGCTCCCCAGAGGCCTCAAACCTCCATTCCTTTCTGTCACTCAGAGTGACATATAAGCCTCCTCCCCACCTTTTTCACGGGAGGAGTTCTTATTGCAATGATCCTGTGTCCCCCTATCATTGTGAATGTGCTGTGTTGGGACCAGTTAGAATTATGACAGAGGTCCCAGAGCCACCTCCCGAAGACCTGCCTACCCAGTGAGAGGATTTCTCAGCAGCTGGTGACCCATCCTAGACACAGGGGTTTCCATGTGGAGGTGACAGCAGTGAGGTGGGAGGAAAAGGAGGCCCAGAGAGAGGGAAGGAGGAGACGAAGCAGACCAGGTGTCACCTCACCCTCAGCTGCTGCTGCACTCCCCATGCTCTCCCAAACACCTTTCCCCTGCAACTGCCTCCCTCTGGGTTCTGGAGCTAAGAGAGCCTGCAGGACTTGGGGCCCCTGGGGACAGAAAGGGAGCAGAACAACCCCACCAACAGGGTTCCCTTCCCAAATCCTGTCCCCAGGTACCCCAGCTCCTGATTCCAACTCAGCTGCCCATCTCCTAGGGGCTATGTGGTGCAGCCAAGTCAAGTGCCCTCTCTGAACCCCAGCGTTCTCAGCCGTAAAATGGGGAAATCAGCATATCCATCTTGCACTGTGACTGGCAAAGCAAATATTCAGTAAAAGGTAATTGTTTTTATAGCATACACAGTAAGCCTTGGAGCTGAGCCTTATAACTCATTTCAACCATGAAAAACAACAAATATTAAACAACCTTTTCCTTGTTTGAACAACTGGCATCTGGAATTCACCTGAAGAATTTGCTGAAAGCTTGGTGGTTGTATGAAGAGATCCATGAAAGTCTTTGCTATGGTATGAATGTTAGAAACTTAATCCCTGATGGAACAGTATTGGGAGAGCGGCATAATGGGAGGTGTTTAGGTCATGAGGCTTAACTCTTAGGGATGGATTCATGATGATTAGAGGGCTTGAGGTTTTGAGGTTATGTGTTCCAGCTCTTGCTGTCTCACCATGTGATACCTTTTGCCATGTTATGATGCAGCAAGAAGACCCTCGCCAGACAGAGCCCCTCAATCTTGGACTTCCCAGCCTCTAGAACCATGAGCCAAATAAACTTCTATTGTTAGTAAATTATCCAGTCTGTAGTATTCTGTAAAAGCAGCACAAAGCAGACTAAGACAGTCTTTATTTTTTTCTAAATGAGGGACCTCATTCATCCCTTGAGGACACGGCCAAAGGTCCTCAGCACTCAAGAGATTTGCTTCACCTGGCTCTTGTAAGAGCTGATCATCCCATGTATAGCATTCTACACATCCTGTCTTTACAAGGAACTCGTGAATTCTCTGTCTTGCCTTCCGACTACGAGTACTTGTGGGAATCTTAGAGCTGGTTCATATCAAAACTAAAGTACAGACACTGGGACAAACACTGGAACAAACATTGTTTTATTGCTGACATCATGAATAGCTGCATTATTCCTTTTCAGGTACACACATTTTAAAATCCATTAATGAAGAATCAAATGTCACTTTTCTTTTTCTTTCTTTTTTGATACGGAGTTTCACTCTTGTTGCCCAGGTTGGAGCACAATGGCATGATCTTGGCTAACTGCAACCTCCTACCTCCTGGGTTCAAGCAATTCTCCAGCCTCAGCCTCCCAAGTAGCTGGGATTACAGGCACCCATCACCATGCCCAGCTAATTTTTTGTATTTTTAGTAGAGATGGGGTTTCACTATGTTGGCCAGATTGGTCTCAAACTCCTGACCTCGGGCAATCCACCCGCCTTGGCCTCCCAAAGTGCTGGGATTACAGGAGTGAGCCACCACACCCGGCCAAATGTCACTTTTCAAATTAGGAAATATTTCATACATACTAGAACATATATATATATAATACAAAAAAGGAATGAAGAAAAAATGAAGTGAACACCCATGTATTTACCTAGGTTCTCATCTAGGTTAAGAAACAGATTATTGCAATACTATTTTGCCCAGTTCCACAGTTTGTACCCCCAGGCCCACTGAATCTCCATGCATTTCCACTAGAGGAATCACCTTACTGAATTTTGTGTTTATCAATTTATTTCCCTTTTTCATAGATTTAGTATATATTTCTGACTATACATAATTTAGCTTTGGTTGTTAATGAACTTTATTTAAATAAGATCTGCAACTGGTTTTCTTGCCTAATACTTTGTTTCTGAGAGTTATCCGTGTGGATGCAACATTAGTTCACCATCTTTCATTGTTGGAGGGCACTGGATCACATGCATACATCACTGCACGTTTATCTTTCCTCCTATCAGTAGGAACTGACAGAATTTCCTATCAGTATTTGTTTTCTTTTTCTCCAGGCTTTGCAGCAGAAATAGGGCTTCTCTGAACATATGAAGGTTTTTGGTATGTTGCAAGAGTTTCTTTAGGGCACATACTTAGCAGCGGGATTTCTGGGTGAAAGATTTTCATGTCTTCAACATTACAGCATGATGCTGAAAAGGTTTTCAAAGTGGTTGTACCAATTTATATGCTCCTCTCATTCCCTCTGCCCCCAGCAGATCCCCCATTTTGGTCATACATACTACTGAGCAATTTCGATTTTTGCCAGTCTGGTGTGTATAAAATGGTAGCTCATTTCTAAAATTGTGTAAAATATACATAACATAAAATTTATACTTTTACCATTTTTCAGTGTACAGGTGAGTGGCATCAAGTACATTCACACTGTCATGCAATCATCACCATCTATTTTCAGAACATTCTCATCTTCCCAAACTGAAATTCTCTACCCGTTAAACACTAACTCCCAACCCTCCACCTTCACCCCATAGCCTTTGCCACCTACCATTCTATTTTCTGTCTTTTTAACTACTTTGGACTTCTCTAGGGACCTCATAATAGTGGAATCATACAGTACTTGTCTTTTTGTGACTGGCATGTTTCACTGAGCAGAGAGTCCTCAAGGTTCCTCCATGCTGAGCACTCATTTGGTTTTGTGTTCCACTTACTATAATGATGTGGTGTGGGGTGTGTATGTGAGTGTGTGTGTGTCTTTAAAAGGGATTGCTTAGAGGATTTGGCCTTCTGGGTCAAACTGTGGGATCTGACTAAGCGGTCTCTCAGTGGCTCTTGTCGTTGCATCTGAAGTTGGGACTTGAAGTCCACAAGGCAAGCATTTGGGAAGGGAAGAAGGTTATAAAACGAGGAAGAACAAGGACAAGCTGGAACCAATGAGCATGAGCTGGAGCCCACAAGGCCAGACTACCGCCTGTAACAGTGACAAGAGGGTCAAGCTGGGCCTGGGGCAGGAGCTCATCATCTTGAACGTACACACCTGGCCCTGGAATCAGACGAGCTGATGGAACATCCAGGGGAAGGCGGAGCAGTTGCAGATTTAGGCATTCTTCTTTGCTTTATTTTGCTTGGTTTCACTGAGTCATCTCCTCCTCCCTCCTCTCATCCCATTTTTTAATTATTTGGGTTTGGATGCTCATCGTATTATTATTATTATTATCATTATTATTATTATATATGCTTCAAATCCTAAGGACCTGTGCTACAATTCACCTCCAGGGCCTGTCCACAGTTCCATATCACATTTCTCTCTGTCACTGAAACTTCAAGCACCATTGGATCTGCTGGGTCCTATGGCCCAGGGGTCAAAGCAGCTTGCACAGCAGCCTGGTCTGTTGTAGAGCCTTCTTCTGTTCTGGGAACCGCTCAAAACTAGCATCTTTTCAGGTCACTCAGTAAGTGGGCCAGAGTAACACATCCAACTCAAACTCCTGGCCTCAGGTGATCCTACCTCAGCCTCCCAAGTAGCTGGCATTACTGGTGAGAGTCACCATGCCTGGCTTCTTTTGTTCTTTTGTAATTATGCTTTCAGTAAGCATACTCAACAAAGCCTAAAGTTAATGAGTAAGTCTTTTTTCCACCAGAATCATACAACCGTTAAAAGGCTTTAATTGTGTTCATCGCACTACTGGCTTTCCTGGTGTGATCTTCCGAGACTGCAGTTCTATCTTTGTGTTGTTGGTATTGTTGTTACTCTTTTACAAGTTAAACATTACTACTGGAGTTGCTCTATGCTGTAAATATTAGCTTAGATTTACCCACATTTTCAGGATTTTATTGGTTCACCATTTTCTCTTGCATGTCAGACTTTCTCCTGGGATTATTTTCCTTCTTCCTGAGCTATATCCTTTGGAAGTTTTTTTGTTATGGTCAACACTGTTTTGTCTTGCCTATACATGTCTTTTCCCTCTCTTGAAGTATATTTTGCAGGATATAAAATTCTATGTAGCCTGACGTGGTGGCTCACACTATAATCCCAGCACTTTGGGAGGGTGAGATGGATGGATCACTGGAGGTCAGGAGTTTGAGACCAGCCTGGTCGATATGGTGAAACGCTGTCTCTACTAAAAATACACAAATTAGCCAGGCGTGGTGGCAGGCACCTATAATCCCAGCTGCTAAGGAGGCTTAGGCAGGAGAATCCCTTGAACCTGGGAGGCAGAGGCTGCAGTGAGCTGAGATCGAGCCACTGCACTCAAGCCTGGGTGACAGAGTGAGACTCTGTCTCAAAAAATAAAAATAAATAAATTAATTAATAAATTAATTCTATGTTGACAGCCTCTTTCCCCCAAGACTTTAAATATTTTATTCCACTATATTCTAGCTTCCATCTGGATGTTGTCAAGTCTTTTGTTTTATAATGCTTTTTATTTCTATTTATTTATTTATTTAGAGACGGAGTCTCACCCTGTTGCCCAGGATAGAGTGCAGTGGCATGGTCTCAGCTCATTGCAGCCTCCACCTCCCGGGTTCAAGTGATTCTTGTGCCTCAGCCTCCTGAGTAGCTGGGATTATAGGTGTGAGCCATCACATCAGGCCCGTAATGCTTTTTAGGTCTTCTCTTCACTTCAAGGATTCTGCAGTTTCACTAGTATGTGTTTCTACAGGTTCCTCTTCTTTTCTGCTTGGGATTTGTTGTGCTTCAGTAATCTAAGACTTTCTGACTTTTATCCATTTTGGAAAATTCCTGATCATTTATTGTTTTAAATATTGATTCTGCCTTATTATCTCAATGATCACTCTCCAAACAACTAATCAGACATATTTTAGATCTTTTTACTCTATCCTCATACCACTTAAGCTCTTTCTCATGTTAAAACAAAATAACTGTCTTCCTAGGTGAATTTTGAATAATTTCTTCTGGTCTATATTCCATATCACTGATTCCCTCTTCAGCTATTGAAAACTTTCAACTTTTTACTTCTAGAATGTCTCTTTAGTTTTTTTCTCTGCAATTCTGCCAGGTAATTTTAAACAATCCTGATTCCCCTGAAGACCCATCCTACCACCCTTTGCTCTAGACCTATAACCTAACTCAAGTTATAACAGGCTCCTAAAGGTGAGGTCCAAAGTGTGACCCATAGAGAAGTATGCTGTATTCCATTTGATGATGGAGTGCTGCTGTGCATCCTCAGCTTTATGGCTTGGTGGGGCAGGTAACATCCAGTCCATGACAGGAGCTCAGGTCACATGGTAACTTGTTGGCCCACGATCCGGTCTTCCATCTCTACTAAGGCCTGGTACCTGGGCAAAGAGCTGTTTCTCAAAAGGTAAGTATTTATCTGTGGAGGATGGCAGGGCTTTGCTTCAAATCCTAAGGACCTGTGCTACAATTCACCCCCAGGGCCTGTCAACAGTTCCATATCACATCTCTCTCTGTCACTGAAACTTCAAGCACCATTGGATCTGCTGGGTCCTATGGCCCAGGTGTCAGAGCAGCTTGCACAGCAGCCTGGCCTGTTGTAGAGCATTCTTCTGTTCTGGGGCCTGCTCAAAACTAGCACCTTTTCAGGTCACTCAGTAAGTGGTCCAGAGTAACACATCCAACTGTTTTGCCTCTGAAATCCAAAACAGAGGCACAATGCTTACAGGGCATCTTTGGATTTTAGAGGCTGAGGCTGGTCTCGATCTCCTGACCTGGTGACCCAACCCCCTCTTGGGTGCTGGAATTACAGGTGTGAGTCACCGTACCCGGCCAGGAGAGGACTTTAGTCATCAAGTGGGACAGGGTGCGGAGGCTCACGTCTATAATCCTAGCACTTTGGGAGGCCAAGGTGGGTGGATTGCCTGAGCTCAGGAGTTTGAGACCAGCCTCGGCAACACAGTGAAACCCCGTCTCTACTATAATTCAAAAAATTAGCTGAGCATGGTGGGGGGGTGCCTGTAATCCCGGCTACTCAGGAGGCTGAGACAGGAGATTGCTTGAACCTGGGAGGTGGAGGTTGCAGTGAGCCAAGATTGTGTCACAGCACTCCAGCCTGGGTAACGGAGTGAGACTCTGTCCCAAAAAAAAACAAAAAAACAAACAAACAAAAAAAAATCAAGTGGATGGGATGACCGATTCTGTAGATGCCAGTCAGCCTTTCCCCAGCCACTCCTGTCATCACCCAATGGGCTCATGGACAAAGTGGCCTCAGTGGCAGGGAAGGATATTATGCATGGATTCAGCAACATGGACTCCCACTGACCAAGGCTGAACTGGCTACAGCCACAACTGAGTGCCCATCTGCCAGCAGCAGAGACCAGCACCAGGGCTCTGATATGGCACGGTTCCCCAGGATGATCAGGCAGCAACCGGTGGCAGGTGGATTACATTGGACTGCTTTCACTATGAAAGGGGCAGCATTTTGTCCTTACTGGAATAGACAGTCTGGATACAGATTTGTCTTCCCTGCACACAGTGCTTCTGGTGGAACTCACAGAATGCCTCATCCACCATCATGGTATTCCACACAGCATTGCTTTTGACCAAGGAACTGACTTCTCAAACAAGCATGGCAATGGGCTTATCCTCATGGAATCGACTGATCTTCCCATATTCCCCACCCCCATGAAGCAGCTGACTTGATAGAATGGTGGAATAGCCTTTTGAAGACGCAGTTACAGTGCTGGCTAGGTGACAATGCTTTGCAGGCTGGGGCAAGGTTCTCCAGAAGGCTGTGTATGCTCCAAATCAGCATCCAATATGCGGAGCTGTTTCTCCCGTAGCCAGGACTCACGGGTCCAGGAATCAAGGGGTGGAAATGGGAGTGGCACCACTCACTATTACTCCAAGTGGCCCACTAGCAAAATTTTTGCTTCCTGTTTCTGTGACTTGATGCTCTGCTGACCTAGAGGTCTTCGTTCCAGACGGAGGAATGCTGTCACCAGGAGACACAACAGTGATTCCATTATTTACGACTGCCACCTGGCCACATTGAGCTCCACATGCCTCTGAATCAACAGGCAAGGAGAGAGTTATGGCATTGGCTGGGGAGACCGATCTGGACTACCAAGGAGAAGCTAGACTACTACTACTCTACCAGGAAGGTAAGGAAGAGTGTGTCTGGAATACAATGATTCCTTAGGGCATCTTTTAGTTTTACCATGCTTGTGATTAAGGCCAATGGAAAACTACAACACAATCCAGGCAGGGCTATTAATGGCCCAGACCCTTAAGGAATGAAAGTTTTATCACTCCATCAGGTTAAGAACCATGGCCAGTTGCCATGCTTTCCGAAGGCAGAGGGAACGCAGAGTGGGTAGTGGAAGAAGACAGTTACAAACACCAGCTATTGCCCATGCAACCTGTTACAAAGCCTTAGATTGTCATGAATATTTTCTCATTTTTTTCTAAATACATTTGTGCACGTATTTGTATGTACAGTATATATCTCTGTTTTCTTTTCTCTCATATTCCCTTATTACATAACTTAAGGTGTGTTGACATTATATCATTGTATTAAGTATTGTTAATTTTACGTTATGGTGCTTAAGTTATGGAATACCAAGGAGAAGTGTAAACACTTGAGAATTTTACATCCACTTCTGGGGAAGGGCTTAGTGCATTTTTTGGTTGTATGCAGAAGAGTTTTATCACATTAGGCAAAATTATTACTTTGCTATTGTCTTTAGAGATAAAGTATGGTGTAAGGAGATGTATGGGTGCGAAGTTGACAAGGGGTCAACTTATGGCGGTATATATATATATTTTCATGCTCAGGTAAAACTAAGGTCTCATTCTGTCATCCAAGCTGGAGTGCAGTGGCACAATCAAAGCTCACTGCAGCCTTAAACTCCTCGACTCAACTGATCCTCTCACTTCAGCCTCCCAAGTAGCTTGGGCTACAGGTGCACACCACCATACTTGACTAATTTTTAAAAAACGTTTTGTAGAGGCAGATTCTTGCTATAGTGTCCAGGCTAGTCTCAAACTGCTGGGCTCAAGAGATCCTCCCACCTTAGCCTTCTAAGTGCTGGGATTACAGGTGGGAGCCACTGCATCCAGCCATGGTTAATTTTATGTGTCAAGCTGACTTGGTCATGGGATGCCCAGGTAACTGGTTAAACATTATTTCTGGGTATCTGTGTGTGAAGGTGTTTTTGGAAGAGATTAATGTTTGAATAGACTGTGTAACACTGATTGCCCTCAATTTGGGCAATCTGTTGAGAGCCTGAACAGAACAGAAAAGGGGAGGAAGGTTGAATTTGCTCTCTGCCTGACTGTGTGAGCTGAACTTTGATCCTCTCCTGCCCTCAGCACTCCTGATTCTCAGGCCTTCAGACCTGGACTGGAATCTGTACCATCTACTCTCTAGTTCTCTGGCTCTCAGGACTTTGAAAGCTATAACACCAGCTTTCCTGGGTCTCCAGTCTATAGATGGCAGAATGTAGAGCTTCTCACCCTCCATAATTGTATGAGTCAATTACTTATAATAAATCTTTATATATTGTAGATAATATTTATTACATATAAGCTATGTATAATATATATCTGTATTGTATTATGCATATAAATATGCATGTTTATGTGTATATTATATGTATTTATCTATAATATATAAGGTATTTATATTTATAAATAATATATAGAAATATAGATGTGTGTATATACGTGTGTGCATATATATGTGTGTGTAAATATTTGTATATCTCCTGTTGTTTCTGTTTCTCTGGAGAACCCTGGTTATTAATATAAAAGGAAAGATAAATGGTGAATGAACAAGCACTACAAGAGGTCTGAGTCTGTAGCAGCACTTACTCCCTGGTTTGTGGGTGGAATTAGCAGGCACCAAACACACTGTCAAGACAGAAATAAGTGAGTTGCTGCTGAAAGATAACTGGACTTGACCTGTGTGCTGGAGGGGGTCTTTGAGGGTCTCCCACTGGGGCAGACAGGAGAGCAGGGCAGTGTGGGGGATGGGGAGGGCTGGGGCATATTTGGGACAATCCCTGTTGTGGGTGCCACCAGCAGACCACAAAAGGTGCCAAAGGAGGGAGTGAGAGGGAAGGGTTTACTAGGAAAGTCCTGCCAGACAAGAGACTTCCAGGAGAGCTTCCTAGGAAGGGAACAGTGAGCCAGGGCAGCCTGGGATGGGACCAAATGGGGCTTTTTTCTGCTTTCACCTCATTTTAAAGCAAATCATGTTGATTTGTATATAATGCAAGGGAGGAGAAAACATGCTTCCCCTCTACCCTTCCAGATTCTTCAGGAAGTCTACAAATTAAATTGACATCAAATAGATGAACAAGAGGAAAGCTGTTTCAATGTATGTACTCACAGATGGGAATCCCACAAGAATATGAGACTTAAAGAGCAGGCCAGGTGATTGGGGGGTCCAGTGCCAGGGCTCACCCCTGTAATCCCAGCACTTTGGGAGGCCAAGGCAGGTGGATCGCTTAAGCCCAGATTGGAGACCAGCCTGGGCAACATAGGGAGACCCCATCTCTACAAAAAATTAAATTAGCTAGGTGTGGCGGCACTCGCCTCTAGTCCAATCTACTCAGGAGGCTGAAGTGGGAGGATTACTTGTGCCTTGGGAGGTTGAAGCTGCAACGAGCCATGATTGAGCCACTGCACTCCATCCTGGGCAACACAGTGAGACCCCTTCTGGGGAAAAAAAAGGTACAGCAGCCAGATGATTTGTCACTCTGAGTGACACAAAGAAATGGGGGTTTGAGGCTTCTGGGGAGCGGTGGAGGAGTGAGGGGAGTGTAAGGAAAGGAGGTGTCTGGCGAACACAGGTTGCCCAGTGAGGCAGATAAAAGTTTCCCAGGTGACAGAGGTTGTGGGGAACAGCTCTCTTCCTGGTACAGATATGTTGACTAATGAACATTTCCTTTACAGGTGCAAATTTCCTTTACAAAAGAGCAGTCTCTCAGAGGTACTCCGGTGTCTGCAGTTTCTCAACATAACCAGTTCCAAATCATCAGTGTGCCAAAGAGGACTATTTTGGGGTAGCAGCTTCTGGTCTCCTCCAGTCCTACTTGGGGTGGTGAATTCTGGTCTCCTCCAGTCCTATTAAATTCTGGTGAATTCTGAGCCCCCGCAATTGCAAACATTGGAAAGAACCTCTGAAGTGCCCGGGAACAGCCACGTCTTCCTAGCTGAGGTGTGTCCCACCGCTTCCTCACTCCCGCCCTGGCCAGTGGTGCAGAGAGACCTGGGACCCTCCTGGGGAGCCCTTTCCCCTGGACGCTGGTGGGGGCCAAGAAAGGCCAGCCTAGGCGGACTGGGGAGGGTCTTGGGCGCCCGGCGCTGTGTCCCCGCCACTCGTGCTTGGGCCAGCGGTCCCCCAAGGCTGACTCCTGGGTCATTGCACAGAGGCCACAGTGGGTTCCCCGGAGGCCAGGACGGGGCCGGCCGCCTGCAGGAGCTCGTGAGGTAGCAGCTCCGGGGGCTTACCCAGGACTCGAGGAGCGCTCCCCGGAATCCCCCTCCTTAACCCAAACTCGAACCCTCGGGCAGCGCTGCGCCGCGGACCCGAGTGGGGCAGGCTGGCCGCTGGGGCAGGGCCGGGGAAGTGCCCCCGAGTCCCTCCTGGGTCCCGCCGCATCCGGGGTTGAGCTAGACTGGGAACCCGTCCCGAGCTTCCCTTGGGAAACGCCTCCTCCCGCCGCCCCCGCCCCCGCCCCCGCCCGCCCGGGGTGACCCGCGACGCGCATTTGGGGGTGTTGCCCTGGGCCCTGGGACGCCGCCTCCTGAGATTAAAGTGAGAGCCAGGGCGGGCGGGTCGAGAAGGCGCGAGCTAAGCAGGAGGCAGCGGAGGAGGGCGAGGGGCGGGGATCGCCGCCTGGAGCTCGGCAGGTGAGCGGCGCCTGTACCGGGGTCCCGGCTCGGGGTCCGGGCTGGGGAGGGGAACCTGGGCGCCTGGGACCCGCCGATGACCCCTGCCCCGCCAGGAGGAGAAAGCGGGTGTGAGGAGCGCGGCGCGGCAGGTGAGTGCGCCCAAGGGTCGAGCACTGCGGTCAGCCGGGCAGGGCGCCTCCAGGGGTGCTGGGAGAGTGCTGGGCGCCTGGGACTCCTTGCGTGCGACCGAGAGCCCTGGCCGCCCCCGTTGGCTTGGCGTCGCGAGGCTGGGGCAGGTGGTCCTGCGAGTCCCTAGCCAGTCGGTGGAAGAGGGTCCTACTGGGTCCCCGAAGCTGGCTCCTCGTCCGCCTTCCCTCCAAGGCCCTCGCCTGGGAGCACCGGTAAACCTTTTCTCCTTGGGGACGAGGACCGGGAGTGCTGTCCGTTGGCTTCTTTGTTTGGGAGAAATCTCTGCAGTCCCGCAGTGTTACCTGAACTCCTTCTGCTTCTTGGTTCCCTACAGAGGTAGGGAGAAACTGGAAACTCGCTGAGATGCCGGGAACGATACGGCCGGCGCGGCGGGGACCGTTGGGCCAGGCTCCGGGAGGGCCTCCGGGCTGGGCGCGAACTGCCCGTCAGTCCCGGGGAGGGACTGCTCGCGACCCACGCCCCTTTGCGGTGACCCACTGGCGGTGATCAGGGCCGGGGCCGCCTGAACACTTGGCACCCGCAGTTACTCGCCCGGGAGGAACTCGTCAGGCTCCTTGGCTTGCGCTGCCTGCCGGGTTGGGGGGAAGGCGGGGCACCTGGTCGCTTCGGTCCACCTCAACCTGTCCTGCCGGGTTCAGCACAGTGGCACCCTGAGTGGTCAAGCGCTCCAGCCTAGCAGTGGGCGCTCTGCTCGAGCACGGGTCCAGATGAAAAACTGCGCCATGTCCAGAAAGTTTGTGCGCCGAGAGCCCTGAGCGCTTGTGGTAGAGGAGGGCCTTCGTCCGCTCGGCGGTAGGGCACAGCGCGGTGGCCCTAAATCCTGTTCAGAACGCCCTGGTGGCAGGCCTAGTCACGAGGAATCCTGGTGGCTTGTTTGGGAAGGAAAGGATAACACGGCGGCCCGAGGTGAGCCTGTTGGGCAGGGGACACCAAGGGCTCGGCTTCGAGGCTGCGCAGCCCTCGCCTCCGTGCGAACCGGTGCGGTGGTCCCATAGGAAAGATGAGCGCATCGCGCCCAAGACAATGCCTGACTTCACCGAGCTCCCAGCCGCGAGAACCTCCCGAATCGTGGAAAATTACAAAGGCTACGCAGCCCAGTTACAAGGCATTTGAAAAACCTAACGTGAGACTACGGCTGTTGACCTGTCCCAGGAGTCTGGGAAGGTACTCCAGGAAGTGGGGATGGAGCCAGCTCCCCTGCAGGAAGGACGGGGCTTGGGAGTGTGGCAGGGAAGAGTTTACCAGCGCAAAGAGACTTGGGGAGGGAGGGAGCTAAGTCAGTCCTGGCTCCTTAGCTGCTGCTGTGAAGGGAGGGCCTGGTGGGCCAGGTAACCAGGAGTTCCCCCAGAAAGTCACTGGAGGTTGCTCGGGACTTCCCCACCTTTGCTGAGTGCTTTTGAAGAAGTGGGACCTGTCCCGCTCGTTGCGGGACTACTGGACAGATGAGGTTAGAATGAAACCTAGCAAAAACCTAGGACACATTAGGCTGGAGAGCTCCGGGTGCATCCTATGGGCTGAGACCTCTGCCTGGAGGTGGCCATCTGCACCTCGGCCTCTGGTTATTTTTGATGATCAGCTGGTGAACTGGCTGGGCCTTTGTTCTCTGCCTGGACATTTGTTTGGTCCCCAGCAGCTTCCCTTATTCCCACCCGGGAAGGACAACCTTCTAACAACAAGCTTGTGCTGTTGCTGGAGCCTCAGGCAAGGCCTCCCAGGTTGCTAGGTGCTGGCCTGGCCCGCACCCTTGGCCACTCTATCTTGAACTCAAGTCACCTTAATTGTAGGAGTACATTTGGCTGCACTGGCATTATAATAATAACCACAGACATTGATGTGGCACTTTCTTTTTTCAGCCGGGCATCATTGCAAACCCTTTATAATATACTTAACTCAATTGTAAGGAAACTGGGGAAGAGAGATTGGGTAGCTTGTCCAAGGTCTTTAACCTGTAAGGGGCAGAACTGGGGGTAAACACAGCCTATCTGGCTCCACAGGTCAGGGCTTCCAGTGTCGGGCTCTGAGTCGGAGACACAGGATGCCTAGAAGGGGCTTTAGTGACAATCCGCACAGTATCGATTCCTTTTGCTCTTTCCCTGGGTCCCCCCCTCCGGGATGTTGGAATGTTACCAGCAAGTGGAGAAAAGGAGGGAAGGAAGCTGAAAACAACGCACCTGGAATCCTGATTGAAAAGGGCTTGTTCCTGGGCCAGGCTCTGGTTCTCCCTGACCTGAAAGCCTAGTCCCTGCCCAAAGCCCCACCTGGGCTCCGTGCTGCCCCCTCTAGCAGTATAACATGGTCAGAGTGCCTAGAACTCTGAAAGGGGGCCTGCGGAGGGCTGACCTCCTGGGCCATGCGGGCATTGAGTGACAAGACGCTGGTGCGCATGTCCTGTAGGTGAAAAGGTAGATGCATGCAGTACATTATGCCAGTAACCACCACCACCATCATCATCATCAGAGTGTGTTGTCCCCCTACTCTGGGTCCAACCTAAGGGTGAGGGCCGTACCAGGAAATGTACACCAGAAGTCTGGCTGATAACGCCTACTCTTTCCCACCTGAATCTGTGGCAGGATTCCCTAGAGGATCTTCATAATAATGTGGGATCATTGCCTTGGTCCCCATTACTGCATCAGACTCTGACAATGGGGCCCAGGAAGCTTATTTATTTATTTATTTATTTATTTATTTATTTTTTCTAAGCCCTCTTGAAAATTCTGGGTTTGGGGAGCACTGAGCAGATCTAAGCCTTGGGCATTGAGATAGAAAGGAAAGGTGAGGCCGGGCACGGTGGCTCAAGCCTGTAATCCCAGCACTTTGGGAGGCCGAGACGGGTGGATCACGAGGTCAGGAGATTGAGACCATCCTGGCTAACACGGCGAAACCCCGTCTCTACTAAAAAATACAAAAAAAACTAGCCGGGCGAGGTGGCGGGCACCTGTAGTCCCAGCTACTCGGGAGGCTGAGGCAGGAGAATGGCGTGAACCCGGGAGGCGGAGCTTGCAGTGAGCTGAGATCCGGCCACTGTACTCCAGCCTGGGCGGCAGAGGAGACTCCATCTCAAAAAAAAAAAAAAAAAAAAGGAAAGGTGAATGGTCAATGGAGTGGTTGTTCAGTTTTGGTTGCTGAAGACTTGGAAAGTGGCCTTCCTGGTGAGGAGAGTGAGGCCAGGGAGACTCCCTATGGGGATCCAGAGAGCCCAGGGTCATTGAAGGCCCAGGTGCATTTCTGCTCTCTGGTCCCTCCTGCTCTGCACTCCCTGAGTGTCCCTCATCCCGCAGTCACCAGGCCTTTGCTACTCTTCCCGGCCCTGCCTTACTTTCCAGGACACCTGTCAGGGGGTCTTCCAATACTGGATGCATTGCATGGCCTCGGTACTGGGGTGCAGGAGCATTATGTACCTGAGAGCTGAGGCCTGAATGGGGTCAGCCTTTGTGGGGCCCCTGCTGGTCCTAAGGGTGATTTGGAAGGCCCTGACTTGCAAGCACCAAGTTAGATATGGGCCTGCATGTGAAGGAGGGGGCTTATGATGTCCCCATGGCCATTGACCACCCTGGCCCCATGGACACCCAGGGAGGAGCAAAAGGGGATCTGTGACAGGGTAGCAGCTTGGTTGAGCACACAGGCAGCTCTTCAGGATGACCTAGAACAGAGACTGGGCTCCAGGAGGAGGCAGAGCCTGACCTGGGACTTGGTTATTCCTGGTCGCTGGGCAATGGTCAGGAGAGAGGAACTGAATGAGCGGAAATGCACTGGTTGGGTGTCAAGGCTGGTTTTCTGGCAGGGGTGTGGGTAGTTACTTTTGTTGTAAACAGAGTGAAGTTTGAGAGGGCAAAAAACTCAAAGACAGGCTTTTCATCCTCCTGGAGGTGAGTCCACAAGAGGGAAGCGAGGGCTCCGACATCTGTGTGTGGATAGCGCTGAGCCATTGGGCATCGATGGCAGGAGAGCAGGAGGGGTTTAGGGCACAGAACTGTGATAAGAAAGCAGGAAGTGTTTGAAGGGCACCTTGGCTTGTGGTTGCAGCAGCAGAAGTCTGGAAGTTCACTCAAGGGCAGATTAGGTGGAAAAATTGAGGCTGTCAAGTGGAACTCAGAAGAGAGGCTATGACCATTGGATTTGTTAGAAAAATATGTTCAAGTGAGGTCTGACTTGGCAGATGGAACTAAGCTGAGGCTTTTTATTATTGTTTGTACGAGGTGCACAATGCAGTGGCAAATTCCCTTTAAGACCATTGCTTTCCAAGGGGCTGTCCTGGCAGGGCACTTAGCCCGACCCCACTGCGGTACAGCCCAGGGGTCATGGGAGAGCATGCTTTCTAGGGACAATGGGCTTGGAGTTCTTTCTGCAAGCTTCTGCTGACAGAGAATTCGCTGACATTTTCAAGTTCACTGGTGATGCATTTATAAGGAGTTGGGAGCAATGTTGAGAGATCACCATGTCTGGTCTTGACACTCAAGCCTAATTCTGTTCTGGAATATGTTAGAGAAATGATCTTCCAGTCTTGAAAAGTACGTTTTTAGGTTTGAGGAATCTTGAAACATATGTTTTTAGGTTTGAGGAATCGGTACTTTCTAAGGTAGCTTCGGGCTGTATTTGAACTTCCTTTTTTTTTTTTTTTTTTTTGAGGCCAAGTCTCGCTCTGTCACCCAGGCTAGAGTGCAGTGGTGTGATCTCAGCTCACTGCAAGCTCTACCTCCTGGGTTCACGCCATTCTTCTGCCTCAGTCTCCTGAGTAGCTGGGACTACAGATGCCTGCCAGCACATCTGGCTAATTTTTTGTATTTTTAGTAGAGATGGGGTTTCACTGCATTAGCCAGGATGGTCTTGATCTCCTGACCTCGTGATCCACCCGCCTCGGTCTCCCAAAGTGCTGGGATTACAGGCGTGAGGCACCGCGCCCAGCCTCAGGTTGCATTTGAACTTTCTAATTGTTAGAAACTTGATTTCCCCAGATGGAATCCAAGTCTACTGTTCTGGAAATTCTGATCATGATTCTGGTTTTGTGCTTTGGATGTACGCAGAATAAATTGAATTCCTTCTCCACATAGCTGGGTCTTAGGTGTTGGAAGATAAATCTTATCTGCCATCATTATGTTATTACTGAGTGCTCGTCATGTGTCGGGCACTGAGCTGCGGCCTTGCTTTCTCCCTTAATCCCGCAACAACCCTATTTCTGTATCATCCCCATTTTACAGACTGACTTGGACAAGTTCTTTAAACCTTAGCCAGTGGCTTGTGTGTGGTGTTGAGGTCTCTGCCTGGAGTGGCCTGGGGGCCTCTGCCACCTGCCTGCCTGTCACGCCAGGCTGCACTCAGTTTGGGGCACCTGGACTCCTGGGAGGTCACCCACTGTCCTGACTTGGGGTGCTGGTGTTGTCTGGGAGTAGGCATCTCATCTCCCTCTGCTAAATTTCGTTGTACTCATTTTGCCTTTGGAACTGAGAAAATATTTTTTTTTCCTGCAAATTGTATTGTATTTCAAATTTACATTTCCAATCATCTGTGTTGGTGTATAAAAACACATAGATTTTTATATTGATCTTGTATCCCTCAACTTTGTCAAACATGCTTATTAATTTTTTCCCCAATAGTTTTTGAGGTACAGGTGGTAGGAGCTCCATAAAAACATTTAAATACTGTCTTTGTAAGCTACAAAGCTAGATTTAAAAAACAAAGAGAGAGAGAGAACCAGACCTGATTTCTGCCCTAAAAAGTTTATAATCTCTTTGGGACAATGAGTCATTCACAAGAAAAGAAACTTGGATGATGCAGGCAGTACCTCTCCTGAGGTGATCTTTCTGTTTCTTGCTCAGCCTTTCTCTCTCAGTAGAACTCTTGTGCCAATCATTGTGTATGCAATTTACCTGATTACACGTAAACAAGTGTCTGCTCAACAGCCACTGAAATCCACTGTTGGCTAACTTTCATTTGGTTGTGCATTCTATCCTTAAGAAGATAGAACATCCCGTTGTATAATGTGATGTTAGTGCAGTTATTTTGGCAGAAGGGGCTCTTTTTGATCATTTGGTCATTGGCTGGAACGTGTCCGTGGATGGTGATAGTGCTGTCTGGAGTTTGAAGAAGGGTCACTGAGTCTGAGTCTGGCCTGTCTGTTCCCTCTCACACCTCCAGCAACTCGAACAGTACCAGTCACACGTGGGGGCTTCGAGAAGGAGCAGGTGTGTGCACAGTGGTGCATGGTGAGGTCAGTGGAGACTTCACTGCAGAGAATACCCCTGGATCTTGGGTGGGAGTCAGTGTCTGTGAGCCTGACTTCATCCACGTTGACTTGGTTATTTGGAAAGTAAGTCTCCAGCAAACGTGTCCTGAGATCTCCAGAGGAGAGAAACTAGGAGAAATGATTCTTGTTTTGGCAGTAACTTCATCATGTCATGGGATGCAGATATGATACCACAGCATCGTCCTGCTGCATGGCGGCCAGGCAGGTGACTCATGGGCTGACTCAACTCTCAGCCCAGGATGGACCAAAACAGTGTGAGGACAGCTGCGTGCCATTGTGAGATTCAAGTGGCTGACACTGTCTGTTTTGAAGAAGGAGCTCCCTGCCATCCAGGAAAGGGGCCTGAGGGCCACCCGCTGTTGCTCTTTTGCACTTAAAGGAAAATTTCCCCAAGTGCTCATGATGGCTGGCTTTCCAGAATTGAGAGCCGTCATCACAGTCCTTTAAATGACAGGAGTAAGCACTCGCTAAACAGCATTGTCTCTCCTCATCTACGTTACATCTTGCTCCTTTCAGAAACTAGTTAATGAGATGTACAAGCTTGTGTGAACGAGGAAATGCCTGTTTTAAAGACGAACAGGACTGAGTGTGAGTTCCTGGTCTTTTCAGGACAGCAGTGCTTCCCCTCTCAGATCAAATGTCAGAGCAGGACATTCCCCCCTTCTTTTCTCTTCAGCTGGAGAATGTTTGTTATTGTTGTTTGTTGTTTTTGTTTCTGTTTTTTGTTTGTTTGTTTGTTTTTGAGACAGAGTCTCTCTCTGTCGCCCAGGCTGGAGTGCAGTGGCCTGATCTTGGCTGACTACAACCTCTGCCTCCCGGGTTCAAGCGATTCTCCTGCCCCAGCCTCCCGAGTAACTGAGACTACAGGCACCTGCCACCACACTCAACTAATTTTTGTATTTTTAGTAGAGATGGGGTTTCACCATGTTGGCCATGCTGGTCTTGAACTCCTGACCTCAGGTGATCTGCCCGCCTTGGCCTTCCAAAGTGCTGAGATTACAGGTGTGAGTCATCACGCCCGACCCAGCTGGAGAATGTTATTGGCAGCATCACTCTGGTCTTCCAGTCCAAAGTCCATGGTAGCTGATTTGGGCACACTGAATATTTTTGTTTATCATGTTCTGATTGCTGGAAGAGATAGGATTATCCTGCCACCGCTTCTGGGTCCCATGGCTTTTATTTGACAATTAATGGTGGTGGCTCCCGGTGTTCCTTCCTTCCCTGGCTTCCTTGTTAGGGATCGTGAATGAATAGCAAGTGTGGGTTTTGAGCATTGATTCTTCATTGCTTTCAGAGGGCTTCTGAGCTGGGAGAGCCGCCAATGGGATCAAATTTTCACTTCCTGAAACTTCAACCAAACCTATAACTGGGGAGATAGGAGAGCTGAGAAACCAGAGGTGTGAGAATGTGTTTGGTTAGGCAGGGCTCTTTGAAAGCAATCTTAGGACGGTACTGAGTTCTTTCCTGCTTATGAGACAAGAATGCGGGATTTATTGTGTTGATGTCGGGCCTGAGGATCCTCTCTCTTCACAAAGCAGACATAGGTAAGGTCTATTAAGATGTGACTAAAAGGCTTAAACGTTTTTGATATATTTTAAGTGGTGATCCTTCCCACCTGTATATTAGTCACTTTCCTTTCCTCATACCCAGAAAGATGTGAACTTTAGTTTTAATCCTAGAAAAAATCCCAAAGCTATGACATGACCTGGTTCTTATATTTTTATCTGTACGTGAAGAGTAAATAAATGATCATTGTATGTTTGTCGTAACCTGTTTGGTGAGGTTTCTGGAGACTAAAAAGTCATACTCATTTTCATTCATGGCGGGTTGTTGGGGTTTTGTAGTTTAATGATTCAGGAGCTAGTTCTGCTTAGGACATAGGAAAGCAATGGTGTGCTGAAGCCAGCCCCCCGTACCTGGCTCCGTGGTGAGCTTCATGTTGGTAGCCTGGGAATACTTACCGAATGCAAGCCTGCAAATCAAGACAGCCCTCTTTTCCTTCAGCAGGTGGTTAAATGTTTATCAGCTTTATAATTCCTCTTATTTAATGGAAAGTTATATAGCACTCATTTTATGCTAAGCACGAAGCACTTCATTAGTATTAACTCATTTAATGCCCTGGAGGTAGGTGTTACTATTATCCGCATTTGCAGATGGGGAAACTGAGGGACCGAACCGATAGCTTCCTCCAGGTCATGAATAGTGAGTGGCTGAGCCTGAGTTTGGATCTAGAGTCTGGTCTCAGAGGTCAGGGGCTGAACCACTGCCCAGTGCGGCCCGCTGCTGTTTGAGCACGGTTGTGTGCCAGCAGGCGGGAAATACTCTTCTGTGAGCATGTCACAGGGAGTGGGCCCTGGTCTGGCCAGCTCCAAAGCCCAGAGCCTCCTCCAGGCTCTTGTTCTTTCATTGGGAACATGGTCTTCTGGATGGATAATCTTGAACCCCGTTTCTTAAAATATTCTTTGGTCATTTAAAGTCAAGTGGGTAGGGGTGGAAAAAAGCCCTTTATTTGCTCACGATGTGCTTGTTAAAGAAAAAAAAAATCATTCAATGACTTGTTAAAGATGGCGAGGCGAACTTTATTCAGGATCACGGAGACAGGTACAGGGATCACAGCCAGCAGATTTTGCCGTGGGAAAGAGACTGGGATCCACTTGAGCACAGTATGGGCAAGTGGGAGTTAATTTATAACCAAAGATCAGGGTGGGGTTGGTGGAAAAATCACTAAGAGAAAGCATCAAGGGTAAGGGGGATTCTGGCTAAACCAACCAAACAGGATTCTTGCTGAAGACAGGCTGGGTGATCAGACATCACCTGTGGCATGGCGGCAGCTGAGGAACCCGATCAGATATCAAGAGTGATCACATACCGAGGGTGGGAGGTTCCGGCTTAACTGACTGAGCAAGGTGTTTTGCTAAAGCCGGATTTTACAAGGAAATGCACAGATGGCCTAGAAGGTTCAGGAGCCTGATGTAAGTTTGATCAAGCAAAGAATCTTTGTCTGTGGAGAGTGATGTCAGAATGCGGCTTTACTATAAAGCATTTCTTGTTGAAGGCATCTTTAGCTATTATTGTTAACTGTTCACAAAGGACAGCAAACGAAATGGCCCACAGCTTTCTTTTCATTACTGCTAATCTTAGAAATGGTCAAAATGGGCCGGGCGCGGTGGCTCACGCCTGTAATCCCAGGACTTTGGGAGGCCGAGACGGGCGGATCACAAGGTCAGGAGATCGAGACCATCCTGGCTAACACGGTGAAACCTCGTCTCTACTAAAAAATACAAAAAACTAGCCGGGCGTGGTGGTGGGCGCCTGTAGTCCCAGCTACTCGGGAGGCTGAGGCAGGAGAATGGCGGGAACCTGAAAGGCGGAGCTTGCAGTGAGCTGAGATCCGGCCACTGCACTCCAGTTTGGGCGACAGAGCTAGACTCCGTCTCAAAAAAAAAAAAAAAAAAAAGAAATGGTCAAAATGGTTGGCTCTGAATTTCTTTCTTTTTTGGGTTTGGGGTAGTAAATGGAGTCACTGTGGACATGTTTTATGGATTCTTTTAAATGTATGTATCTATTAAAAATTGAGAGGACCCACATGGCCAGCTTTAAAACGTCAACCTTGAGCTGTGTCTGGTGCTGAGCCCTGGACCACCCGCTGGGCGGTAGGTGGCTACTGGCAGTGCCTGTGGATGTTCTCTGGGAAAGACAGTCTGATTGCACCTGTTCTTCCTTAGTTCCTGGTACTATGAGGCACTCCTTCCCCACTCTCCTGGAACCCTCAGCTTAACACAACAGTGGCGATTGCTCTGTCCGTTTTCCCCTGAGGACCCTGAGATTTCAACAAGGTTCCGTAACTCACCCATGACACTTCCAGGGAGCTGTGTTGCCAGGAACTGGCCCAGGCCTTTCCCTCCTTGAGCCCATCTTGTCCTTAACCTCTGTCAACCTTGGTGGGCTTAGTCACCTTGTTGTGTTTCTTCAGCATTTTTATCCCATGCAGTCTCCCTTGAGTAGATGTTCTGTACAGGGGAAATCACAGCTGCCTGGTGAGAACTGGGTTAAATCTAGCAGGATGCCTGGGCTTAGTGGCAGTGGAGTTGTGGGTGGCCTTGAGTCCCAGGCAGTCCCCTGAGAGTCCTTCCCAATGGATGTCTAAGTCATTGAGTGTGTTCCTTCTTCTTCCCGGTCAGGCTGTCCTGGCCGCAGCACTTACAATTGCACCCATCCTCCTCCCCGCTCTGATCCTTGAGGAGAGTGCTTCTGCTGTTACCTCTAAGGTACAAGTGGGTCCCAAAGTCCTTAAATATGGAGGGATGTGGGGAAGCAGTGGTGAAGATGCAGGCCAAAGGTCAGCAGGCAACACTGGTCTTTGTTCTAGGTAACCTTCATCTAGAGATTCTTCTAGTTCTTTCTGGATTTATCTTCTAAAAACGAACTGATATGGAAATATTACAGTGCTGTAATTCTTTGTTCTAGGTCATACTGAACATTCCAGATACCTATCATTACTCGATGCTGTTGATAAAAGCAAGATGGCTTTGAACTCAGTAAGTGGTTAATTATTATCTTCCTGGCCTTTTATTTGTTCCCTTGTCCCTTCTGTTATTTCCAATGGTGTTTATGGGTCAGCAATTGCAAGGGCTACTTGTAGGGAATGCTGGGCCATGCGGATGCTGTTCAAGGCACCCTCTAGAAAGAGTGATTTGGGGCACAGCCACACAGCTGCCCAGGTGAGTTGCAAAAGCCATGGCTGTTGGGTAGACGTGAGTGATATGCATTCTCACCTTAACCTCGTCCCTTCCTGCTTTGTGAGGCAGAGGGCAGGGACAAGGAGTGGGGACAGATGAGGCAGGATGGCGATAACGGGGTATGTCCCAGGGAAGAGACCCATGTGGGATCCTATTGATGCCCAACTGAAGGACTAGGAAAAGTCATAACTGCATGAGGCATGGGTGGGCCCTCCCTCTCCCCTCTCCCCTCTCCCCTCTCCCCTCTCCCCTCTCCCCTCTCCCCTCTCCCCTCTCCCCTCTCCCCTCTCCCCTCACCTCTCCCTGGAGCCCACTGCCTTTGGAGACAAATGTGGCTAATCTCTACTCCCCATTGTAACTGACCATTTACTAAGTGCCTTCTACCTAAAGTAAGTGCACTTAGTAAAGAGTTTTAAACACTTCATAGATTCTATATCTGGAAAACACACCTTGTTTTCTCCTTTATTTGTTCCTGATATTCATGTTTGACTGGGTCTGTGTTTAATTTCAAGTCCACTGCTCAGGAATTTTCAGGGACAAACCTCCTTGCTAGTGGATGGCGAATTCTTAGATGGCTGAGATTGCAGCCTCTGGCTCCCTCATTTAGATGAGAGATTACCTTGTATTTTCCCTCTGTGTGCCGCTCTGGTTCAGAGTTGTAATCTTCAGACTTTTGAAGGATAGCATTAGTGAGTTATTAAGTGCAGGTGAACTCTGTAAGCCTTGTTTGGCTCATTCCGTGATAATCAACTTCCCTGGAGGCCTCATTTAAAGTTCTAAGAGCTCTGCTGCCTCTGCTCAGAACACCTGTCCATTGAGTACAACCTTGCTGTCATTCTCTGAGGTCAATAAGAGACAAGGAGCAGGCTGGGAGTGGTGGCGCGCACCTGTGTTCCAGCACTTTGGAAGGCCGAGGCAGGCAGATCACCTGAGGTTGGGAGTTCAAGATCAGCCTGACCAACATGGAGAAACCCCGTCTCTACTAAAAATACAAAAATTAGCCGGGTGTGGTGGCGCATGTCTGTAATCCCAGCTACTCGGGTGGCTGAGGCAGGAGAATTGCTTGAACCTGGGAGGCGGAGGTTGTGGTGAACCAAGATCGTGCCACTGCACTCCAACCTGGGCAACAAGAGGGAAGTACTGTCTAAAAGAAAAAAGGAGCGAGTGAGAGAGACAAGGGGCAGAAATTAATGAATGGGTAAAAGTTTTGCATGAGGGCCCTTAGATACAGATAAGAGGAAAAATGTGGCCTCCCAGAGTGGCCCAGCCAACAGGTAACTGGGGAGAAGTGAAAGAAGGGGAAGATGCGGGCTGGTGGGGCCCACAGTGGCCTGTTCTGGGCGAGTCTTGACAGGGTAGGCCTTGGGAAGGCAATTTTTAAGTAGGCTGAGGAAGGGGAGAGGGACATTCTAAGAAGATAGGCACCAACTGAAGGACGGAGCTGAGAATAAAACGCTACTTCTAGGCAGTTCCTTTCACATTTATGTATGGCCACATTCTGGCCCAGAAATTTCATTTAAAGGGATGTAGCTACACATTTCTGCCCTCTGCACAAAAACGCATGTGCTTTGTAAGAACGTTTCTTGCAGCACAGCTGCTAACAGCCCACATTGTGAACCACTCAAATGTCCATTAATAAGAGATGGTGAATGAATGATGATACATTCCTTACATGAGAGAAGAGGATGTGGAAGAGGTATTTTCAGGATAACACAGAGAGTATGCTTCTTTAGGCAAATTTCTTCACTCAGTTTTTTTTCCCTGCAAAATGGTTGTATTAATTCATACCTGTGCCAGTCTTGCTGGTAGCGGGAAGGGTTATGGTGAGCCTTCAAGGGGATTATGAGTACAGGGGCCTGGCAGCAGCTGAGTTCTCCAATGTTAGCTATTATTCTTCTCATTATAATTATGGTATTGCTAGTTTATAATTTTGTATATCAATACTCAAGGAAAAGACTAGAGGAATTAAAAGTATAGGATTTGGCTTAATGGATTCTAACCCAGACCTCTACACAACTTTTTAAAATTATTACTATATTTTACTAAATCCCAATGTCTGCCACTTTTTTTTAAATTTCAAAGAATACATAGCCTGTTGGGCACACTTGGGTTTGTGTGCTTGGCTTTTCAGCAGGTGCGAAAGCCCTGGGGTGGGTATGCCCTGGCTTGTGTGGTTCTCGAGTTTGAGTCTGTACGTCTGGAGTGGGTCAGGGGCCCCAGAGCTTTGCTGCTGTTGATTTCTCCCCAACAGCAGACAAAGCCTCACAATGACCTCAATTTTCCCTCTTTCTTTTGAAGGACCGACTTTTCATGGTGCTTGTCTTGTTTTCATAGTGGTTTTTTTTTTTTGAGATGGAGTTTCGCTCTTGTCACCCAGGCTGGAATGTGGTGGCGCAATCTCCATTCACTGCAACTTCCACCTCCCAGGTTCAAGCAATTCTCCTGCCTCAGCCTCCCAAGTAGCTGGAACTACAGGCGCATACCGCCATCTCCGGCTAATTTTTTGTATTTTTAGTAGAGATGGGGTTTCACCATGTTGGCCAGGCTGGTCTCGAACTCCTGACCTCAGGTGATCCACCTGCCTCAGCCACCCAAAGTGCTGGGATTACAGGCATGAGTCACTGCGCCCAGCCAAATCTGTATTTTTGTATGTAGAGGGAAATAATCTTCTCAACTGTAATCATGAATAATATTGTATTAAACTGTCATGAAGGAACTCCTGTTTAATAAATGGACATGTAAGAAAAAAGGAATGAATAGTAAAACCAAACCGAAACAAAAAACTTTGGTAATTGAAAGTTCTGGTTAGTTTTTATTGTAAGTAAGTTCAATGTTTGACATAGTTGTAGACACCTAGGGAGAATCTGTAGTACCTCTTCTTTTACTTTTTTTTTTTTTTTTTGAGACAGAGTCTTGCTCTGCCACCCAGGCTGGAATGCAGTGACGTGATCTCGGCTTACTGCAATCTCTGCCTCAAGGGTTCAAGCCATTCTCCTGCCTCAGCCTCCCGAGTAGCTGGGCTTATAGGTGCCCGCCACCACACCCAGCTAATTTTTGTATTTTTAGTAGAGACGGGGTTTCACCATGTTGGCCAGGATGGTCTCGATCTCCTGACCTCACGATCCACCCGCCTTTGCCTCCCAAAGTGCTGGGATGACAGGCATGAGCCACCACGCCCAGCCTTGTAGTACCTTTTAATAACTTGTCACTTTCTTATTAATCTCTAACTGTACAAGTTGTATAGACAGGATGCAAATTTCACAAAATAAAACAAAAACATTATCAGTTTAAAAGATCATTGGTACAGCTGTGATATGATGTGATAGTTTATATTTAACCCTTTAGTGCAAATAAGAGTTTTATATTATTCATCTTCTTTTCAATTGTTTAGGGGTCACCGCCAGGTGTTGGACCTTACTATGAAAACCGTGGATACCAACCAGAAAACCCCTATCGTGCACAGCCCACTGTGGCCCCCAATGTCTACGAGGTGCATCCGGCTCAGTACTACCTGTCCCCCGTACCCCAGTACACCCCGAGGGTCCTGACGCATGCTTCCAACCCCGCCGTCTGCACGCAGCCCAAATCCCCGTCGGGGACAGTGTGCACCTCAAGTAGGATTCTCTGTGTTTATTTCCTGTAATAAACCCGAGGTCCTGGGTCAGCTTCCCCAGGGGGCTCTCTGCTCCCACCACCACTGTCGCCAGCTCTCCTGGTCTGACCCTTCTCCTCCATCTGCTGGAGCCAGTCTGTCTTCATGGCTTTCCACTCTTTTCCTGCTGGATCAAAGCTGTCGCCACCAGCTCTAGCCTCTTGCCCAGGGCCTGCAGAGAGGCCTCTGTCTGCCGTTAACTCTCCTGTACAGCTTTGCCTGTTCTACTCAGCATGGGCTTTTGAGATCACCTTCTCTGGGTTTCTTGGGTGTGTGGTTTATTGATGGCTGCTCTTGAATAACTGATAAGCTTCCAAGAGCAGAAATCAACTATCTTATCTTTCTTTGTCACACAGTCCCCTGGATATGACAGGTCATGTTTAAGATGCTCCTTGTTTCTTTGTGTTTAGTGAATGACCTGGCTGGTGTGGTTGTGGCACAGAAGTGTCTGAGCTGTCTCAGTGGGCTTCAGGGTCTTGCGGGTGGCTGGAGCAGGCCAGAGTGAGCGTGGGAGGACTGGAGGTTACATTTTATTTGCTGTCACTTCAGTCCCTCCTCTTCGTCACCCTTCCATTCATCTCCTTTCTTTGCCATTTCGTTTGGTCTCGTGTCTTTCCAGACCGCCCCCTCTTGCACTGCCTCCCAGTTTTTAATTCAGGCTAGTTTCAGTGCTAAGAATTGCCCAGGTGGAAATCGCACAGCAGCGGCTACACCAAAGATCTTTTACATTCATCTTTTAATTGATAGTGTTTTTATTTTATTTTGTGAAATGTGCATCCTGTCTCTACAACTTCCACAGTTAGAGATTCATCAGAATGTGAATTTCCATGGGTTCACCATTACATAATCAGTCATCGACATGATTAATGCCAGTGCTCTGTGAAGCTCTGTCTGTCCCCACCTCTCCCCCACTCAGGACAAGTGCTGTCACTCCTGTGTTTCTGCCTCTCCTCTCAACCCCTCACCCTTCACAAATGGCTCTTCCACCCTGTTCCTCTCTGGCCACCTCCTGTCTCTGAGTTTTCTACCCTTTCATGAGCCTTCCTCTCTTTCTTCCTCTCCCTTCTCTGTTTCTCTCTTTCCCTCCTTTCAATGCCCCCCACCAAGCGAGTACTTGTGTTTGCACTGATCTGCTTCTGGGGGTGGTTGGGTAGGTCAAAGCCAGTGGTTCTCAGTCAGAACAGTTTGGACCACCAGAGACAACTGGCAGTGTCTGGAGACAGTGTGGGAGGTTACAAGTGGGGAGGGGGTGCTGCTCCTAGGTAGGCACCAGGGATGCTGCTCAACCTCCTGCAAGGCACAAACAACCCCCCCGACAGCAAAGAATGCTCCAGGCAAAATATCGTTTAGTGTGGAGGTTGGGAACTCCTGGTCTTTGTCCATTATGGGGATGGAAGGAAGCCAGGGTGAAAGGGTTAAGGAACTGTCTGTATGAGCTACCTCCCAAAGAAACAGCATGAAGGTCCTCTCCTGAAGTCAGCACCTCCAGACGGTGGTGTTCCCACCAGGGATGGCCAAACCCAGGAGGGCAAATGAACCCCTGGCCCACCTGATGGACACATTTCCACTTTTCCCAGGAAAGACTAGGTGATGACAGAGTTGGATAGGTTATATCAATCCCTTATCAGTTGCTTTTATAAGGGAAGAATATGAACCTACATGTATGATTTCGCATTATAAAATTCATAAACTCAAAAATAATTTAGTAATTGAACTTACGCTGGTATTATTTTTAAGAAAACACTGTTGGCATTTAATATATAGAAATGTATACATTTTGAAAGTGTAATGTTTGGTTTTGAAACTCTTCTCCCAGTTATTGAGTAGCACACATTCAGAAGCATGCATCAGGAGTATAAGGAACTTTTTCTAGACTTAATGTATTTATTTGCTTTAGCAACAGCCATAGAAGGTTGATGCTTGAATAGGAGCAGACACACAGCTTAAAGCTTAGGCTTTGGGGAACCGAAGGTCAAAAGTCCTCCAAATGTGTGTGTGAAACAAGCAGTTAAACGCAAGAAACCGTAGGGCTGAGTTGACTACCTTAAGTTGGTCATGATTGAGGGAAATGCGTAGTGGGTTTTGTGTGCATGTTTGTTTGTTTGTTTGTTTGTTTTTTGAGACGGAATCCCATTCTGTCACCAGGCTGAAGTGCAGTGGCACGATCTCGGCTCACTGCAACCTCTGCCTCTCGGGTTCAAGCAATTCTCCTGCCTCAGCGTCCTGAGTAGCTGGAACTACAGGTGTGCCATCACGTCCAGCTAATTTTTGTATTTTTAGTAGAGATGGAGTTTTGCCATGTTGGCCAGGCTGGTCTCGAACTCCTGACATCAGGTGATCCGCCTGCCTTGGCCTCCCAAAGTGCTGGGATTACAGGCATGAGCCACTGTGCCCAGCCGGTGGGGTATAATTAAACTCTGCAACAGCAGCCATGTCAAGCCAGGACCCAGTGGTGTCTGTTACTGTCGATGCGCTGACTACAGATGCCTGTCCAGCAAAGTAAACTTAGGTTTGCACACGCTTCTGGTGAGACCTGTACAGGTCAGCACATGCTGAGTGTGAGGTTCAGGATACCTAAGTGAATAGCCCTCAACTCAGCAGACCAGTTATTTTATCTTGGATAAAATGGCACTCGGGAAGCCGTCTGTGGAGGAAAGTGTCCTTGGTAATGGGCCAGAGAGGCCATCTGGAATTTCTCTCACGAACTACCTTGGCCCTAGCTTGCCTCCATCATATATAATCATTGCAGCCGAGTTATGAGAACGTTGTGTGCCTGCGCTTGGTCCTCAGACCAGTGGTGCTGGCATCATCTGTGAGCCTGTTAGAAATTCAGATTCAGGTCGGGTGCGGTGGCTCACACCTGTGATTCCAGCACTTTGAGAGGCTGAGGCGAATGGATTACTTGGGCCCAGGATTTTGAGACCAGTCTGGGAGTCTGGGAAACATGGTGAAATCTCATCTACCAAAAATGAGCCCAGCAGAGCGGCGCACATCTGTGGTCCCAGCTACTCGAGAGGCTGAAGTGGGAGGATGGCTTGAGCCCAGGAGGTGGAGGCTGCAGTGAACCATGATCATACCACTGCACTCCAGCCTGGGCAACAAGCAAGACCCTGTCTCAAAAAAAAAAAAAAAAAAAAAGCAGTGCAGATTCATGCCCTATCCCCAGTTGAAACAGAATCTCTGGTGATGGGAACCATCACATTCCCCAGGTAATTCTTAAGCCTGTAACAGTTTGAGAGTGATTGTAGGATTATCAGAATGGTGTCACAAGGTGAGAGGCATGGCATTGAGCCCTCAGCAGTTGGGTCAGCTCTGAGCTTGTCTCACTGGCAGACCTCCGGAGGCACAGGTGTGGCCAGGTGCGGGAGTTCCAGGCTGCCATGCCACCTCTCCAGCCCAGGAGGGTCTGTTCAAATGCCCTCTCCTCCTCTCTCCTCCACCTCTGCACCTTTCTTCAGGGAAAGCTCCCGGGAGCTCCTGGACCTGGGGCTGCCGGGCATCAGTGGGGTGATGGGGATGGACGCCCTCCCTCCTGGCCCATGAGCTGGCTGAGCCCAGCGTCTGACTCTGCCATGCCTCTCTCGTGCCTGTAACTATCCTCTGAACTCTGTGTGACTTTTGGCTTACCCTCTGACCAACAATGCCATGTCTTACTAGAGAAAATCAGTGACCTCTTCCAAATTCCTTAATTTTTATCTGAAATGTGCCTTTCCTCTGAGTTTGGTATTTCTGCCCTCGGATCAAAGGGCCTATGCTGGTGCTGTCCAGCAGGACTTAGGGACGCCATGGGAAGGTTCTACCACTGCACTGCCTGACATGGTAGCCACTGGCCACATGTGATGACTGAGCACCTCAATTTAGATCATTTTACTTAATTCCATGGAACATTAATTAAATAGCCACATGTGGCTGGTGGATGTCAGAATGGGACAGTAGCATCCATTCGCTAAACAACCTTGGGTAAGACAACTTATTCTGCTTTGAGTACCGCTGACAGAGTGATGATAGTTTTGAGGACAGTATTATTATTTTGCTTGTGCTTGTAATTACTAGGATGAGGTCCTAGTTCTTTCTTTTTACATTAATCATCTGCCTATTTTAAGATCCTCTTTTAGCATACCATACTTTTTTTTTTGAGACGGAGTTTTTGCTCTGTCACCCAGGCTGGAGTGCAATGGCGTGATCTCAGCTCACTGCAACCTCTGCCTCCCAGGTTCAAGTGATTCTCCTGCCTCAGCCTCCCAAGTAGCTGGGATCACAGGCACCTGCCACCACGCACGGCTAATTTTTGTATTTTTAGTAGAGACGAGGTTTCACCATGTTGGCCAGGCTGGTCTCGAACTCCTGACCTCAGGCAATCCACCCACCTCAGCCTCTCAGAATGTTAGGATCACTGGCGTGAGCCACCGCGCCTGGCCACGCATACCATACTTTTTAAAGAGCCTAACCTTTGTGTACTTTGCTGAAGATCACAGCTTCCTCCTGTTGGTCTCCAAATTGCATAAGGTTTAGTGTTATGGAAGAAGCAGAATCATCCATCGTATTTCTTAAAATTAAAAGTCACGTTTTTAAGAAATAATTATTTCTTAATATGGTGTATAAAAATAATAGATAACATTTGAGAGCATGACTTCTAAACAACTCTGGTCTGAACGTTGCACTCTCCTCCTTCTTCCAGAGACTAAGAAAGCACTGTGCGTCACCATGACCCTGGGGGCCGTCCTCGTGGGAGCTGCGCTGGCCGCTGGCCTGCTCTGGAAGTTCAGTAAGTGCAGGGAGCCTCGATCCCACCATGTGCTCCTGCAGTCCCCAGTGCTCTGAGCCAGACCCTGTTCTCTGGGCTGTTGAGACCTCCGAGGCCCTCCATGAGGTTCCTCTCTTCCATAATGAGGCTGTCTCTCTTCCCTTCTCTTGTTCAGCTATGAGATTGACACATCATGGGGAAAGCATTTAGAATGTATCCAGCGCTTTGGGGTGCTTAGTGCCACCCAGCACTGTGAGCACAAGTTCTTCTACCTTGGGGCCACACTCAGTTACCTGTATCTCACTGCACAGCAGTGGCCATTGGGGGCCAGGCCCGCCCCTCCCTGTCCTACCGTCTGCAACTGCAGCCTGAGCCTTTCCCATTAGCCTGGGGTGGTGCAGACCCATGCGCCATTGTGGATCCTTGAAGTTACCTGTGTGATAGAGAGGACGTGTGAGTGCCGTCCAAACGCAAACACTGAGAGGGTCCTTCCCATTGCCCCCACGGAAGTAAGGTGCCCCTGTGCTAATTCCACTTATACTTACTGGTGGCAAGGACACTTCTCCTCCTTATTAAAGTGGGGGATTGGCAGGGTGCGGTGGCTCACGCCTGTTATCCCAGCACTTTAAGAGGCCAAGGCAGGTGGACCACCTGAAGTCAGGAGTTCGAGACCAGCATCCTGGCCAACATGTTGAAACTCCATCTCTACTAAAAATACAAAAAATTAGCCAGGGATGGTGGCACGCACCTGTAATCCCACCTACTTGGGAGGCTGGGGCAGGAGAATCACTTGAACCCAGAAGGCAGAGGTTGCAGTGAGCCAAGATGGTGCCCCTGCACTCCAGCCTGGGTGACAGAGTGAGACTTTGTCTAAAAAAAAAAAAAAAAAGTTGCAGGCTGCAGAGAGCTACAGTAATGCCACCGTGTTCCTCGCTCCATGAGGCTCATTGGGTTTCTCAGCCTGATGGGCACCTCTCTTCTGTTTTCTCTGCAAGTGGGCAGCAAGTGCTCCGACTCTGGGATAGAGTGCGACTCCTCAGGTACCTGCATCAGCTCCTCTAACTGGTGCGATGGCGTGTCACACTGCCCCAGCGGGGAGGACGAGAACCGGTGTGGTGAGTCGGCCTTGGCCTTGGGAAGGGACTGCTCTGCTCATCTTAGAGACAGCAGCTGGGTCCAGGGGCCTTTGGGTGGCTGGGCCTGGCCTGTGTCCAGTACGCTGACACATGATGCCATTGAATTCCTGCTCCAGGCTGAGCCCTGGGGCTCAGAGGGGTTGTGTTTCTGGCCGAACCTCACACAGCAGGTGGGAGGCAGATGACAAGGCCACTAAGGACTGCGTCATTGGAAACATACGTGCTCTGAACTGCCACTGGAAGTCAGTTAAGATGAGCAAACTGTCTGTAAAGTTAGAGATGCAGGCCAGGCACGGTGGTTCATGCCTGTAATCCCAGTACTTTGGGAGGCCAAGGCAGGTGGATCACCTGAGGTCAGGAGTTTGAGACCAGCCTGACCAATAAGGTGAAAACCTGTCTCCACTAAAAAATAAAAATTAGCCAGGTGTGGTGGCAGGTGCCTGTAATCCCAACTACTCAGGAGGCTGAGGCAGGATAATCACTTGAACCTGGGAGGCAGAGGTTGCAGCGAGCTGAAATCATGCCACTGCTCCTGCCTGGGAGACAGAGCCAGACTCTGTCTCAAAAGATTAATTAATTAATTAATTAAAAACAAAGTTGGAGATGCACTATGTTATTTTCAAAACAAGCTGCCTTTAAAAGTCTATCTCCTGTCACAGAGTGGGCTCATCTGTTTTACTTTATTTTCTGTGGTTTATCTATTTACTTATTTTAATGAACGAGGAGGCATTGCACCTGTTTATGGCGTACCACGTGATGTTTGGATACGTGTATGCCTGTGGCATGGCCAAGTCAAGCTAGAACATGGGCCTTACCTCGCATACATGTCTTATGAAGAACACATAAAACCTATTCTCATTAGTGATTTGCAAATATGCAACATAAAGTTTATTAACTGCAGTCACTATGATGGACAATAGATCTCTGGAACTTACTCCTCCTGTCTAACTAAGATTTTGTGACCTCTGACCAACATCTCCCCAGTGTTATCACCCCCCGCCCCCAGCCTCTGGTAGCTGCCATTCTCTCTGCTTCTGCGAGTTTGATGTTTTTACATTCCACATGTCAGTGGCCTCATGCAGTGTTGGTATCTCTGTGTCTAGCTTGTTCACTTAGCGTAATGTCCTCCAGCTTCATCTGTGTTGTCGGAAATGACAGGATTTCCATCTTTCTTATGGCGGAATAGGATCGCATTGTGCATATACACCACGTTTTCTTTACCCATTCATTCACCGACGGACACTTAGGTTGATGTCATATCTTGGCTGTTGTGAAAAATGCCACAGTGAGCATGGGAGTGCAGGTCTCTTCAACACACGGATATCCTTTCCTTTGGAGATAAACCCAGCAGTGAGATTGCTGGATCACATGGCAGTTCTGTTTCTAACTTTTTGAGGAAACTCCATACTGTTTTCTATAATGACCATAGCAACTTCCACTCCCGGTGCAAAGGCTCCATTTCTCATCTACATCCTCACCAACTCCTGTTATTTTCCATCTTTTTGATAGTAGCCATGCTTAGAGGTATGAGATGATACCTCATTGTGGTTTTCATTTGCATTTTTATTTGTATTTTTCATGAATTTTTGAGGGTGATTTCAAGGGTAGTTAGTGGCTGTAACAGGGAAAGGAGCCTGAGTATGAGGGTTGTGCTGATCATCCCCCTCCTGCCCGCTGTGTACTGAACGGGGCTCAGCAGGGGGCATGGAGCTGGCTCATTTCTCAAGGGCTGCCTTTTACTTTCTTCCTCTTCTTTTAAAACTTATTTCCCGGCCGGGCGCGGTGGCTCATACCTGTAATCCTGACACTTCGGGAGGCCAAGGTGGGCAGATCATGAGGTCAGGAGTTTGAGACCAGCCTGACCAACGTGATGAAACCCTGTCTCTGCTAAAAATACAAAAATTAGCCAGACATGGTGGTGCACACCTGTAGTCCCAGCTACTCAGGAGGCTAAGGCAGGAGATTTGCTTGAACCTGAGAGGCGGAGGTTGCAGTGAGCTGAAATTGTGCCACTGCACACCAGCCTGGGTGACAGAGCGAGACTCCATCTCAAAAAAAAAAAAAGTGATTTCCCAAGCACAGCCACGTATTCCAGGCTTGCGGATCAGCGTTGGTGGTGGTGTGTGCTCTCACATTTCCGCTAAGATCACTCTGACATGTTTACACTAGAACCATTTTTTTTTCTAGAAATAGAAATTTCAGAATTGTAGAGTCAGAGGACTTACCAGAAATCTCTTAGGTAGTTCTCCTCCCCTCCCTCAAGTGCAGTCCTAACCTCCTGGGGTTTTCTGTAGAAACCATGAGCCTCAGAGCTGGCCGAGAATTCTACACAGAGTTTTCTGTGTTAAAGTAATTCCCCCTCTCCTAAGGGCCGTCCTTGGTGGGGACTGGCTTCCTATTACGCCCTCACGGTAAGTCCTGGCTGTGGAATTTCCTGGTGAGGAGCACTGGCCCATGGAGCTCGGCCCTTGTGCCGGTCTTGAGCGGCCCAAGTGTTCTGTTTTCTTGATACTTTTCCTCCAGCACAGCCTTGCTTCCCAAAAAAGGGTTTGCACTTGAAAATGATGCATTTGCTGATTAAACATAGTTCTTTTGCTTTATTTAGTTTCTTAAATAAAGTGGGGAGTTTTTAAGATTGAGTAGCTTGTAGTTAAGATAGCACGTGGTTTTTGTTTTTTTTTTTTTTTTTCTGGCAACAGGGTTTCACTCTGTTGCCCAGGCTGGAGTGCGGTGGCATGATCACGGCTTGCTGCAACTTCAACCTCGTGGGGTTAAGCGATTCCCCCAGCCTCAGCCCCCCACGTAGCTGGGACTGCATGGGCTCGCCACCATGCCTGGCTAATTTTTGTATTTTTTGTAGAAATGGAGTTTCGTTGATGTTGTCCACGCTGGTCTCGAACTCCTGACCTCAAGCAATCCTCACAACTCAGCCTCCCAAACTGCTGGAATTACAGGCGTGAACCATAGCACCTGTCTTTTGATGTTCTCCTATGTGCACATGTGGGTGAATAAACACCAACAAAGTCCTTATGTTGCCTGAAGAGTTGCTCCCTTCTTAATATTTAAGTCGTATTTATTTAAATACTTTAATAGTTGTACACCCAGGCAGGTCAAAATCAAGGAAGTACAAAAGGATATGCTGTGAAAAATCTCTTTTTCCTTGCTCTCCTTACTTATCTACCCCCATCACCCACCTTATACCTCAGACACACAAACAGATGTGTGTCTGTTCACTTTCTTAAAAGTAACTGAAATGAGATACACTTCTTCTTCTTTTTTTTTTTTTTTTTCTTGTTGCCCAGGTTGGAGTGCAATGGCACGATCTTGGCTCACCGCAACCTCCGCCTCCTAGGTTCAAGAGATTCTCCTGACTCAGCCTCCCGAGTAGCTGGGGTTATAGGCATGTACCAACACATTGGCTAATTTTCTATTTTTAGTAGAGATGGAGTTTCTCCGTGTTGGTCAGGCTGGTCTCGAACTCCTGACCTCAGGTGATCCACCCGCCTCGGCCTCCCAAAGTGCTGGGATTACAGGCATGAGCCACCATGACTGGCCCATCTTATTTATTTTTAAAAATAGCTTATTGAGATCTAATTTATGTACCATAAAATTCAAGTATATAATTCAGTGCTTTTATATATAAAACATTATATATATATAAAACAACTTATTGAGATATAATTTTTTATATAAAACAGCTTATTGAAATGTTATTTATGTACCATCAAATTTAAATGTATAATTCACTGGCTTTTATATGTTCATGAATATGTGCAACTATCACCACAGTCAATTTTAGGATATTTTCATCAGCTCATAAACCCCAAGCCCTTGAACTATCACCCCGTATCCCTCCTCCCAGCCCATCCCTCCTACTCCTAAGCAATCACTAATGTACTTAGTGTCTATAGATTTCCTACTGTAGGCATTCCATGTGAGTGGGATCATGCAATATGTGGGCTCATGCAGTACGTCTGGCTCCTTTCACTGAGCATAAGGTCTTCAAGGCTCATGCAGGTTGCAGCCTGGGTCTGAATTTCATTCCCTCTTCTGGCTGAATCATATTCCATTGTATATCCTATTCTGGATATACATATACCTATTCTGCTCACCCAGCTGTTGGTGGGCATTTGGAGTGTTTTTGCCTTTTGGCTGTTTTAAGAGGGCTGCGGTGAACGTTCGTACAAGTTTTTGACCCAATGCCTGTTTCAATTATTTTGTGTAGAGAACACTTTTTGCAGGAAAAGAATAGTTTGTGGCCTCCCTTTGTGTGTGGTCAGTGCCTCGCAAAGAGTAAACTCTATGCGGCCACCTCCGGAGTCTCGAGGAGCGCGGGGCTCGGGTAGCAGCTAGGACAATACAAGTTGGGACAAAGCGTGGTGCAATGGTTCACACCTGCAATTCCCACACTTTGGGAGGCTGAGGCAGGGGGATCACCTGAGGTCAGGAGTTTGAGACTAGCCTGGCCAACACGATGAAACCCCATCTCTAATAAAATAGAAAAATTAGCTGGACGGGGTGGTGAACGCCTGTAATCCCAGCTACTCAGGAGGCTGAGGCAGGAGAATCGCTTGAACCCAGGAGGTGGAGGCTGCAGTGAGTGGAGATCACACCACTGCACTTCAGCCTAGGCAACAGAGCGAGACTCCATCTCAAAAAAAAAAAAAAAAAAAAAAAGGAAGAAACTCACAGAAAATCCTCCTTCTCGTGCAGTTCGCCTCTATGGACCAAACTTCATCCTTCAGGTGTACTCATCTCAGAGGAAGTCGTGGCACCCTGTATGCCGAGACGACTGGAATGAGAATTACGGGCGGGCGGCCTGCAGGGACATGGGCTATAAGTGAGTACGGGGCAGCACCCGCCTGGTGATGGGAACAGACAGCAGAAACATGAGAAGACCCTCTCTCTGCCTCGCCGTGAAAGTACTGGCACATGAGTGCTGGGGACAATTGTCACCTTCTAAAAGCTGAGCCCTGTAACCAGCAGGTGGAACTTGTCCTGCTAGGGCTGTGCCCAGCACATGGACCTCGGCTCACTGACACCCTGCGCTGCCTCCTCCTTGACCTCTATAGACTTCTAGTTGCTCGGGAGTGCCAGTGCTGTGGTCATCTGGTCAGGGGTGCAGGCTGAGGGCATTAGGTGCCTCTTTTTCCAAGATGCCTCTCAGCCAGGGTCCATTCACCCGCTGGGTAGAGGTTGGGCCAGAACAGCCGGCGAGGAGGGTTGGGCTGGGGAGAGCAGCAGAGACCAATCCTGTGCCACTTTCACTGTATTTGGGAGCCATGGAAGGCTTTTGAGCTGGTGAGAGAATCAATCAATCAGATTTATACTTAAAAAATGTCATTCCTGCTTGTAGCTCTAGGGGAAGGTGGGAAGGCTTAAGGGGGTTGTGTCCCTTGCCAGTGGTTCCTGGCGGGGCGGGGTTGGGGGGCGGCGGTTACCACTGACCAGCACTGCTTGGGGAGACGCGGCCGCCCTCAGGCATCGGGGGAAAGGGTGGTAGGATTCTGCTGCCACTTTATTTTCCATGGGAGGGTCCCCAGGTGATTTCTATGCAACTTTAGGGTATTCAATATGCCAGTTTTCAGAATGAATTACAACTTGATGAGAAAGTTGGCATCTTAGCTAGTCACTCTGCCATCCCTAAACAGCAAGGGTGAATTACACAGCAAAGCACCCAGTCACAGTCCAGGAACCTGGTGGAATTGATAACTGGGGACATTTTAACATCTGTACCTTTCATTAGATTAAATGTATGTGTGATTATACACTCCTATGTCATTCTCATAGTTTCTTGATCCTAACCTGGATAAGAAACAAGACCAATGAAAAAATTTTACCTGACACTTTAGGGTTATTGAACCGAAAAATCGTTACACTTGGTTAGAATGTGTGATTATTTTTTTCCTAAACGCTAAGGTTTTTCCCTCTTATTTTGAATGTCATATGAGAGGTATTATGACATAGTATAGGATTTGTATTTGCTTATGCCTTAACCATTACATAAATAAGGTTTTCTGTCTTTTTTAGGAATAGTTTTTACTCTAGCCAAGGAATAGCGGATAACAGTGGAGCCACCAGCTTTATGAAACTGAACACAAGTGCCGGCAATGTCGATATCTATAAAAAACTGTACCACAGGTATGCAGTGATTTCTTCTTTGAAACATTTTGGAATGAAATCAACTAGGAGACACCATGGGGAATCGCTGTCCTGAGTCTCATTTCTCTAAGCTGCAATACTCGGTCTGGATGGGTTTTGCATTGGGAGGAGATTAGAGTCTGACCAGGCCTGGTTACTCTAAGCAGCCCTTGGTTTACTCATAGGAAGTGGCCGAGGTTTCTCTGCTATTTCGTTTTCAGCCTCTACCGTCTGCCCTCGATGGTACCGGATAACACTGGAGCACTGACATTCAACTCTATTATTTTCCTTTGCTCTTCAGACATTTAGAAATGTACTATTGTGTCAGGGTGTGGTTCTAGGAATCCAAGAGAATATCTCGGTGTCCCAGCCGGGGTGACTGGCTCTTCCCAGTTTGCCAGGGACTTCACTGTGCAAGGAAAGTCCTACTCTGTTCCAGGCAGCTGGGCTGGCTGGTCCCCTTAGCCCCAACCCTGGGACGGCAGTGCCAGACGGTGCTCTGTGAGGGGTGGGCAGCATTCTGGCGGCCTGGGAATGAGTCGTGTGTGTCCAGGGGTTAGAAGTAGGCACAAGCCACAGGTCACGTGATGAGTGGCTGACCTGACTGGGAGGGCAGAAGAGGGGATAGACTTAGCTATTCCTTTTGCTTTGCACATATTTAAGATGTTTGCTACGATTGTTGCTGTTATGTGAATGTTTTCTGATGTGAAAGATACACAGTGTCCTATGCCCATGAGCTCTCCTTGCCTCCCAGGTCCCCAGGGCTTATGCTTGGTGTCTAGGCATCACCTCCCTGCCCGCCAGGTGCCAGGTGCTGCGTTTCGGGGGAGGATGAACTAATCATCCTGTGCCACCTTTCCTCTGAGTGGGAGCCTGGGGCAGATTTGCATTCCTGGTGGCCGCTGGCAGAGGTGTCTGGGGACCTGACTTCCACCGCAGCCTGCTGTCCTGGGGAATGTGGCAGGGCAAGCCCAGTGGGGAGGGCTGTGCGCGGCCAGGTGCACCCATCAAAACAGCAGGGCTGCGGTTTGTCCCTGTGGAGAAGCTAAACACAGCTGCCTGGGCACTTTGTAAATGCTGAGTGGTTCTTTGTCTTCCTGGGTTACACACAGAATCAGGGAGCCAAGTCCAGCTGGGCAGGGCTGGGGGAGGGGAGGAGGTGCTGCCGTCCCTTGGCAAGAGCCTTGGGAACTCACAAGGAGGCTGGAGGGCTTGGAAGAAAGAAGAGAAGGCCATTGTCTGGTAGGCTCTATTCTGCCTCCGCGGTGGTGCTGGGCGGAGGAGGCATTTCTTTTCCTCTTTTTGTGCAGGAGTTGCCCTTGGATGCCTGAGTTCTTGGCTTGTTTTCTGTTGGGCTTCTGTGAACAGCCACATGTGCCCTGACGCTGTGACCACACAGGGCGATCTCTACCGACCTTAGGATTCTTAGGAAATGTCTTCTCTTGAAGAGAACATGTCTTTGCTTGGCCGTGTCAGTGCCCCAGAGCCAGAGTCCACCTGGAATGCACCTGTAGTCACTGGGAACCCGGGGGTTGTGCCTCAGTAAGAGGGTGTTAGGAAGGACCTATTATTGTGGGGCCTGGGCTCCTGCGAGGTGGTTTAGGGGCGGCTGGAGGAAGCAGGGCTTTGCTCTGGATTGGATGCAATCAGGAAGCAGGGGTAATTCTGTGATGGCTGCTTTATTATTTTTTTTCTAGGAGGAGGTTGGAATGAGGCTAGGCTAAAGCTATGATTGGTAAAGAAACGTCCATCGTTCAAGTTAGCCAGGACAGGAGGAGAGTTCAGGTCGTGATTTTGTGGTTCTGACCACCAGGTTCCTGTTCAGACATCATTTCAGAGGAGGCTCCTTGTGTCTTGCCCCATCTCGGGCATGGGAAGCCTAGTCCGATATTGATGCTCAGTGAAATTGTTTATGTTCCGCAGAGCACACGGCCCAGTTGTTGGGGCGGGCCAGCTCTGCACGCCACGGGCTGTGACTTTCCTTCTCAGCATAGCCGGGGGAATTCACTGAAGGACAGAAGGCATCAATGACTTCCTCTTCATCCATAACCTGGGATGTTTGACTCCCAAATGAGTAACTCCTATGTTTCTTCTGATTCTAGGGAAATTATTGGTTATATTGCCTTCAACACTACAAATGTAAAGCGGTCATAGCAGCCCAGAAGTTTCCAAATGGCTTCCTTACAAAATTAGAAGATGATTTTAAATTCCAAGAGGAAAAAGAAAAACTAGCGTTATCGTATGCTTACCCTCACAACCACCTTAGGAGTTGGTACAGTTTTAAGAGAGGTTGAGTCACTTGCCCAAGGTCACACAGTGGGGATATGAGTGGGGATATGTACTTTGGCTCAGTGTCGGTCTTTGCCACTGTCCCTATATGGATTTACTTACCTTGTTGGGGTTGTAAATCGCAGACCCTTCTGCGTCTCAGAAGACAGGAGAGGGAACATCAGAAGAAATGACTGACTTCTGAGTATGCGAGAGGCAGGTGACTCCTCAGTATCGTGACCAGAATTTCCCTTTTTCTTTTTGTAGTGATGCCTGTTCTTCAAAAGCAGTGGTTTCTTTACGCTGTATAGGTAAGTTCACCTGGAGTCCCCCTTTTGATACTTCTAACTAGGAAATGCTCTCTACTTTCAGAACAGTACTCCCTGTGTCTCTGGGGGCGTGGGAAGGAAGAAGGTGGGGTCACGGGTTGGGATGTGCCCAGCGGCCTCTCGCTCTTTCCAAGGAGCTCTTGGTTTGGATTTCCATGGCCTGTAGACACCTTTAGCCTTGGGTCCAAGGGACACCCCCTGAGGTCAGGCACACTGAGGAAGCTGACAAAGCCCTACGCTTTATGCCACCTATGAGCTGGAGGCGCAGCAGGTCTCTTTCTCCAGAAAGTGAAGGGAGTGGTATTAGTGAGCCCTGGCAGCCACCTAATGTGGACTTGGAGCATCTGCAGGGCTGTGGTCCAGCACCATGGTGTGGCCACCAGGCGCCCATCAGCCAGTGGGACCTGGGAAGAGGGACAAACTCAGAGAACAACAGCGCTCTTGCCTCTTCTCTTCCGAATTTTGGACAGTGGCTTAGACTTGGGTGTACCCATCTCTGTGTTTGGAGTGCTTACAGCAAATGTGGAAGCCGCCGTCCCTCTTCTCCTCTGGGATGGCACAGTGCTGTTGTAGGGCCGTGGTCCTGAGTTCAGCTTTTCATTTGAAGAGGTGGAAAGCGCTGACACAGTCATCCCAGCAGGGCTGGCTCAGGTCTTCTTTAGGTCCTGAGTTGGGGTCCAGTACAGCTCCAAGGGCACGTGGTACCCGCCCTGCCCTCTGCCCATGTACTCACCTCCTGGTGGAGAAGACACTCGCACACAGGAAGCAGGGAAGGCAGCAGGCCTCTTCACCCCTCACCCCTCCCTCACTCACCCTCTATCACTCCCTCAACCCCTCATTCACCCCTGACTCCCTCACTCACCCCCTACTTACCCCCTCAACCTCACATTTACCCCTCACTCCCTCACTCACCCTTCACCCCTCACTCACCCTTCACCCCTCACTCACCCCTCACCCCCTCACTCACCCTTCACTCCCTCACTCACCCTTCACCCCTCACTCACCCCTCACCCCCTCATTCACCCCTCACTCCCTCACTCACCCCCTACTTAACCCTCAACCTCACATTTACCCCTCACTCCCTCACTCACCCTTTACCCCTCACTCACCCTTCACCCCTCACTCACCCCTCACCCCCTCACTCACCCTTCACTCCCTCACTCACCCTCTATCACCCCCTCACCCCCTCATTCACCCCTTACCCCCTCACTCACCCCTACTCACCCCCTCACCTCTCATTTACCCCTCACCCCCTCACTCACCCGTCACCCCCACTCACCCCCGATCCCCTCGCCCTCTCACCCCCTGATCCCCTCGCCCTCTCACTCACCCCCTCACTCCCTCAACCCTCACTCACCTCCTCACTCACCTCCTCACTCACCCCCTCATCCCTCACTCACCCTTCACCCCTCACCCCCTCACCCCCTCACTCCGTCACCCCCTCATTCACCCCTTCAGCCCCTCACCCACCCCTCACCCACCCCTCACCTACCCCTCACCTCCTCACTCACCCCTACTCACCCCCTCAACTCCTCATTCACCCTTCACTCCCTCACCCCCGCACCCCCTCACCCACCTGCTCACCTTCTCACTCAACCCCTCACCCCTTCACTCATCCCTCACCCCCTTATTCACCCTCTCACCCCCTCACTCACCCCCGCACCCCCTCACCCACCTGCTCACCTTCTCACTCAACCCCTCACCCCTTCACTCATCCCTCACCCCCTTATTCACCCTCTCACCCCCTCACTCACCCTTACCCCCTCACCTACCCGCTCACCTCCACTCACCCCCTCACTCATCCCCACACTCCCTTACTCACCCCTTCATCCCTTCACTCACCTGCTCACCTCCTCACTCAACCCCCTCACTCCCTCACTCACCCCCTCACCCTTCTCCCCCTCAACTCCTCACTCACCCTTCAGCCCCTCACTCACCCCCTCACCCCCTCACTCACCCTTCACCTCCTCACTCACCCCCTCACCTCCTCACTCACCCCCCACCCCCTCACTCATCCTCTCACCCCCCACTCACCTTCTCACTCCCTCACTTACCCCCTCACTCACCCCCTCACCCCCTCACTCATCACCTCATCTCCTCACTCATCCTTTCACCTTCTCACTCACCTCCTCACCTCCTCACCCCCTCACTTCCTCACTCACCCCCTCACTTCCTCACTCACCCCCTCACTCACCCCCTCACCCCCTCACTCACCCTCTCACCTCCTCACTCATCCTCTCACCCCCTCACTCACCTCCTCACCTCCTCACTTACCCCCTCACCCCTTCAATCACCCCCTTACCCCCTCACTCACCCCCTCACCTCCTCACTCACCCCTTCACCCCCTCACTCATCCTCTCACCCCCCACTCACCTCCTCACCTCCTCACTCATCCCTCACCCCCTCACTCACCCCCTCACCCCCTCACTCACCCCCTTACCCACCCCCTCATTCACCCCTCACCTCCTCACTCACTCACCCCCTCACCTCTTCACTCACCTCCTTACCCCCTCACTCACCCTTTCACCTCCTCACTCACCCCCTCACCCCCTCACTTAGCCCCTTACTTCCTCAATCACCCCCTTACCTTTTCACTCACCCTGTCACCCCCTCACTCACCCCCTTACTCCCTCACCTCCTCACCCCCTCACTCACCCCCTCACCCCCTCACTCATCCCTCACCCCCTCAATTACCCCCTCATCCTTTCAATTACCTACTTACCCCCCTCACCCCCTCAATTACTCCCTCATCCTTTCAATTACCTACTCACCCCCTCACCTCCTCACTCACCTCTTCACTTACCTCTTCACTCACCCCTTCACCTTCTCATTCACCCCTCACCTCCTCACTTACCCCCTCACCTCCTCACTCACTCACCCCTTCACCGTCTCACTCACCCCTCGTCTTCTCACCCCCTCACTCCCAGCCTGCCCCTCCCATCTTACTTTTCTTTGTGTGAGAATCTGAGGCCCTTGAGTGGTGTCAGTCCCTCCAATACTCAAGGAGTCCCCAGGGCCTTGTTATCCAGAACACCCGACCTGGGTCCCAGGAGACACAGGAGTGTTCAGGGGTATGGTGCTTCCTGGGTCTGGGTGGGCTGAAGGGGCGTCCTCCCTTCTCCAAGCAAGAGGAGGCCCCCAGAAGCCCCCTGAGTCTGCCCCCAGCAGTGGTGCTGGTGCCATCTGCCTTGGCCTTGCAGCCTGGGAGACCCTCGGGAAGGGAGGGCGCTGGGTGGCTGGGTGGCTTCTCCTGACCTCACCCCACTGGCCTCCTGTTTATCTTCCTCAGCTTGCGGGGTCCGCTCAAACTCAAGCCGCCAGAGCAGGATCGTGGGCGGCCAGAACGCGTTCCCGGGGGCCTGGCCCTGGCAGGTCAGCCTGCACGTCCAGAACATCCATGTGTGTGGAGGCTCCATCATCACCCCTGAGTGGATCGTGACAGCTGCCCACTGCGTGGAAAAGTATGCCAGGGACGGCGCGGGCTGGGTGGGATCTCCGGGCTGGTCTCCAGTCACCCTGTGACCTTGAGCAGGATCTCAACCCTTGCAGCCCGGGCGTCCTTGTGTTTAAATGGGGAGAGTGTTGCGCCTGCTTCCTAGGCTCATGGGGCACCAGGTGCACTCATGCCGGGCAGCATATGGCTGTGTCATCCTTCAGCACGTATGCACTGAGTGTCCCCTGCACACGGGACACAGGGTGCAGGTGGAACATTCTCCACGATGTCGCCATGACCAGCGTTCCTTTCAGCCACTGTCCTCTGAGCTCTGTCCTGCCCTTGAGTGAAGCCCCCTGAGGTCTCCTTTCTCCCGGACACTAGTCCCAGGGGAGGACACACTCAGGCTCAGGGGCCTCAGGCTGCCCTGCTGGAAGGTCCCTGGGGTTGAGTGTTCTTGGCCACAGCATTGCTCATGCAAAGGGCTAGGTAGGGGTGAGGCTAGCTGTGACAGTGTTAGCATTTATGGAAGCTACTAACCCCTCTCCTTTTTCTTAAACACATAGTGCTTTTGGTCACATGCTGCTTTGGGGAAGGCCTCACTCGGCGGATGTATTTTCCTGCCTTAGAGAGAGGCTGAACTGGGTTTGACTCTTGGCCCCGCCCTCTTTGGCTGCGTGGCCTTAGATTCACTCGACATCTGACCCATGGTGCATGCAGCTATAAGATGGGCACGCCCTTCTCCTCTCGGGCTGTTATGAAGGTCAAGAAAGCAAGGGCTGTTATCCAAGGGTGCGCCCTTCTCTGCCCATCTTCACACCCCTGTGTGCTCTAGGCCCTCTAGGAGCTGGGTTTCTCTCAAGGGCTATTACCCAAGGGTGCGCCCTTCTCTCCCCCTCTTCCTACTCCCAAACGCTCTGGGTCCACTAGGAGCTGGGATTATCTTAAAAGGGAAACACCTGGATATAAAGGAAATGGGTTGATTGATATTGGACTTCAAGTCTGTTCATCAGTACCCATTTATTAAGCACCTACTATGTGCAAGGAAATGCTTTGGCATACAAAGGAAAATAAGGGCCAGTCCTGCTAGAAATGGCCTTGAAACCCCAGGGAGGGATGTCGGCCCCATGGTGGGTGCTGCAGATCCCTTGAAGGTGACACAAGAGCCAGAAAGAGGGATGATGTCGGGGGCTGAGGTGGGGAGTCGGAGTGGAGGGAGTGTGGGGGAGAAGGGGAGGCCAAGCCCCTCCTCCACTGTCTCCCTGTGTGGTTTTTGGTGAATCATCCCGCCTCTGGGTGTCTTGCCTCCAGCTTCTGATGTTGGAAGTTCATCCACCAAGAGCTCCGTGTTTATGGCTCTGAGATACTGAGTCCTTCTTCTCTCCCAGACCTCTTAACAATCCGTGGCAATGGACGGCATTTGCGGGGATTTTGAGACAATCTTTCATGCTCTATGAGAAAGGACACCGAGTAGAAAAAGTGATTTCTCATCCAAATTATGACTCCAAGACCAAGAACAATGACATTGCGCTGATGAAGCTGCATACGCCTCTGACTTTCAACGGTACACGTGGCTCAGGCTTGGCAAGCAAGTTGGCAGAATCTTAAGGAGATGTTGATTGGAAATGACACTTGTGCTATGCCAAATGGAAGGGAGGCATTTGCGTTGAGCGAGGGTGGTGTGCAGTGGGTGGCCTGTGGGAGAGGCTCACAGAGGCTAAGAGCACCTGCCGCATTTGGGGGGAGGCAGCAGCCACCACATCTGTTCTGTACTATACTGAGTGGTGATGATTGAAGCCAGGGGTGGAAAAGGCTAGAACAGGGCTTTCCCACTGCAGCACTCTTGACATCTGAGGTGGTTCTCTGTTCTGGGTGTTCTCTTGTGCCTTGTAGGATGTTTAGCAGCATCCCCAGCCTCTACCCACTGGAGGCCAGTAGCTCCCAAGTTGTGACAACCAGTGTTGTCTGCTGACAATGCCAAACATCCCCTTTGAGGCAAAGTCACTTCCAGTTGAGAACTACCATTGAGATGTGTAAAGATCCTTGATTTTTATTTTTTGTTTTTTATTTTATTTATTTATTTATTTATTTTGAGACGGAGTCTCGCTCTGTCGCGGGGGGCTGGAGTGCAGTGGCCGGATCTCAGCTCACTGCAAGCTCCGCCTCCCGGGTTCCCGCCATTCTCCTGCCTCAGCCTCTGGAGTAGCTGGGACTACAGGCGCCCGCCACCTCGCCGGGCTAGATTTTTGTATTTTTTTTTTAGTAGAGACGGGGTTTCACCGTGTTACCCAGGATGGTCTCGATCTCCTGACCTCGTGATCCGCCCGTCTCGGCCTCCCAAAGTGCTGGGATTACAGGCTTGAGCCACCGCGCCCGGCCAGATCCTTGATTTTTAAAGGTACATTCTAAAACCAAGTTGCTTAATTCAGGACAAACATGCTTTCTCTTAGCCTCTTATTCGGTCCCACTGTGGTCCAGCCAACGGTCTGGAATGTTCTAGCCCCATGTGGATAGAGAAGAAGCAAAACCCCAGCCCTCCCCACAACGTGTCTGTATTCACACTGGGAAAGGGTTCACATATAGAAGAGCGAACACGTGAGCAACGGCGTGGTGCCTCTGGGGCGAAAGCTGACTCCATCAGCTTTTTGGCTGTTGCTTCCTGTGTGTCTTTCCCATCTTGGTCACCTGGAGAAGTGTAATTTTAGAAGCAGAGCTAGCAAATAATTCCTCTTATAAGCAGAGTTAGCAAATAATTCTACTTATAAGTAGCATAACTTCTTGCCTGCCAGAAGGAGGGGTCCAGCAGGGGGAGAAAGTGAGAATGTGGGACTTGTTGGGATGCAGGGTCCTCTGGGCAGGGTGGCCGGGGTGCCAGGCCCAGCAGCCTGCATGTGGGAAGGCCAGGTGGAGACATAGCCCGAGGCCTTGGGTGATACCAGCCTGGCTCACTGTGTTTTCTCTTCTTAAAACAGAGTTAGTGAAACCAGTATGTCTGCCCAACCCAGGCATGATGCTGGAGGCGGAACAGCACTGCTGGATTTCTGGGTGGGGGGCCACCCAGGAGAAAGGTGAGGCTCCTGGGCCTGTAGGACTGCAGGGCCCACAGATGGAGCATTGGGTTCGGAAGTGGGAGGTCCAGGTTTTAATCCAGTCCTACTACTCAATGATTGGATGACTTTGGATGATTCCCCCAGTCCTTGTGCCTCAGTTTCTCCATCTGCTAAATGGGAGAAATCCTGCCCAGTCTACCTAATACACTGTGTTCTTATTACGATCACACGGAGCAGCATGTAGAATGGCTTTTGAGGTATCTGGGTCATACGCGTTTAGAGGTGCAGGATCTCCTGTGCTGCACCCATTGTGAGTTTAGAGCTGCCCTGGAGATCCCATCAAGGCCTCCATGGCTGAGTGACAGGGCGCTTGGTGAGGACGGGCATCCTGGACCTGTGGTGGCCACATCTAAGCCTGTCCTCTGCCCTGATAACCACAGAGAGAGGCTGTCTCGGCCCCCTTCAATTGCAATCTGCATTTCTCTCTGACAGTCTTTCAAATGAAAGGAGCCTGGCTGCTTCATTTTTATGGAGGGTTGGAAGAGCTTAGTGGTAGGCACCAAGGTTCATTTTACATATTGTTTACATCCTTCTCAAAAGCATCTAGGCCATACGGACAGCAAATCCGTTCAAACAAGGGGAGAAGTACAAAGGTTGGGTGATTTGGGGGGGGCATCAGGGAAGGTAGTAGGGGGCATCCTGGCTCCTCATCAGCAGAAACTTACTGCAGTGGAGCCACAAGCTGGGCAAAAGGCCTCATGGAATCCAAGATGAAGGGAATAGCGACAAATATGCGTGCACACCTGCACCTAGTAGGGGCTGAGTGCTACTCAGGTGCCAGGAATGCAGAAGTGAACAGAGTGAGACAAACATCTCTGCTGTCAGGAGCTTTACCTCTTGTGGATGTGGGGGCCGGGGGTGGGGGGCAGGTGTGGTCAGACAGAAGACAAACAACTGAGTGAGGTACTTCCAAATATCTGAGGGTGGGGAGCAAGGTCCCGGCTACTTTGAAGGGGTGGTCAGGGAAGGCTTCTCCGGGGAGGTGGCATTTGAGCTGAGACTCAAATGGCAGAAATGTGTATACATCAAAAAGGCCAGTGCGTGTATCTTAAGGTGTGGTCAAGGGGCCAAGAAGGTGGGCTGGGGCCAGATTGCATAGGTCCTTGTAGATTATGGCGAAGACACCAGCTTCTCGTCTGCTTGAGGTAGCGAGATCGTGAGCCAGGGAGTGCCATGATCTGGCAGCTGTGTGGGGAGTGGAGATGAATGGATGGAGATGAGGATTATGGTGACAAGTCCATTGCTGTGGTTCCCTGAGACAGGAAGGCAGCTCATAGCAGAGTGTGGGCATGGTTGTGGAGAGATGAGGGTACATTTGGGCTAGAGCCACCAGACTTGCTGATGGGTTGCACGTCTGTGGGGGAGAGAGTGAGAAGTCAGGGACGATGGCTTTCCGCTCTGTGACTGAAGTCCCAGGGTGGCGGGTGGTGCCATCTTCCAAGCCAGGGAATATTGGTTGGTGAGAATTTGGGGTGGGAGAAGCTGTGATGGAGGGTTCTGGTTTTGCACATTAAGCCCACGGTGCCCAGAAGATACCCAAGGGGAGGCGAAGCGAGAGTGGGAAATGCAGAGGTAGCAAGTGCAGGCCGTGTCTTGAGAAGCTCTAATGTGCAGGGGAGCCAAGAAGCAGGCGGCCTAGGGAGGGTTGTGGGTGCTCCAGAAGGGTGTGTGCGTGCCAGAGGGGAAACAGGAGCCTGTGTCCTGGGTAGTGTTCAGTGAGGAGCGGGAAATTGGTTCGGCAGAACCAAGCCTTTGGTGAATGAGAGGGGGATTCCACGGCACTGATAGAGCCCTGTGGTTTCAGAACTGGGAAGTTCTTTCCCTAAAGCTGAACTCCAGAGCTGCATTCAGCACAGGCACTGCCAGCTGTAAGGAGAATCCAGGTTTCCCAGGAGAGGGCTTGGTGCTAGGATGAGCTGATGGGGGCAGGGCTGGAGAGAGAGCTGTGACCATCTGTGTAGTGTGTGTGCAGGTCTCAGGGAGGCAAGTGTGCTCTCCCTGCGATAGCTGCTGGCAACACTGGGAGCTCAGCAAGTCTCCCTGTCCTTAGGGAAGACCTCAGACGTGCTGAACGCTGCCATGGTGCCTCTCATTGAGTCGTGGAGATGCAACAGCAAATATGTCTATGACAGCCTGATCACACCAGCCATGATCTGTGCCGGCTTCCTGCAGGGGACCGTTGATTCTTGCCAGGTAATTCAACATTTTTATTCTACCTTTGACCCTTACCAGATCCTACTGAACCCCCCATGAGAGAGAGGGCATTCTTGGGGTCAGCAGAGCCTCCGCAGTGACATGGAGCCAGCTCGGGGCAGTCATGGGAAGTGATGGCCACAAACAGTGTGAACACTTCTGGTGGCAGAAGCAAGTACAAACAGCAAATCACACGCGCCCTCTGAAAAACTGTTATTTGGTAAAAGTGCCAGTGGAACAGAAACAAGTATTTAGACTCTTTTAAATTATGAACAGCAATTTATTTGGTAACTATTAGCTTGTACAGATTAAAATTCAGGGTGGGGGCTGTCTCTTTGGGGGTTACATCTCTGTTACCGTCACCCTTTGATGGTGGAGACTTGAAGCCCACATGGTGACTTGTAACTCACACCGCAACACACACCCCCACCTCCTCTAGGCCTGGTCAGTGGTGTGCAGTGGATTGTGATTTGATTTTCTGCTCTCTGTACCTTGTCGTGTCCCCCAGGGTGACAGTGGAGGGCCTCTGGTCACTTTGAAGAATGATGTCTGGTGGCTGATCGGGGATACAAGCTGGGGATCTGGCTGTGCCAAAGCTTACAGACCAGGAGTGTACGGGAATGTGACCGTATTCACGGACTGGATTTATCGACAAATGAGGGTAACTATCCTGTCCTCCTTCTGACTGTGTTCTGATTCCTCAAGCCAAAGCCAGACATCTGTTAGGCATGGTTCTGCTGCCGGAAGCTGACTGCTGACCACTGGTCAGCATGAAACTCCACTTACTCCAGCCACAGCCCCGTCCCCCTGGTGTCCACCCATTGCTCATTGCCTCTCACTGACTTCACTTGCATATTTCCCCCGGCGCTTGGATGAAAAGCGCTGGGGCTCGGCTTGTGTGAAACTCCTTCGTGCTCTGCTGACCACACTTAGTTCTGGCTCAGCTGACTCAGTTATTCCACACAGGCCACCTCGCATCAAACTTTTTTTTTTTTTTTTTTTTGAGATAGAGTCTCACTCTGTCACCCAGACTGGAGTGCAGTGGCACGATCTCAACTCACTACAACCTTTGCCTCCTGGGTTCAAGTGATTCTCCTGCCTCAGCCTCCCGAGTAGCTGGGATTACAGGCACCCGCCACCACGCCCAGCTACTTTTTGTATTTTTAGTAGAGATGGGGTTTCTCCATGTTGGCCAGGCTGGTCTCGAAGCCCTGACCTCAGGTGATCCACCCACCTCTGCCTCCCAAAGTGATGGGATTACAGGCGTGAACCACCGCGCCTGGCCTCACATAAAGCTTTTGATTTATAGAGAGCAGAGGGAAGAACCGACTGTGCCCATCCTTTTCTGAGGCTATCGGGTGGCCCCTGGGCAGCCCCCAAGGTTAGGAAGAGCAGGAGCAGCCAGGGTTCTCTGATGCCCCAGACTCAAGCACGAGGGAAGGTCCCAGGGGTTCCCCGTGAACCTCACGGACGTCTCTGTTTAGCAGAGCCCTGGCCTTGGGCATTGCCCGGATAGAGGTTGAGAACCAGACCTTCTCATCTCCAGGGCCTCAGACCTGTAGTTTTCTCAGATTGCTGTTTTCTAGGGCTGGGCTACTCGTGGAAGAAAATGCTCTATTCTGTGTCCTCTCAAGTCTCCCAGATGCCCAGTCTGTTGAAGGAGGAGCAGAACCAGGGGGTATTTCCTGCTAAGGCCCGACCTGTGTCTCCTTCAGATGACACGCAGGACTCAGGGCCTTCCCATGACCATGGGGCCCAGCTTGGCCTTGCCTGGCACAGGGCCCAGTGCTGGAAACAGATGATCCCAGGGGAGGCAGGGCAGGAGGGAAGCTGGCAGGGCTGGGACGGTCAGCCAGGCTGAGGGGCGGACTCACGCCAGGATGGAGCTAGCAAATGAGCCGGGTATGTTTGGCGGCTGCAGGTGGGTCCGTGTGGCTGTGCGGGGAGGGACTGTGTGGCAGGAGAACAGCTGGGGGAAGCCCAGACTCTGCTGAAGCGATGTTCCTCGGGCTAGCCTACACATATGCTGCCTGCTCCTCCAGGAGCTCCTGCCCCGCCATGCTCAGCCTAACTCTGACCTCCATGCTGGAGAGAAAAATGATCCTTTGTGCTATTAAGCTTGCTTATTTGGTTTCTAAGTACTTCATGTGAACCTAGAGGAAAAAAACTATTTTCCACCTTTGTCTTAAGAAAATAATACTTTTTTTTTTCCTATTTGAACAGGCAGACGACTCATCCTCATGATCTCTGTCCTTGACGTCGTTCTACGAGAAAACAAAGCGGCTGGTTTTGCTTTCCCCGTGCATGATTTACTCTTACAGATGATTCAGAGGTCACTTCATTTTTATTAAACAGTGAACTTGTCTGGCTTTGGCACTCTCTGCCATTCTGTGTAGTCTGCAGTGGCTCCACTGCCCAGCCTGCTCTCCCTAACCCCTTGTCCACAAGGGGTGATGGCCGGCTGGTTGTGGACACTGGCGGTCAAGTGTGAACGAGAAGGGTGGAGGCTACCCCATTGAGATCTTCCTATTGAGTCCTTTCCAGGGGCCACTTTTGGATGAGCATGGAGCTGTTGCCTCTCAGCTGCTGGATGGCTTGAGATGGAAAAGGAGAGACATGGAAAGGGAGACAGCCAGGTGGCACCTGCAGCGGCTGCCCTCTGGGGCCACTTGGGTAGTGTCCCCAGCCTAGCTCTCCATAGGGGGTTTTTGATGATTGGTTCTTAGTGCCTTAGCAGCCCCGGATGGTGGCTGGAAATAAAGGAACCAGCCCTTCATGGGTGGTGACATGGTAGTCACTTGTAAGGGCAACAGAAACATTTTTGTTTTTACAGGGTGAGAATGTAGACAGTGCCCTTGGTGCAAGGGAAGCAATTGCAGAGGAACTTGCCCTGAGCACTCCTGGTGCAGGTCTCCACTTGCACATTGGGTGGGGCTCCTGGGAGGGAGACTCAGCCTTCCTCCTCATCCTCCCCGACCCTGCTGCCAGCACCCTGGAGATTGCACATGCCCCTTGGTCCTGGCAGGGGACCAAGTCTGGCACCACGTTGGCCTCTTCAGGCCTACTAGTCACTGGAAATTGAGGTCCATGGGAGAAATCAAGGATGCTCAGTTTTAGGTACACTGTTTCCATGTTATGTTTCTACACATTGCTACCTCAGTGCTCCTGGAATCTTAGCATTTGATGTCTCCAAGTAGTCCACCTACATTTAACTCTTTGAAACTATCATCTTTTTGCCAAGTTTGAGTGGTGGCCTATTTGAGATACTTTGACAAAATGATTGGCTTCTGACTTAACGTTCTATAAATGAATGTGCTGAAGGAAAGTGCCCATGGTGGCGGTGAAGAAGACAAAGATGTGTTTTGTTTTGGACTCTCTGTGGTTCCTTCCAATGCCGTGGGTTTCCAACCAGGGGAAGGGTCCCTCTTGTATTACCAAGTGCCATAACCATGAGCACTACTCTAACATGGTTCTGCCTCTTGGCCAAGCAGGCTGGTTTGCAGGAATGAAATGAATGATTCTACTGCTAGGTCTTAACCTTGAAATGGAAGGTCATGCAATCCCATTTGCAGGATCCATCTGTGCACGCGCCTCTGTAGAGAGCAGCATTCCCAGGGACCTTGGAAACAGGTGGCACGATAAGGTGCCTGCTCCCCAAGACACATCCTAAAAGATGTTGTAATGGTGAAAACGTCTTTCTTATTGCCCCTTTTTATTTATGTGAGCAACCATTTGTCTTTTTTGTATCTTTTTTAAACTGTAAAGTTCAATTGTGAAAATGAGTATCATGCAAATAAATTATGCAATTTTTTTTCAGAGTAATTACTGCATCTTTGAAGTTCTGCCTGGTGAGTAGGACCAGTCTCCATTTCCTTGTAAGGGGGTGATGTTGAGGCTGCTGGTCAGAGGACCAAGGTGAGGCAAGGCCGGTCTTTCTCTTTCTCTTTCCTAAGTTCGGGCAATCCTGATCCTTCAACTCTCCCCTTAAGGGACACAGTGTTTGGTCCTCTCCTGCCCCATCCATCCAGTCCACTGTTCAATTTCCTGCCCTTGAGCCTGCCTTGGCCTCATGGTGAGGAGGCCCAACAGCAGCACTGATTGGCAGTCATGGTTCTCAGGCTCAGGGCGTAAGAGTGTGGCTTCGAGTCTCCCCCCACCAGGCTAGACCAAAGAGAACTTCAGTCGGGTTCTGCCTTCTCTGCTTCCCAGACCACTCCCCTGGCCCCAGCCTCTGCAGGTAAAGGCCCACTGGGAAACCTCTTTTTTCTGATATGGAGTCTTTCTTACTCTGTAGCCCAGACTGGAGTACAGTGGCACAATCTGGGCTCACTGCAACCTCCACCTCCTGGGTTCAAGCAATTCTTCTGTCTCTGCCTCCCGAGTAGCTGGGACTATAGGCACCTATCACCACACCCAGCTAATTTTTGGATTTTTAGTAGAGACGGGGTTTCACCATATTGGTCAGGCTAGTCCTGAACTCCTGGCCTCAGGTGATCCACCTGCCTTGGCCTCCCAAAGTGCTGGGATTACAGCGTGAACCACCACACCTGACCTGGCAACCTCTTCTTGACTGGGCCTTGTGCTTTTCAACTCCATGCTAGGTACCCAGTGACTCAACAAATTGGACACTTGATCAGTGTACATTGTTAGCACCACTGGCTTCATATTCTGTTTCATTTTTTTAAAGTGTGTTCCCCCATTTCCTTCCAGTCTGTAGGAAATCATCAGACCCTGTTCTTTTGCTCGCTCCTACCTGGCCCCGCCATGGAGGGCAGCTTTAGCGCCGACTGCTCCATTGCGTCCTACCTGCTAGTTTCAGGCTTCTCCCCCAAAATACAAAACATGGCAGAGCGGTGTCCACTAGAAATAAGTTTATTACAAACAGGGGGACAGGGCTCTGACAGGACTCACGCACACGGCCCTCATGCTCCTAAAACACTGAGTTTGTGTAGGGACATTACAAAAACTAGGAAATAAGCTGCTGTGATGCTCAGCCCATGTCAGCTCCTAAGAATACAGAGAAGGGGAAGAGCTGCCAGGTGGAGCAATTCTGAGGGCTGAAAATCCCTTTCCCAGTACCAAGACATCATCCTTCATCCCCACCAGCTCATGTGCATCTGAGGGTGGGGCTTTGTCTTCATGCGGGAAACCAAACTGCTCTCACAGCTTCTTGCTAAATTGCCATGGGCTAATGGATAAGCAGAGACTGTGACTATCAAGTCTGACTACTGAGCACTCAAGTAGTCTGTCCAGTAGTTACCTGGGAACAGGGGCAGACGGTGTGAGTGCACGTCTACAGGGCTGGACAGAGCATGGTTAGCCAGGGAACTGGGCGAGCCGGCGCCGAGCTTGCGTCAGCCGTGCAAGCCGCTCCTTCAGGAACTTCCGCTTGTCGCTGGTGTCGCTCCGCTCCTTCAGGAGCCAGCTATAGGTGTCTTTGTCCTGCAGGAGCTGCAGCATGGCCTTCTGAAGCTGCTGGCCATATGTCTGGAGCATGAAGAACTGGATGATCAAAGGGATGTGGCTGGAGATGCGCTTGCTGGCCTCCTGGAAGGAAAGAACAGTTCATGGGAGGGTGGAGGGGAGTTCATGGGAGGGTGGAGGGGACACTGTGAGGAAGGGACTCTGACTTCACCGGGTGCACATCAGAGGATCCAGATTCTCAATGAGGGACACCCTCGCAAGGCAAGGACCTTCCCCTGGGTTTCAAACCCATCAATCTCCTCCATGGTGGCGGCAGAGAGGAACGATGCACAGTGCAGAGAATGTCCCAGCTATAAGTCATATTCCCACCAGCTTTTCCTGACCATTAAATGGGTACCTCTGATAGAAGGGGGCAAAATATGCTGTATAAAGGTAAGCAGGCAGATAGTGCAAAAACTGCACCTCCAGACCAGACTGGTCAACGTGGTGAAACCACCTCTCGATTAAAAATACAAAAACTAGCCAGGTGTGGTGGCACGCGCCTGTAGTTCCAGCTACTCGGGAGGCTGAGGCAGGAGAATCACTTGAACCCCGGAGGCCAAGATTGCACCACTGCACTCCAGTCTGGGCGACAGAGCAAGAGTCCATCTCAAAAAAAATTAAAAAAAGAAAAAAACTGCATTTCCAAATTATTTACAAGCCTGTCAAAGAGATTTGAAGGCTACTGCTTCTTTTTAATCAACACTCAAGTGACTCAGTAGAAAAAAACATTGGGCTTTCAAAAGCCATGGAATGGAGCTGTCTGAGCTACCTGCATATAGACAGTTTCTACCACTTCCTTTCTCCCTCCCCAAAGTCCCACCTATTAGCAAAACTTTTTTCTTTCCCAGGATGGGTGGATCTCAGGAAGCTGCAGTGTACTGGTCCCTCAGCAAGGTTCTGGTATCTTCTCTATAAAACAGGGCTCATGTGAGGCACTGGTCTCATGGGGTGGTTAAAAATATTAAAGGAGTTAAAAGATGAAATTTTAGATGCAAGTTTAGAAAGATGCCAGGCATGTAATAAGCACTTCATATTGGTGAGACTGAGGCGGAACTCCCGATCCATGTTCTGTGACCAGAGTGACCAAGAGGCGGGGCGGTCACCGCCTGGAAATGGGGGAAAGGAGACAGGACCAGGCTGAGGCATTCAGGGCAATGCTGGAGCCCCAGACAGGGGCAGACGGTGTGAGTCCTCACCAGGAGAACCGATGAGAATCAGCTGTAAAACTGCTACAAACAGAGTCAGGACGGGTGTGAGGTGTGGCATTGATACATCTAACGCTCATATATCAAAATCGCATCTAACACCAACAAACAGGAGACATAGAGGGAGAAAAGCCGCTTTACAGTACACAACAATGAGAACATGTAGGCATAAACCTCAGAGATGTGCACCTTATACAAAGAAAACTTTAAAATATTCCTGAGGCCCCGGCAAAAGGAGGCCTTAAAAACAGACTTGGGAGGCTGAGGCAGGTGGATCAGAAGGTCAGGAGATCGAGACCATCCTGGCTAACACAGCGAAACCCCGTCTCTACTAAAAATACAAAAACATTAGCTGGGCATGGTGGCGGGCGCCTGTAGTCCCAGCTACTCAGGAGGCTGAGGCAGGAGAATGGCGTGAACCCAGGAGGCGGAGCTTGCAGTGAGCTGAGATTGCGCCACTGCCCTCCAGCCTGGGAGACAGATCAGCCTTGCCAACACGGTGAAACACTGTTTCTACAAGAAACAACAACACTTAAGCAGGGAATGGTGGTGTACACATGTAGTCCCAGCTACTTGGGAGGCTGAGGCTGGAGAATCACTGGAACCTGGGAGATGGGAGTTGCAGTGAGCTGAGATCGAGCCACTGCACTCCAGCCTGGGCGACAGAGCAAGACTCTCTCAAACAAAACAAAATAAATAAAAAACCGGAAAGACTCAAGATGTTCTTGGAAAAAGATATGATGTCAGCACAACGTCAGCACTCCCCACGGAGGGCTATGCAGTGAATGCAATCCCAGTACATACAGCAGCAGTTCTCCTCATTCATGAGAAACTGGATACACTGATTCTGAAATTCATATTGAAACTGAACAAACACAAAGAGGCAAAACATCTGTACATAAAAACAAGTGGGAACCCAGATAACTGGACACCCATGTTCTTAGTAGCACTATTTACAACAGCCAAAAGGTGAAACAAGTATCCACGATACAAGAAATGGGTAAAAATAATGTGGTGTCTATCAACAGAACAGTATTCTGCCTTTATTAAAAAGGAGTGAACCTGTAATCCCAGCACTTCGGGAGGCCGAGGTGAGGACTGCTCGAGCCCAGGAGTTCAAGACCAACCTGAGCAACACAGGGACACCCCGTCTCTACGAAAAATTAAAATATCACCCGGGTGGGGTGGTGCATGCCTGTGGTCCCAGCTACTTAGGCGGTGGAGGTGGGAGGATGGCTTAGAGCCTGGGAGACTGAGGTAGCAGCGACCTAGGATCCCGCCACTGCACTCGAGCCTGGGCAATAACAGCGAGACCCTGTCTCTAAAAATAACACACTTTGGAAGGCCTAGGTGGGCAGATCACTTGAAGTCAGGAATTCCAGAACAGCCTGGCCAATATGGTGAAACCCTGTCTCTACTAAAAATACAAAAATTAGCCAGGCGTAGTGGCTACAGATTACAAACCTGTAATCTCAGCTACTCGGGAGGCTGAGGCAGGAGAATTGTTTGAACGCAGGCAGGGGGAGGCTGCAGTGAACTGAGATCATGCCATTGCACTCTAGCCTGGGGGACAGAGTGACACTCTGTCTCATAATAAATAAATAGGCGTGAACCTCTGACACTTGCTACCACCTGGATGAGGACATCATGCTACATGAAATAAGCCAGTCCTACAGACAGTAGGATGGTAGCTGTCAGGGACTCGGGGACAGAGAATGGGGAATATGTTTAATGAGGACCGAGTTTCAGTGTGGGAAGGTGATAGGGTCCTGGAGGTGGCTGCTGGTGATGCTGGCACGATATGAATGTACTTAATGCCACTGAACTATGTACCCCAAAATGGTTAAGATGATAAAATAGACATGATGAATATTTCTGCACAATTTAACGAAAGAAAAAGTGAGGGTGATGTGGGGGTGCTGGCTGCACTAGATGGTGAAACATGGGATAGGGATGTACCAGTGTGACCTGGGTGACACTGACAGCTGAAAAGAAGGAAAATAGGGCTGAAGACAGGGTGCAGACAGGACCCAACGCAGAGAGGAAGCGAGTGCTGGAGCGGACCAGCGGGAACTAGACGACCCTCCCAGGACGGGACTGGGACCTCTGCTGCCATCTGGATCCTGCCTCATTCTTGACATCAAAGCACTCCAAATGGACCAAAGGTATCATGTAACAGTTAAAATAAGAAATTAAAGAAAATATTGTCTACCTCATTTATCATCTCAGGGAGACAAAGTCCTTTTAAAGTATGACAAAAACCACTGAAGCCCAAATCCCACTCAAATTTTCTGCTCTAGAAAACTTGAGCATAGTTTAAACCACCGTAGACAAAAATGACAAAGCTAATGACAAAATGCAGAGCGTCTGCATCAGAAATCGCAGATGTCTACTATCTCGCCATGCCGAGACACTCCTCCTGGATGAACTGTTTGCTGAGCAAGAAATAGAAATAACTCTCAACACACAGAAAGATGCACCACCTCATCGTCATAAGAGGGTGCCAATTAAAATTATAATGAGACATCATTTTCATCTATTAGGCTGTCAAAAAACCCCAACGAGGCCGGGCACAGTGGCTCACGCCTGAAACCCCAGCACTTTGGTAGGCCGAGGTGGATGGATCACAAGGTCAGGAGTTCAAGACCAGCCTGGCCAATATGGTGAAACCCTGTCTCTACTAAAAAAGAAACAAAAATTAGCCGAGTGTGGTGGCACGCGCCTGTAGTCCCAGCTACTCAGGAGGCTGAGGCAGGAGAATCACTTGATCTCAGGAGGCAGAGGATGCAGTGAGCCAAGATTGAGCCACTGCACTCCAGCCTGGGCGACAGAGTGAGACTCTGTCACCAAAAAAAAACAAACAAAACAAAAAAACCCCAGCAACTTTAGTGCAGACTAAACTGGCCAGTGTGGATGGAAGCAGGCCTTCTCTGGGTAATCTTGATCAGTCTAAAACAAGCCATCCTTTCCCCAGCTGTGATGGTCTGTGTCATGTGTCAACTTGGCTAGGCTCAAGTCCTCAGTGATTCCATCAAACACGAATCTAGGTATTGCTGCGGAGGTATTCTGTAGACATGGGTAACGTGTAACCCCCTGTAAGTGAAGGAGGCCATTCTCGATGATGTGGATGGGCGTCATCCAATCAGTTGAGGGTCTTAAGAAAAATGAGGTTTCCCTAAAAAGAAGAAATTCTGCCTGTAGACTCAGCCTTAGCTCCTGCTGCAATTTCTGGTCTGCCCTCCCTGCTGGCATGCCCTGGGATTTTGGACTTGTCAGGCCCCAAAATGGTAGAAGCCAATTCCTTGAAATATATATATTTCTTTCCTTTTTTTTTTTTGTTTTTGAGATTGAGTCTCGCTCTGTCACCCAGGCTGGAGTGCAGTGGCGTGATTCTGGCTCACTGCAACCTCTGCCTCCCAGGTTCAAGCTATTCTCGTGTCTCAGCTTTCCAAGTAGCTGGGACTACAGGTATGGGCCACCATGTCCAGCTGCTTTTTTTGTAGTTTTAGTAGAGACCGAGTTTCACCACGTTGGCCAGGCTGGTCTCAAACTCCTGGCCTCAAGAGATCCACCCACATCAGCCTCCCAAAGTGCTGGGATTACAGGCGTGAGCCACCATGACTGGCCGAAATATATTTCTTTACATACATATATCTGTGGTTCTATTTCCCTGCACAATCCTAACATAACAGGAATCTCATTTCTGAGAACTGATGCTTCCACACACGATATACAAACAAACCTATTCACAGCAACACGCCTGCATTAGCAACAGACGCAAACAAACTGTTCGCTTAAAGAGCTGGCTCAATACACCACAACCATACAGTGGGATACTCAGCAGCCATTGAAAAGAACAAGACAGCCCCATCAGAACTGAGGCAGAACAATCTCCCAGGTACAGCAAAAGAGGCAGGGTGCAGAGCAGCACGTCTACTCCTCTGCTAATCTTTGTGTACAAACCATTACAAAATGTATATGCATGGGAGCTTCTGAATGCATGAGTTGCCCTCGGAGGACAGAGATGAACCTGGAGAAGGGCTGCTTCTGTCTGGGGAGCTGCTTGGCTCAGAGACTTGTTTGCCATTGTCACTCATCCTATTGTTTGGATTCTGTGCACGTATATGCCTCACCTACTCTCAAGGTAACTATTCATTCTAGGAGGCAGTGTAAGCAGCAGACAGGTGTGAGCTTGGTTGCAGGAGAAGCCGACGTGCATGCCTGTCTACCCCCTTCACTGGCTTCACTCATGTGTGTGCAGCTCCCAGTGTTTGGAGGAACGGAGGTTGACCCTTGGTTTAGAGCCTTGCTGCTCAAAGTGCAGTCTCCATCCAGTAGTATGGGGACCCCTGAGAGCCCGTTAGAAATGCAGAGGCCAAGCACGGTGGCTCACGCCTCTAATCCCAGCACTTTGGGAGGCCGAGGCAGGCAGATCACTTGAGGTCAGGAGTTCAAGACCAGCCTGGCCAACATGGTGAAACCCCATCTCTACTAAAAATACAAAAAACAGCCAGGCATGGTGGCAGGTGCCTTTAATTCCAGCTATTTGGGAGGCTGAGGCAGGTGAATTGCTTGAACCCAGGAGGTAGAGGTTGCAGTGAGCTGAGATTGTGCCACTGCACTCCAACCTGGGCGACAGAGACTCAGTTTCCAAAAAAAAAAAGCAGACTCTCAGCCTCATCCTGATCTGCAATTAGCATCTGCATTTCCACAAGATCCCCCGGAGGCCCCTGTGCTGGGTGAAGTTTGAGAGGCACTGCTTTAAAGCATCCAAATAGTGAGGCAATGGGGACATCTGATAAACCGAGAGATTACAATTTGCTTTACCTCCTCGGGTGTTTCTACATCCCAAGGGCTCTACCGGAGTTGTGCCTGTGTTCACTGCCTCCTTGCCCAGGATGAATTAGATGGTACTTCAGGTTATCTGAATCGTGCAGTATCACCCAAAGCATGTGTCCATGAGATAGCTTCCATTTAGTCTGCTACCACTGCGTTCCAATGCTGCACTAAGGAACCTGTTAACCAAAAATAAAATCCTATGCCTTCCACTCAACTCAACAGACCCCCTTCTTGGCCAAGTGAACCCCAGAGAAACCTGAAGATCTGCATTCCTGGCCCTAACAGGCAGAGAAGCCAGGCCCATTTTGGAGTTTAGGTTGAAATTGAGATAAGACTGGCAAACAAGACTCTGGCAGTAAGACACCAGATTATAAAGTCATGTGAGGCAGGGGTTAAGTCACACGTGCCCAACACACCATAAAATCTCCTTGCATGGGTTTTCATCAACTCGGTATAATGTGGCTTACTTTCCACCCCGACTCTCGTATAGCATCACAAGACAGATAGCAGACCCTAAAGGAAATACAAATATTTTACCTAAAAATACATTTTTTGGACATATTTTGAAACGGCTGTTACAGGACCAACAGATCGAAATGGCCCTGCCATGTTTTGTGGGGGGGAATTTGCACCGTAAAGAATCTCCATTAATGCAGCCAGACCTCTCCCCTTCTAGGCCTTCCCTGAATCTAGGAGATTAACTGAGAACCTGTTGCCTCTAAGGCCTGAAAAGAAACATTTACCATTTATTCTCTCTGAAGGCTGCTACCCAGAGTCTTCATCTACATACCTTTGGCCTCTAACACTGCCCTTAACTCAGGTATTTCTTTCTACTGATGTCAGGTCTGTAGACAAAGTTTAACTCTTTCAAGCAATTGCCAACTGGAAAATCTCTGGGCCCACCTATGACTGGTAACCTCCCCCTCCTTCAAGGTGTCCTGCCTCTTTAGGGAGGACAAGTACATCTCCCCCACGTATTTATGATTTTACCTACAATTCCTGCCTCCCTAAAATGTATAAATTCAAACCGCATCCTCACAGCCTCAGGCCCTCCCGAGACTATTCCCAGAGCCATGGTCCCTCATATTTGGCTCAGAATAAACCTCTTTCAAATATTTTAACAGAGTTTGGTTTTCCCATTAGTAAGCAATTAACATCATCCATACTTGTCTCCTGGAATAGCCACTAGAATCTATGAGGATACCATTTTACAAAGAAAGCTGGGGCTCAGAGAGGTTAAGTTAACTTGGCCAGAGCTAGACAGCCATCAAAACCAGATGTCAGTGGCTCTAAGCCACCACCTCTCTGTCTGAGGTTGAGCTGCTTCTATGGAGGCGATATGATTTGGCTGTGGCCCCACCCAAATCTCATCTCAAATTGTACTCCCATAATTCCCACATGTTGTGGGAAGGACCCAGTGGGAGATAATTGAATCATGGGGGCAGTTTCTCCCCTGCTGTTCTCGTGGGAGTGAGTCTCACGAGATCTGATGGTTTGATAAGGGGAAACCCCTTTCACTTGGCTCTCATTCTCTCTCTTGCCACCACTGCCAGGTAAGAAGTGCCTTTCGCTTTCTGCCATGATGGTAGAAGGCCTCCCCAGCCACGTGAAACTGTAACTCCATTAAACCTCTCTCTTTTGTCAATTGCCCAGTCTTGGGTATGTCTTTATCAGCAGCATGAAAATGAACTAATGCAGGAGGCTAACAAGGAGGTGAATGACAGAGCTAACCAATGTCACCTACAGAGAGAGCAAGACTAAAGAGACAGGCGTTTAGAAGAAAAGGAAAGAACGGAAGTTGCCATCCTGAACCACGTGAAGACGTAAGGGAAGCTCCCATCCTGAACCACACGAAGATGTACGGGAAGCTCCCATCCTGAACCATGCGAAGATGTACGGGAAGCTCCCATCCTGAACCACACGAAGATGTACGGGAAGCTCCCATCCTGAACCACGCGAAGATGTACGGGAAGCTCCCATCCTGAACCATGCGAAGATGTACCTGGTGATAAGCCATCAGGTGCTGAAAGATCTCCTCCATGGAAGAGTCTGTCGAGGAGGGCTGGAAAGTCCCCACATCCCAGGATTTCTTCTTCTTTTCTTCTTCCAACTCCTTCTCTCTGACCTTCTGCAATGCACTCCTGTATACCTGGTCCTGGCAGTAGACAATCTGCTCCATCTGGAAGTGGAGGCGGATCAGCTTCTCACTTTCTCTCTCTTGTTCTGTTCTAATGTCTTCGATTTTGGACTACAGTTAAAAAAAAAACACACACACACACACACAACTCAGTTTCCCGAGTCACAGGAAAGTAGGTAAGAAGTCCATAAATACCAGGTTACCCGACGGGAGTGAAACAGCACGTTTCCTGGGAACAGCCCTCTGGGCCATGCCCGGGTGTATCTAAGGTGGGTTTCTAGCCCTGGCTGACAGTCAGAGCTTCCCAGGAGGCTTGAACCACAGATGGGCCAGACCCCCATCCCGGGGCCTGGGGACCTGCATGGGTTTTGCTTTCAGGTTCTATAACTCGGCTTCTTTCCTTTCTCTTTTAGCAGCTTTTATATCTGATGGTGAGGATTGTCATATCAGATAATCCACAGGGATGAGCAGGGGAGCCAAGTTTAAGTCAGACAAATTCTGTTGTATGTTCCTGGGGTTTAGAGAAACTGGTTGTCAAAACCTGAGGAGGAGAAACTTCACACATGGACCCTCCAGGCCTTGATGAGAGGCACAGTGCATGGTGGCAGGTGCATCCTAAACATCTTCCTCCATATCCATCTCCACCTTCTGGGGAAGGCCTTATTAGTGTCATTTTATGAATGAGGAGTCGGGGCACAGACTGGAAGTGGCACATCCCAAGGCCTCCAGCTGGTGAATGATGGGGCCGGGCTCCTCATCTGTGCCAGGGATGCCCGTTTCTAAGAGTGGCTAAGTCTGGTCTCTTGGCCCAGTCTGTCCCCCAGGCTCATTTCCTGTAGGCTCTTTCTTCACTCTGGAAAGTTTTGAGACAGAGTCTCGCTCCGTCATCTAGGCTGGAATGCAGTGGTGCAATCTCGGCTCACTACAATCGATTCTAAAACTACAGGCATGTATTTTTAGTAGAGATGGGGTTTTGCCATGTTGGCCAGGCTGGTCTCAATCTCCTGGCTTTAAGTCATCTACTGGCCTCAGCCTCCCAAAATGCTGGGATTACAGACTCATCGTGCCCACTCGGGCCAGAAAGATTCTATTTTTATACGTAGCTTCCTCAATGAGTTTCTGGATTTGGAGCCATTGCCTTTAGATGTGATAATCTTCTCCACTAACTGTGGATCTCTTGTTCTATGTGTTTAAGCACTCTCTCCTTTATTGCTTTCAACCAGACATCACCGGTAACACCAGAAGAAGCACTAGTGAGTGATGTTATTTGCTGCTCTAAATGTACACAATAAAATTGAAATAATCCTCATCCAAGAAATCTGTTTTCTAGTGTCAAGCTTAGTTTTTTTTTTTTTTTAAATAACATACGGTTGGTTTTACCTTGGCGGTTCTGTGGAGGTTAAAAAGTTCTTCAAAATTTTTCATTGAAACATCTGTGAAAGCAAGCCGGACCATATCTAATCAAAGAGAGAAAAACAGTTCAATATTGGTAGGATCATTTGTTCTCTTCCTAAGATGCAAAAAAAATATGAGGATCAAATGATATGAAGTCAAGTTTCCCCTCTCCCCCCTCCTTTCTTCTCTTTACCACGAAAAAGGAAGGCGGGCTCTTTTTGCTTAATAGCTTGCTGGAAGAATCTTAAAAGCAGATGACCCCTGGCATACATTTATTTGATATTTAAGCTTTTTATCCTAAACAGTTGCAAATCATATAATTTCTGTTAAATTATAAATATTAATATTTTATGATACAACTCTTAATATAAGTCAAATCACTCTTAATGTAGACATTCAAATTCCATTGATATAATTTATTCATTTGAAAAAAAATACAAGCTTTTAGATTTAAAAATTTATATTATTTATCTTTTATTTTTGAAACTCATTTCTATTCTACTTCCTCACAGAATTTTATTGTAATACAGCATATAGTATCTTTATGACTGAAAACTTCTTATTGATCTCCATGTCATATATTTCAGAAAAAGAAGTAGGTATATCTATATTGATTTTTATGACTATAAGGCTCTAAGTATTACAGACTTTCCTCTGGAGTGAGTTAAGAGTCTACAATGGACCAAAACAACATGATTGCAAGTTTTGGTATATGATGATTAAGGCTAAAAGGTCAATTTTACTGGAAATACACCTCTGAGTGAGCTGTTCTGAGGCTATCTCCAGCTCCTTAGTTCATGGATCCATGAGTGATTATTAATTACTCCTAAGATGAGACAGCTGAAGTGTGAGTAAGGATGCTGTCAGTCAAGGAGAGGATGAAGAAAAGAGATTCAATAACGTGTGGAAAACCAAGAAAGCAAAGCATTTCAAGGGAGTGGATCCACAGTGGGATATAGTTTCCTATCTATCTGTGACACACCTAGATTCCTACAGCACTCTAAAATGCTCCAAACACGTCTACATGTGCAGTTATTTAACTACTGGCTTTACTCCTTGGAGACTTCAAATAAACAGCCGATTGAGTGTGAATTTTGAGTGTGAAGCCAGCATAGCAGTGAACAGGGTGGAGGTGTGGTGTGATAGGAAAAATAGAAATATTTTGTCTTTGTCACCAATTCCTAACACAGAAGAACCTACATCTCTTAGAATGTCTGGCCTGTGGGCCGGGCGCGGTGGCTCAAGCCTGTAATCCCAGCACTTTGGGAGGCCGAGACGGGCGGATCACGAGGTCAGGAGATCAAGACCATCCTGGCTAACATGGTGAAACCCCGTCTCTACTAAAAAATACAAAAAACTAGCCGGGCGAGGTGGCGGGCGCCTGTAGTCCCAGCTACTCGGGAGGCTGAGGCAGGAGAATGGCATGAACCCGGGAGGTGGAGCTTGCAGTGAGCTGAGATCCGGCCACTGCACTCCAGCCCGGGCGACAAGAGCGAGACTCTGTCTCAAAAAAAAAAAAAAAAAAAAGAATGTCTGGCCTGTTAAGAGTATCTCGTGTTTTTAAGAGATGATGCCCGGTGGGCCTCTACATAGCTTCAGGATTGGGGCCGAGCACTAGAAAGACCAAGCCTTGACTAGAAACTTAGAACTTCCAGCTCCACAGAGGAGGGAGAGCCTGGAGATTGAGTCAATCATCCATCAGGCCTTCGCGATGGAGCCTCCATGAACCCTTCGCAGTGGTGAGGTTCTAAGAGCTCCCTGGTTGATGACCAGATCCCTGTGCCATGAGGGTGGTGCCCCCAACCCCTGGGGACAGAAGCTTCTGTATTCAGGCCCCTACTATGTGCCTCTCCAACAGCTTCATTTGTGCCCCTTATCAAATCCTTTCTAATGGACCAGTCAATGTTAGTGAAGTGTGTTCCAGAGCTCTTGGCTGAGCTGAGGAACGGGTGGCAAGAATCTCGATTTATAAACAGTCCATCAGAAGAATGGGAGGTCTGCGACTTGTGACTGGCGTCTGCAGTTGGGGCCAGTCTTGTGGGACTGAGCCCTTAAGCTATGGGAACCACACAGACTCAGGGCAGTGTCAGAATTGAATTGAATTGTTGAACACCAACCTGACACCTGCAGAATCAGAGGTTTGCTTGGTGGTGTGGGATGTGCCCCAGGAGGAAAGTGCTGAATGAAGTCTGGTGCTGGCTTTGGTTCGAACCTTTCCCGTCTTTAGAAATCAATGTCCAGAAGTGAAACTGAGCACTCACCTGTCACGGTGTGTAGCATATTCACAGCTGGCTCTTCCAGCGCCTTGATTTGCTGTTTTATGATTGTCTCAAATGTCCTGTAATTCACAAAGCCTGGCAGCTCTCTACCACGATACTGATTTTCAAATTTCTGCATTTTTCTACTCGTAATTTTATGGCCTATAGCAGGAAAAAAATAACACCAAATTATCTTACAAAAATAATCTTGCACATTTTTCTAAACATAATACCATTCTAGATTTTCTGAAAATATAAATGGCAAGAAAAAGTGGTATCAAATCAAATCTAACTGGTAAACTAAAAATATTCAGGGATCGCACACACACACAAAAAGCCAGATCTCAAGATAATTTTCCTTAATCATCTCAGGAAGGGGAGTGCAGAGCCAGGTACAATGTCAGGAACCTGCACATGCAGAAACTTCGAGTAAGATCCCCTTTTTTTTGAGATGGAGTCTTGCTCTGTCACCCAGGCTGGAGTGCAGTGGTGCAAACTCGGCTCACTGCAAGCTCCACCTCCCGGGTTCATGTCATTCTCCTGCCTTAGCCTCCCGAGTAGCTGGGACTACAGGTGCCGACCACCACGCCCAGCTAATTTTTTTGTATTTTTAGTAGAGACAGGGTTTCACCATGTTAGCCAGGATGGTCTCGATCTCCTAACCTCGTGATCCACCCGTGTCAGCCTCCCAAAGTGCTGGGATTACAGGCGTGAGCCACTGTGCCTGGCCAAGACCCCTTCTTAAAAACGTACTTGAGTATGGACTGTTGTGAACCTAATTTTAGTTTTACCAAAGAAATTGTACCATAACACATTCCTTGCCCTCAACTGCATGCCCATTAGAAGTGAGCATGAACACTTTCTGGAATTAACAATATATCATATATTCATGTGTAGAAAGTGTTTACAAGTCAAATGGGATAACAGAGTAAACCAGGTACATCAACTTGTAGGAATGTGATACAGTAGCACTGTTCACTGTGTAAGATGCTGCATTTTTCTTTAAACTTTTGGAATTGTTTGTACTCCCAACAGTCCACACTAGAGAGAGTTAGCCCCATCAGAAGTTCAGAGGGTTTGAGTTCCTTTTTGAATGGTAATCCAGTACCCTTTTTCAGTCAGGATTTTTCTTACTATCATTTATATAGTATAAAATTCACTCTATTGAAAGTATATGGTTCAGGCCAGGCGCGGTGGTTCACGCCCATAATCCCGGCACTTTGGGAGGCTGAGGCTGGTGGATCACCTGTGGTCAGGAGGTCAAGAACAGACTGGCCAACATGGTAAAACCCCATCTCTACTAAAAATACAAAAATTAGCCAAGCCAGGTGTGGTGGCAAGTGCCTGTAATCCCAGCTACTAAGGAGGCAGAGGCTGAAGCAGGAGAATCACTTGAACCCGGGAGGCAGAGGGTGCAGTGAGCCGAGACTGAGCCACTGCACCCCAGCCTGGGCGACACAGCGAGACCCTGTCTCCAAAGAAAAAAAAAAAGAAAAAAGTGTATGTGTGAGTGAATTTTAGTATATTCACCAAGTTGTGCAACCATCCCCAAACATAACTACCAAACCCCACACCCATCACCCATCAATGACCACTTCCCACTTTTCCCTCCCCAGCCCCTGGCAGCCACTATTCTGCTTTACGCCCGTCTGGGTTTGCCCACTTTAGCCATTTTCTATCAATGGAATCAAAGAGTATGATATGTGGCCTTTGTGGCTGGCTTCTTTCACTCAGCATGATGTTTTCAAGGTTCATCCATGGGGTGCTGTAGACCAGCACTCTGTGCCTGTCTGTGGCTGGAAATATTCCAGGGCTTGGTGTTATGGGCTGAGTTTGAGTTGTGACCTCTTCAAATTCCTATGCTGAAGTCCTAACCCTCAGGAACTCAGACTCTTACCGTGTTTGGAGACAGGCAAAGAGGTAATTACACTGAAATCAGGTCACTAGGGTGGGCCCTCATCCCATCTGCCTAGTGTCCTTGTAGGAGAAGATGAGAACACAGACACACACAGAGGGCAACCCCATGAGGACCTAGCGAGAAGACGCCATGTGCAAGGCAAGGAGAGAGGCCTTAGAAGGAACCAACTCCACCAACACTTTGATCTTGGACTTCCAGCCTTCAGAATTGTAAGAAAATAAATTTCTACTGTTTAAGCCCCCCACCAAGTCTGTGGGACTTTGTTCTGGCAGCCAGAGCCAACTGCTACACACAGACACATGCCAGTTAGTTTATCGATTCATCAGCGGATGGTCATTTGGGTTCAGTGATATAGAAGAGAACAAATGTGGCTTTAGTTGTCACCAGCTCCTTATCCTGACCATCCTCCCCAACTGCCCCACTCTCCTCTGTCTTAAGCCAACGTATCAGGCTCACCACGCTATTGACTCATTGCTATGGTCGACATGTTGGTGTCCCCTAAAAATTCCTATGTTGAAACTCAATCCTCAGTGTGATGGTAACAGAGGAGATCTTTAGGAAGGATTGGGTTGTGAGCACTCTGCCCTCACGAATGGGATTCCAGGCACTTCAGATACTGTATTTTTTGCAATTGAAGGTCGGTGGCAACCCCATGTCAAGCAAATCAGCACCATTTCTTCCAGTAGCACATGCTACTTTTTGTTTCTGTATCAGCAATTTTTTTAGCAATAAGGTGTTTTAAACTAAGGTCCGTAGATATTTTTTAGGCCTAATGTTATTACACACTTAGTAGACTACAGTATGGCATAAACGAACTGTTTATGCACCAGAAACCAAGAAGTTTATGTGACTTGCATTATTGCAATATTCGTTTTGTCTGGAATTGAACCCACAATCTCTCTGAGGTATGCCTCTGGTATCTCTGTAAAAAAAAGAGGTCTGAGGAAGCTTGTTCGTCCCTTATCCCATGAGAGGACACAGCTAAAAGGTGCCATCTTTGAAGCAGGGAACAGGCTCTCACCAGACACCAAATTTCCTGATTCCTTAAGAATGGATTTCTCGCCTCCAGAACAATGAGCAGTAAGTTTCTACTGTTTATAAATGACCCAGTCTCAGGTATTTGGTTGTAGCAGCTCAAAGAAGGGACTAAGACACTCACCTTCTTGCAAATTGTTTTCAATTATTATACCCCATTTGTGGAACTCATGTCGGAGTCTGGTAAACAGTCGGCTGTCTTCTTCCCCTACAGTTTCCTCCCCTTGTATGAGAGCAGTGATATCCTGATTAAAGGCATTAATTTTCTGTCAAGAAGAAAAACATCAGTATAAGCGGATAGACTTCAAATCCAAGGTCAAGGTCGTTTGGAGGCTGTGTCTGTGTGGAGGGTGGGAAATCATTCTTTGCTTCCTTATGGAGCAGAGGTTTTGGCACCAGAAAATCCTATCCCACCCCTTACTGCCTTAAGGATCTGGGCAATGATCATGACAGAGCAGGCACAACGCAGCCTGAGCATCCCTCACTGCTAACGCACCCGCGCTCCCTGCCCTGCCTCCCTCAAGCCCTGTCCACCCTTGGAGTGCTACAGGCCAGACGTCTTTGGATCAGCCTTGGGGGAGTGAAGAAGGAAGTGCATAAGGCCCAGGGTCCCTTTTTTGACCATGACATGTGCTTCTCCAGCTCCATGCAGCTGGCAACACTCACGTCTATCAGAAAGAACATTTTTTCATTTTCATCTTCCGGTATGTCGACACCATACTTTTGTAGCTCTTCTGTTATTCCCTGGTGACTCTCCTTGATTTGATTTTCTAACAGCGGCAGAGATTTCTGAGGAAAATGGAGAGAAAATAATGGGAATTTATAAAGACGAACAGCGAATGAAAAGGAAGTCCTGGGCCTCCCTCTACATAGGAGCTGTGTGGGCTGTTTGACTTCCTGGCTTCCTCTAAAAGGAAGCTTTTCCAGACCTGAGGGGCAGGAGGACACACGCTAGGGGCACTGTTTTCTGCCCAGGTCTTCCCCCTTCCCCACTCCTGTGACAGCAGCCTCATGAGCAGCAATGAGGCACCCACTGTGCATGGGTGCTGGGCCCTGGTAGAGCGACCCAGGGGCAGTTCCTCCTGTCGTCGAATTAGGTAAACTCTCTGGAGGGAGACTGGAGAGACCCACTTGTTTAGTAGGTTCTGAAGAAGTGGCATTTGGAGCAATTGGAGATTCAACAACGTTTATGTTGTTTGCAATCAATAAACAGTGATCAGAGACTTCTGTTTTTAACAATACGGTTGACACCATATGCTGGCTCACACGTCCATAGCAAACATCTAAAAATGCCGGCTGACATGTGAAAGCCATACCTTTAAAATATATCAGTGGACTGACAAATCAGTGAGGGGTACTCAGATGCCAGCCCCAGTAACAGTGGCCAGGGAGGGGCTCAAGAAGAAGGCAGCAATGGAGCGTATCTCAGCCACAAGGGCATCTGTCTAGGCAAGACAACTCAAACATGAACCTCTGAGCCTGACTTGGTGCCTGACTTGGTACAATGGCAAAAAACCCCCCTGGGCTTGCTCGAGGTGGGGAATCTAATAAAGAAGCATCCCTTTTCTGCACACAATGGGACCCCAAAGAGCTCTGCGCTCATCACAGTCAGCTGGAAAACAACCCCATTCTGCACCCACATTCCTGGGGACCACGTAGAAGACCTTGCACTCTGGTGCTGAGTTGAAAATTTGAAAAAGGCCAGCCTGGCCAACATGGTGAAACCCTGACTCTACTAAAAACACAAAAATTAGCTGGGCATGGTGGTGTGCACCTGTAATCCCAGCTACTCAGAAGGCTGAGGTAGGAGAACGGCTTGAACCCAGGAGGCAGAGGTTGCAGTGAGCCGAGATCACGCCACCGCACTCCAGCCTGGGCAATAGAGAGAGACTCTGTCTCAAAAAAGAAAAAAAAAAAAAAAAAAAGGGAAAAAGAAAATTTGAAAAAGGAAGAGACTACATTCAGGCAGATTTTTAAAAAGAACCACAGAGCTTTAACAAAGCTTTTAGAAGTTAAAAAATACGTTCATTAGAATGACTAAGACATTATAATAGTGGTTGTCAATGGGAAAGGAAGAGTTAGGAGCTTGTGCGTAAGATTTTAATTTTTATTTTGGCCCAGTAGAGATAGTCTGTCAGCATCCCCCCAGACTGTGGTCCCCTGAAAAGCAGTATCTGCATCGTCTGGGGGCTTGCTGGAAATGCAGAATCCTAGGCCCCACTCCAGACCCAGAGAATCTGAATCTGCATCTTAACAAGATCTTCAGAAGATCTGTGTGTACAGCGATGTTTAAGCAGCCAGCAAGGTTCAGCTCTGTGTTCACAGAATTCTTTTCAAGAACCCACAGCTCTGCCCGTGCTTACACAGATGTGTGCGATGAGCTCGCTGGTAAGTTTCTCTGCCAGGCAGGGAACTGTGGCCTTTCCTTCCTCCAGCAGATCCCTAGAAGAGAACACAGGATTGATTTCCACCTTGATGTAGCCAGAACATGCATGTCTGCCTTCTGCTGTTGGGAAAAGTCAAGGTGAATTTCAGTTGTTTACAACTGAATGGAATGTCGTGCAATTGGTACCCAACAGATACTCAGAATTGGATTGAATAGGATTATGACTGAATTTTAGCAATCTAGGATATTTCAACAATGATATGGAATGAGCCCTTCCAGCTGATATAATAAATGTGTATCATGGTATTTGACTATAGACTTGGTCATCACCAAAATACACAGGCATGTATAGACACGTTTATGTAACACATACCCCCTTCTATGTGTAATATGTGTAGGTAATCATAATGGATAGAGGCATGTCTTCATACGAATACATTGAAGCATACTGAGATAAATGGGTAGCAGAACACTGAGGAGAAGAGACACAAGATATCTTGTCCAAGATAAAAACTTAAACCATGGGCTGCCTGGAGGAAGGAAGTCAAGCATCTTCTCACCCGATCCAAATTTGTGCTCCCCGGGTGAGTTATTACAGGGTTTCCCACATTTTATAGGACATTTTAGGATAAAGGAAGCAGCGAAGCATGAGTTTCTGTACCTTTTTGTGAGAGTATACTCATACCTAAGCTTCAGTTTCTCTGTCAATTTTTCTAGATTGTGGTAAAATACATATAACATAAAATTGACCATTTAACCATCTTTAAGAGTACACTTGACTGGCATTAAGTACGTTCACGCTATTATGCAACCATCACCACTGTCTTCAGAACTTTTCATATTCCCAAACTGAAACAATGGCCCCATTAAACACTACCTCCCCATTCTCTCTCTCTCAGCCCCTGGCACCCACCATTCTTTCTGCCTCTATGAATCTTACTACTCCAGGGACCTCAGCTAAGTGGAATCAGACAGTATCTGTCCTCTTATGACTGGGTTCTTTTAACTTAGTAGAACGTTCCCAAGCTTCATCCATGTTGTAGCATGTGTTGGAATGTCCTTCCTTTTCTAAGGCTGAAAGTATTCCACGTTTTTGTACAGACCACATTGCTTTCTGCATCCGTCCATCAATGACACTGAGTCATCTCATCTTTTGGCTATTGTGAATGTGCAGAACAACATGTAAGTTTCTGATATTTCTGGAATTCTGAGTAATGGCTCTCTGTAGGCTTCTGGGAGAACTGAATGCAAGAATGTTTACAACTCTACATAGTCCCATCATTTTAAATCTTACCAATTTATCAGTCTTTTCCTTTTAAAAAATGTCACTTTTGGCAGGAGGGATAGAAAGGCCTTATAAACTATTCGCCTACCTTTTCTTCTGGGATGCTTATTGCTTCCTTTTAATATTTAACTTTAAACTTTAACTATTTTGGTATAATGAGGTAAGTAAGGGCAGTATTTTAATTTTTTTCCCAAATATTAATTAGCCCCACACCATTAATAGATAGTCAAGCTGATATAGTCCACTATTTGATTTGAAATGCTGCATTTATCATGTATCAAATATATACATCCAGGTCTATTTCTGGGCTTTCTACTTTTTTTCTATTCATGTTTTTATAAAATATGGTTCTAGCACCATACTATTTAAATTATTGTACATTGTTTTCTCCCTATTTTCATTTTGATTGGTTTTTAGTTTTTCGTTTTTTTTTTTTTTGGCAGCATTTTGTAATCCCCTTTCTATTCTTCTAGCTGAATTCCATAGTCCTTGTTGGGGAACAAGCATAGTCACACACACACTCCACACATCTGTGGGATGGCTGCCACTTTCCCCAGGAAGGCCTGACATCCTGGGCTTGGACTGATCCGTGATGAAACCCAGGCGAGCGCACCTGAAATGTGGGTGGTCCTGAAAGAAGACCTTCTCTCTCTGCAGGGCTTCAGACAGGCTCAGCTGGTCCTGGATCTCCTGCTGGCCGCGGCACTTGACGATCATGTAGCCCTTCTTCAGGTGGAACACGAGGTTCCGCACCACATCCACAACCTGGTCTTCAGTTCCTTTGTCCACCAGATCAGGCTTCGTCAAGATTCCTGCGAGCCAGATGTATTTGGGGAGAGAACATGCCCAGTCACGAGGCAGAGGTGAAGGAACAACCACTCACGCCCCCAGTCTCCCAGGGTTTCCTCCCATCCTTGCTTGAGGGCAGGCCATGGGCCCTGCAGAACCATGGGGCCAGTGGAGCCCCGCTCCAGAAAAGAACTCCATGGCAAGCCGCATGAAGGCAGGAATGCCTCCCAGAACAGTGTGTGGCTCTCCCCAAGCTCCTTCACCCGGGTCCACTGTAGAACACACCACATTCTGTTTGTCCCTTGAGTTATGGACATCCCATCTGAAACACATTCTTAATGAATACCATGTGCTTCCTGAGTTTGCCCTGCTTCTGAGCCCACTGTGCCTTTCTGAGCAAACAGATAAGGGTTACAAGGTAACCTAGCCAGTGAAAGTCAAAAGCAGCTCATTTCGCTTGGCCTTGGTGGGCACCAAACCTGCCCCCTTAGCAGGTCTTAGTGGAGGCAGGTCCCCACTGAGCAAAGCCCATGGAGACTGGAGGGACACTTGCCCACTGGCAGACCACTGAGCACAGGCGGGCTTCCCCATTCTCACCGATGGTCCTGTCTCCCTCGGGGTCCACCTCCTGGGCCATGCTCAGTGCCTCTGTGGTGGCAATGTCCACATTACTGGGGACCACCACCAGGTTGATCGTCTCCTGCCTCTGGATGTACTTCTTGATGAGTGTCTTGATCTGTAAGGAAATGAGAGGAGGTGACTCATGAGTATGGCAAAGTCAAGTGAGAGGTGAGACAGGTCCTGACCTTGTACTTGCTTCAGGCTCTGAGAGTCCCAGGGGTATTTCCCCCAAAAGAAGTAACTTTGGAGAAATGAACCCACAAACGCAACCCTAGAGGTACCTACCAAGCTGGAATTATGAGAAAATAAATTATCTGGGGCAGAAACAGAGCTGTAGGCTCAGGGAAAACCACGAGGTTTCAGGTAATTAACCCCCAAGACCATAGATCTGATGGTCACAATGAAAAATGGTGGCCAAAAAACCCCACTTCACCCCTAAATCTTTAATCTATAAAGTAAGATTCACTGATACTAAAATATCATTATACCTATTTCTTTCTTGCTTGTTTGTTTTTTGTTTTGAGACAAGTTCTTGCTCTGTTGCCCAGGCTGGAGTGCAGTGGCACAATCATGGCTCATCGCAGCCTCCCTGGTTCCAGCAATCCTCCCAGTAGTTGACAGGTGCACGCCACTATACCTGGCTAATTTTTTAACCTTTCTTTTATAGAGAAGGGGATCTTCACTATGTTGTTCGGGTTTCTGTCAAACTCTTGGGCTCAAGGAATCCTCCTGCCTCAGCCTCCCAAAGTGCTGGGATTATAGGAGTGAGCCACTGTGTGTGGCCCATTATACTTCTTTTTAATGCTGTCTTCCCACATAAGACCCCTTCCTAATACACAGCACTTTAGATATGGCATTGCATAAAACATAAAACAAATACATAGAAGATGTTTCCAACTGGGCCCATTGGCCTCACTTTCTCCAAAGCAGCTTCCATTCAACTTGACAGAAAAGACTGACCAATGGGCTCTCTAAATTCCCCACTCACACCTCCAAATACCAACTCAGCTCTAGACTCACGGTTACTCTAATACAGTACCCCCTTTTCTCCTCCCACCCCTCCCACACACCCCCCATCCCCACACCAACGCCAAGGTCAGAATGGGTCTGAAGTCTGACCTTATACCCAATGTCAGCAGGTTGATTGCCCACAGCCACTCTGGTTATCCCAGGAAGGTCTATTAGAGTCAGATCTGGGACATCTCGGGAGCTGATCTCCAGGGTAATTAGCTCATGACTGATTCCCATTCCTTCCCCGGCGATGGTATTCTGGGCTAGAGAAGAAGCAGGGAAGATCAAACCCAGAGCTTAGGATGAAAGGATCTCATGACAGTGAACACTCTGAAAGCATCTTCTCCTCTCTGTAAGTCATGGATAAAAGCATATTTGGAGCAGGTTCAATTTTCTGTGATTGGGACGACAGAGATCTCAAAGGATAACTCAGTGTTTTCCCTGCTGTTGGCCAGCACTGTGTGTACAGAGACCTTGTGAGAACATCACCATGAGTGACACCCACTTAGACCAGTTCAAAGCTGGGCTGAGGCAAGAAGTTCTTCCTGGTAACATTCCTAAGTCCTTCTCATTGATGTCAGTAGGAAATCAGCAACCAAGCAAAATAAAAACAACACTATATGGAAATGCCTAAAATATAAACTGGAAAATCATATGGGGAAATGTGCTTATTTTAGCTAAGATAAGCACTGACTGTTAACATCCCAATAAGATTTTATTTTGCTCCTTCCTCCTTAATGAATTTTAGGATAGGAATTTGTTTCATCAAATTGTTGGCTAACACCACTTTCCTCTTTTCTACATCTAGAATGTCTTTTTGAGATGTTCAATATCAATTTAGAACTTAGGAAATAACAGTGGTTATGGTCCACTAATTGTTCCCCCAGTATCCATGTACCTGCCATGTGGTCATGAGATCAGGTTCTGGCCAGTGGGCCATGTGAAAATGTTGTGTAACTTCCAGAAAGTGTGCTTATGAAGGCGGAGATATGCCCCTTGCCATGGTCCAGCTGGCTTCAAAGTGGACTTGCTGACTAAGTCACAGTGGTGGGGGGGGCCTTGGAAACAGAGGCCACGCCCAGTGAAGAAATGGGATCAGAATAAGTCTTGGTTCCTGACATTGGAATCCCCAGTCAGCTCTGGTCTGTCCCCCTTCAGACTTTTATGAGAGGGACAGAAAGCTTCTGCATTGTTTAGACCACTGTGTTAGCAACTTGCTGGCACAATGGCATCCACACTCCCTTCCATCCCTGTATGCACACTACTTTACAGGGTGCCTTTCTCACTTCCATGGAGAGAGAGAATCTGTCCCTTGAAATTGGGCTTGGCCACTTGACTTTCTCTGGCTAAGGGGATGTTACACAGTGCGATGCCAGGAGAGACTGAAAGGTGTTAGACGCTGGGTCTTGCCCTCTTTTGCTGCTAGGAACCCCTCCACCTAAATTAAGAAGTCCAGCTTAGCCTTCTGGAGGGGAGAGACCACACAGACAGAAGGCCTGGTCACTCCAGCCAAGGGCCATCCTGGACCACCAGCCCCAGCCCAGCTAGCCCAGAGATAGCTGGTCCATCAGATCATGAGAAATCAAAGTGGTTAAGCCATTAGTTTTAAGATGGGTTTGTTTTACAGCAAGGGCTGACTAACACACACAGTTATTTTGAGTGTTCTGCTGCAGGCAGCCAACCTAATCCCAACTAATTCAAAATCATGGTTTGTCAATAACATTATTTATCTTTCTGTAGACAGTCAACAAATGTGATTAATGCTCCATCTTTACAAATGCTAAACTTGTCCCTTCCTATTGCTGGGCATCAGTTCATGTCACTTCAGTACCTTCCCAGTGTGAATGAAACTTAATCATGTGACACGCTAGAAAAACAGAAAGGTCAACAGGAAGATGTTATCCGTGCATCTCACAGTGGCTGCTCTTTGTCAGCTACTCTGCCCTGTCTACACTGCTGGTGTTGGTTCCCCTTGCAGACAACTTCAAATTGATCCTTGTGGTTTGCATTTATGGAGGCCTGCCATGAGTTAGCCTAAGCTAGGATTATGCAAACCCAGGCACTCCCCTTTCTTAGGAAAAGGGTGCTGGTTCTGAGTGGGGTTCAGTGACGATCCAGTCCACAATGTGGAGCTCTTTGCACAAAGGAAGAAGGGGAGGAGGCTCCCTCACCCTCACATCTGGCTCCTCTTCTGCCAGATCTAAGTAGGGAAGCCCTTGATTAAAGGACAGGTCGTCCATATATGGGAACAAGTTTTACATTTCAAAATTCACATTATTCTAGATACTCACATATTAAGCAATAGATGTGTTTTTGAGACAGGGTCTCACTCTGTTGCCAGGCTAGAGTGCTGTGGCAAGATCACAGCTCACTGCAGCCTTGACTTCCCAGGCTCAAGCAACTCTTCCAGCTCAGCTTCCTGAGAATAGCTGGGACCACGGGTGCATGCCACCATGCCCAGCTATTTTAATTTTTTTTAAGAGACAGGGTCTCACTATGTTGCCCTGGCTGGTCTCGAACGCCTGGGCCCAAGCAATCCTCCTGCGTCAGCCTCCCAAAGAGCTGGGATTACAAGCACAAGCCACTGTGCCCGGCCAGAAATAAATTATTGCTATCAGATGCTGATATCCAAGCATGCTGGTCATAATGAGGTAAAAGAAGTAGAAGGAACTGGGGCCTGATGTGCAGGAGAAAGGGGTCCTAAGGAAACAGCACAGGCCCAGGGAGGTGGGAGTAGAAACAGTTACAAACTGACCCCAGGCATGTCAGAAGGCTTGACCAGGCATCCAAACAGGGGGTACTCACCTTTATTAATTTCCTTTTCTACCTCTGAAGCATCCAAAATCTCAATCTCGTAGTCCTGGTAACTGACCTTGCCTCTCCACTCATCTTCGTTCACAAGTTTCTTCAGTTTCAGCACCAGCGGGCATCTAGTCACGATCCCTAGGAGGCCACGCCCACATCAGTGCTCCACTTTGCTCTTAAAAGACCTACATAGTGCCTTAGGCCCATGGTTCTCAAACTTTTATACACTCATCTGGGGAGACATTTAAAACTGGAAACTTTCTGGTCTTACCTGGGTTACATATTCAGAATGCATGTTCTTGAGGTCACCCAGCCACAGTGCGATGTCCCCACATATCAGAAAGTTTCCAGTTTTAAATGTCTCCCCAGATATGTGGGGACATCACACTGTGTCTGGGTGACCTCAAGAACATGCATTCTGAATATGTAACCCAGGTGAGTTTTTGCTCACTAACGCTTGAAAGCCACCACTCTTGGCTTCCTGCCTCATCCCAGTGTTCTGCCATGAGCTCAGGTGGCAGACCACATGGGGAAACCCCCCAAACTCATCCAAACATCTTCCATTATCCTCCCAACATACACACTCTACCCCCATTAGGAAAGTATCCTGCTGCCACCAGGACACCTTACCACTGTACTCCTACTGTAAACTCCTTCCATATTCTACCTACCATGCCTGACCTGTATTGCAAGACCCATCCCAGGCCTGAACTCTTTGAGCCCTCACTGATCTAGTTCTGAACTGGGGGACCCAAATGCATTTATTCAGATCCTCCTCAAACTGTAGATTACATATTACTTACGTGAAAAAAAAATGTGCAATGAGATAGTGTTATGAAATGGTGTTCCCTCCAAATTCCTATGTTGAAGCCCTAACCCCTAATGGGACTGTATTTGAAAATAAGGCCTTTAAAGCAGTAATTAAGGTTAAATGAGGTCATTAGGGTGGGCCCCAATCCAATATGACGGATGCCCTTATGAAGAGGAAGAGACAGCAGAGATGCTTGTGTGCAGAAGGCCGCATGGGGGAGCGGTGAGGAGGTGGTCATCTGCAAGCCATGGAGAAAGGCCTCAGGAGAAACTAAACCATGATATTGGACTTCCAGTCTCCAGAACTGTGAGAAAATAAGCTTTTGTTGTGTAAGCCAGCCCGTCTGTGGTATTTTGTTATAGCAACCTGAGCAGACTAATATAGAATGTAAGTTCTTACCACTGCCTCTGGGAAGGGCAACTCCTGACAGTGCCTCCAACACAGAGCTCTTGCCCGAGCTCTGGTCCCCGATGACGGCGATGGCCGGCAGGGCCAGGTCCTGCTCCACACCCAGAGCCCGCAGCGAGTCGATGAGGTCGATGCAGGGGCGCACCTTCTCCTCGTACTGGCTGCACAGGTTGTTCTCAGCCACCTGGAGGAAGCGAAAATGGAGAATTCTTCATGGCCTGCAGATCATGTTCATGATATGGTTTGGCTCTGTGTCCCCACCCAAATCTCATCTCAAATTGTAATCCCCATAATCCCTATGTATGAAGGGAGAGACCATAATTGGATTGCGGGGGAAGTTTCCCCATGCTGTTCTCATGATAGTGACTTTTCATGAGATCTAATGGTTTTATAAGTGTTTGGCAAGTTCCTCCTTCAGTTATTCTCTCTCCTGCCGCCTTGTGAAGAGATGCCTTCCTCCATGATTGTAAGTTTCCTGAGGCCTCCCCAGCCATGAGGATTGTGAGTCAATTAAACCTCTTTTCTTTATAAATTGCCCAGTTTCAGGCAGTTCTTTATAGCAGTGTAGAAACAAACCAATACCCTCCATTAAAGACGGCCAACTTCAGTAAGTCTAATACACAGGTTACCGGAATCCCCAAAAGATAATGGAAGAGACACAAAAAAAATTCAAAGAAATAATACACACAATTCCCTCAAACTTAATGAAAACCATAAACCCAAAGATCCTAGAAACTCAACAAACATCAAGCACAGCAAACATAAACATCATCAAGCCATTAAGAGGGTTAAATTGCTCAAAACCAGTAATAAAGAGAAAATGATAGGAGCAGCCAGAGAATGATATAGTGTGAGCAGAGGAACACAAATGAGAAATCTGCTGTAAATTTTATCAGAAACAATAATAAGTGAGAAGACAGTTAAGCAGTATTTTTGAAGTACTGAAAAACACCATCAAGAATTCTATACCCAGCAAAAATATCTTTTAAAAATGAAGGCAAAACAAAGACCTTTCTAGCCATCCAAAAGCTTAACTAATTCATTACCAGTAGACCTGCACTACAGGAAATGTTAAAGAAGTTCTTCAGGTAGGAGGAAAATGACACTGAATGGAAATCTGGATCTACACAAAGGAGTCTATACTAGAAGGGGTAACTACTAGACTTTTCCCTGTTACTTTGCTATCTTTATTGAATATGTGAACATAAATAATAACAATACTGTGGGATTTATGATGTATGTAAAAGTAAGATGCATGATAGAAATAGTATGAAGGCTGGGAGCAGAGAGATGGAAGTACACTATTCTAAGGCTCTCACACTATACATGAAGGGACAGACTATCACTTGAAGGTTGACTTATTAAAGATATATACTATAGGCTGGGCGCGGTGCCTCAAGCCTGTAATCCCAGCACTTTGGGAGGCCGAGACGGGCGGATCATGAGGTCAGGAGATCGAGACCATCCTGGCTAACACCGTGAAACCCCGTCTCTACTAAAAAATACAAAAAATTAGCCGGGCGAGGTGGCGGGCGCCTGTAGTCCCAGCTACTCGGGAGGCTGAGGCAGGAGAATGGCGTGAACCCGGGAGGCGGAGCTTGCAGTGAGCTGAGATCCGGCCACTGCACTCCAGCCTGGGCGACAGAGCGAGACTCCGTCTCCAAAAAAAAAAAAGATATATACTATAAACACCAAGAGTTATACTTAATAAGACAACAAAGGAGACATGATGGAATCATAAAAAATAATTAATCCAGAAGGCAGAAAAAGAGGAAAGGGGGAATGAAGAACAGGTGGGATAAATAGAAAACAAATAGTAAGATGATATTCTCAAACCTAATTCTATTATCAATCACATTAAATATAAATGATCTAAATATTCTTAGTCAAAATGACTTTGAAAAAGAAGAAAGTCAGAGGACTAGCATTACCTAATTTCCATAATTACTATCAAGTTAATCAAAACAGTGAAGTACTTGCATAAAAACAGAAAAAGCAGCAGACTTCACACTCATCCTGCCCACCTACCAGCAGCTGGGCACAATTTTCCAAATGTGGGCTGATTGGGGTTCAGGAAGAAAATATGAGAAAAATCATCTCATCTTTTACCTCTTTCTTTTTAATGACTATTTTTGTGCATGCTTCAACATAGACATGAGTTTTCACTAGAATAGCTTCTTTATATCAGGACAAGAAGCTCTTCATATTTGGGCTCAGATGATTCTTTGTTGCAGCGGCTGCCCTACACATTGTAGGAGGTTTAGCCAAATATTTGGCCTCTATTCACTATTCACCCTGAGTTGTGACAACTGAGATGTCTCTAGACCTGGCCACAAGTTCCAGGGAGCAAAATGGCCCCTGACTGAGTAAGAACCACAGCCTTACCAAATGCATGAATACCATCAGTAGCCTCGGTCTTCTGGAACTTTTTGTTTTGATTTCTTTATACTATCTATTTACAAAAGTGTGTCAAACATAATAAAGCAAATACGCATGTACTAACCACTTGGGTTAAGAACACAAACACTCCCAGTACTTAGGACATTGCACACACCTCCCTGGTCACCTCCTTCCTGTTACTCCCTCACCTCCAGAGGGTCCCTCTATCCTGAGGCTTGCAATCATCACATCCTTGCTTTTCTTTCTAGTTTTGCCACCTATACGTTTTTCCCATAATGGTGTATTGCTTATTGCTGCCTGTTTGGGAACTTTATATAAGTGGAATCATTTTGTGTATTTCCTGTGTTACTCAATTATTTGGTTCAACATTGTTCATTTGATGCAGCCATTTTGATGCCTGAAAATCTAGTTCATTCCTTTTTATTACTGCATAGAATTCTGCTACATGAACGTACCACACTCCCAGGATCTATTCCACCATGACAGGCACGTGGACAGAGTCCGGGTTTTGCTGTTATAAACAGTGCTGCGATGCAGGTGGCTCCCAGGGGGATGTGCAAGAGTTTACACACGGTTCTCAAACTCCAGCATGCAGCAGAATCACCTGGAGAGCTTGGTAAGGCACAGGGGGTGGGCGCTGCCCCAGAGTGTCCAATTCACCAGGTCTGAGAGTGGGAGGAGGGGCTGGTCATTTGCCTTTCAATCAACTTCCCAGGTGATACTGATGGACTGGTCTGCGGGCCACACTTTGAGAACTACCGTCTATTCCCAGAAGTGGAACGGTCAGATCACAAGACACACTGTGTTCTCCTTGACTGGAAAAGGCCAAGCTGCTTCTAAAGCAGGCGAGTATGAGTGAGGGAGAGTTCCTCCTGCCCCACACCCTGACATAATTACATCTCTTACAGCCAGACAAGAGATGCACGAGGGAGGGAAATGCAGAACAATGTCAACAGTGGTATCAGGGTGGTGGAAAGGTGGTGGTCCTCTGTTTTTCCTAAATGATTCAATATTTTTAAAATATTGTTTGAAAAATTGTTTAACATTGCCTAGGAAAACAGAGTCAGCCTGAAACAGACCAGTGATCCATGGTAATAGGAAACTGAGCACTCTGAGTGCCTGGACACTCCCTGCACTTACTCCTCTCAACAGCCATATAAAGCAAAGCCTATTATTCTCATTTGAGATATGGAAAACCAGGCTTATAACAGGAGGAATAACTGCCCACGATCACACAGCTGGGAGTGTCAGCGTCGGGACCAACTCAGGTTGGACTGATTCCGGGGGCCATGATTGCTTCCCACCAAAAATATGTCGATTCTGGGCAAAAAATGCACCACGTGGCTTCCCTACAGAGATAATATCCTAATGATGCCCCACGGTTTGTAGCTTGAGACTGAATCATGATGTGGGCAGGAGAAACAAACCTAGTGCTCCTTGAACCCAGGGCCTGGGCCAATTCCTGCATGAACCCATCAACAGCTCAGCCGGTGGCCCCAACCCCAGCAGCACCTCCACCCACAGTCGGCTAAGGCAACGAGTCTACACTTGGTTGTAAGCTGGCAAGTAGAGGGTCAGGATCTGCGTCCTGGCACAGGAGAGGTGAGAGAGCAGGCATCTCTGGGGCAGCAGCAGCACCTCTGTAGAGAAGGGCAGCCTCGAGTGGACACGGCTCACGTCACATGGATAGCGACTTTCAGAGAGCAACTTACCGAGCCCGGACTTTTCTGGGCCACGTCAGCATCTCCATTCAGTAATAGAGGACGGGATGCAGCAGCTGGATCAGCTTTTACGATGTCCACTTCAGAAAGAACCATCTTCCTTCTTTCTAAAGTTAAGCTTAAAATAAAGCAGATGCCTATTCAACAGATAAGCAGCTGAGTGTATTCAACCATGGAACCAAACCCACCACCAGAAGGGAAGGCCCCTGGGGGCGGGGACTCTGACTAGTTGTTCTTGGTGATGTCCCGAGCCTAGAAGAGTGCCTGGGACTCTTTATTCACAGAAAGAGAAACAGAGGGACCCAAAGAAGCCGAGGTCAGATGAAGACACATGCTGCCTCCCCGCTCAAGACGCTTCAAGAATATCCCTCTAGGCCTGGCGCCGTGGCTCACGCCTACAATCTCAGCACTTTGGGAGGCTGAGGTGGGTGGATCATGAGGTCAGGAGTTCAAGACCAGCCTGGCCAAGATGGTGAAAGTCGTCTCTACTAAAAATACAAAAAAAATTAGCTGGGCATGGTGGCGGGCACCTGTAATCCCAACTACTCAGGAGGCTGAGGCAAAGAATTGCTTGAATCCGGCAGGCAGAGGTTGCAGTGAGCTGAGATCGTGCTCCTGCACTCCAGCCTGGGTGACAGAGCAAGATGCCGTCTTAAAATAAAAAAATAAAATAAAAATAAAGAATATGCCTCTGTTCCCCAAAAGATTTTCTATGTATCTCCTGTCATAATTTTAGGCTGAATTTCAAAAATGTTTTCAGTATAAATTTGAACAGGATAACAAAGGACACAATTTCTGATGCAATTGTAATACAATTAAAAACTTTACATTTAAAGGCCGGGAGAGGTGGCTCACGCCTGTAATCCCAGCACTCTGGGAGACCAAGACGAGTGGATCACCTGAGGTCAGGAGTTCGAAGGTAGCTTGGCCAATATAGTGAAACCCTGTCTCTACTAAAAATATAAAAACTAGCTTAAGTAGTGGCACATGCCTGTAGTCCCAGCTACTTGGGAGGCTGAGGCAGGAGAATCACTTGAACCTGGGAGGTGGAGGTTGCAGTGAGTCGAGATTGCACCACTGCATTCCAGCCTGGGTGACAGAGCAAGATTCTGTCTTAAAAACAACAACAAACAAAAACAAAAACTTTACATTTAAAAATAAAATTGTTATAGAACTGTTTCCAGCGTAGCCAAGGGAATCCAAATATTATGGTAATTTGACACCCAAACCTTTAGTTTAAAAAAACATGTGAGCTCTAAATCTTTTATGCTCTTTCTTTTGATCATCAATTTCACATTTTCATTCTTTTTCTCCCATAAGTGGGGGAAATGAAATGTCATTCATTTTACTCTCGAAAGCATGTAACTGCCTTATACTTGTCCGCACTACAAATACACATGTATTTGAAATTCGTTTTTAAAATGTTGTAGGACAAGTGTCTAAATACAAAATTTTACAGTGTCTAATAATCTTGGATAGAAGTAACTGAAAATCTTTCTCCTATGACTCAAAATAAATGTTATAGAAAATAGCATGCACCAACTTACCTCCAATATACGTTTCTTCAAATAAAAGTAACGTCAACAAGTTAGATGGTATCACTGAGCTGTTCTCCTGCACCTCCTTGAAATCAAGCAAAGTATACAAGTAAGACCCAAACCCGCAGAACACCCAAGAGTACCCACCCACCCAGTCCCATTCCCAAGGCTGAGAACCGTGCAAGTGCAGGAGGTCTGAAGCCGATTCCGATTTCCCAGAATCCTTTTCCTATGTTTTGACTATTTCAACTATTTTAACAGATGAATAAAGCACAGAGCTTTGCTGCAAATCTGCTGCCTGGATCAATAATATGTAAGGATGCTCTCCTTGCTTCTCCTCACGGGAACCTTCCCCGAGAACCACGTGATCTTTGTCAATATCATGGTGGTTGAAGGGACAGGTTAAAACAAACTCATCACCCCTGCTGGTCGCCCTGCTCTGTAACATATCTAGCTGCATACCTGAGCCAACGCCATTTCTCCTGTCACACTAGAGTTCACAGAAACACCCATGTCAGGAAGTGCTGCCACGGGTTCATGCTGCCTTGGCTAAAGAACATGTCCCTGACGCCAATACTTAAAACTATCCTTTTCTGTCTCCCTTCCCCGGGTTTAAACGCTTCCAGGACAGGCACCCTTGTTTGATTTGGATGGGAAGGAACAGATGTATTCCTTTTTTTTTTTTTTTTTTGAGACAGAGTCTTGCTTTGTTACCAGGCTGGAGTGCAGTGGCGCGATCTTGGCTCATTGCAATCTCCACCTCCCGGGTTCAAGCGATTCTCCTGCCTCAGCCTCCCGAGTAGCTGGGACTACAGGCACCCGCCACCGCACCCAGCTAATTTTTTGTATTTTTTTAGTAGAGATGGGATTTCCCAGTGTTAGCCAGGATGGTCTCAATCTCCTGACCTCGTGATCCGCCTACCTCTTTTGTCAGGTAGGAGTGGAATGGTTACAAAAGGCAATCCACTGTAAACGGTACTTCTGGAGTCTGACAATCTGGAAATTTATTCCCTAAAACTCCCATTCTCATGTGCCCAGGGCATCCCAGGCTCGATACCAATGACCACCACTTCATCTGCCTCTCAGAAGTGCCAGTCTTCTGGGCTATGGTTGCCTCAGTTGGACTTTCTGCAGCCAGATACGGAGCATCATTGAGACCAGGACTTGCACCTCATGACCACAGGCTCCACTCAGTCAGCTGAAACAGGACTTGGTGAGTAGATTCCCTTCCCTAATTTGTTTCATCAATTGAGATTCTCTGAAAGCTAAACCTTACGGGTTTTGTCTGTAAACCATAAACGTTTGTACCTTTCCCTGATCGTTCGAAACACCAGTTTGGATTTCAGGGACAGGGCAGTCTCGGGAGTTCAAACTGGTTTCTTACTCCTCCATGGAGCTCGGCATCCAGCTGCAGTCTTCAAACTAAACCAGCTCTGGCCTTGGAAGAGCCAAGAGGTGGTGACTCCTAGCTCTCCATCCCAAAATGCTCCTAAAATGTCTCGGATGCACCCTGTGTTTGCAGAGGAGGCTGCAGGGAGCCTGGACATGCCTCCCACCTCTCTCTTTTCCAGTCCTCCATCCACTGGCCACTGCACAGCCCCACTGGTCAGAGCCTGAGGTGTTAGGTGGGCATGGATGGGGTTATGCACCAGGCTCTTCTCACATCCTGAGCAACTGCCCCTGTGCAAGGGATTCCTTCCATCCCTGCCCAGGGCAAGTTTGTGCCCATGACATATAATGACTTGTGACTCTAATGTCTCAAAATGGAGGCACTCGTATTAGGTGGCATTAAGCCCACAGGAGGTTTTTTTCTTTAGAAACTATAAACATACATGTTTCTCACTTTCGCTCTTAGTAAAGGGAGTTTTCCTTCAAAGTGGTAAGCATGTGTGTGGTAGACTAAGGGGATGAGGGAACACTTGCTGTGGCCCAACGCCACCAGAGACCCCAGTGGATAAGGACCCGGTGGCACGCACACCCACAGAGGATCGCAAAAGCAGCAAGGGACTGGCAATGTCTGAAGCATTTTGAGAATCTTGGCAGTGAGATTTCGGAAAGCTTCTTCCTGACTTTGGCAGCTGGGCAGCCCAAGACGAGGCCCCTGGAGGAACAGATTTTCCTCCACCACCCAGCACTAGAGAGGGACTTCCGATTCCCTGGAGTGGCTGTCAGTGGGCTGGCCTCCAGAGCCTCCGCTGTGGGTCCTTACCCTAATCACTCCCTTTAATCATTGTACTGTGAATGTCTGCTCAATTGTGTGTGTGACTCTCTCACAATAAATTCTGAATTTGAGAATCACTCATTGCCTACTGGGTCATCATCCTGAAACCTTTTGGGAAAGTGACAGCACAAAGCTGGAGGAAACCTGGTTAACAGTTAAAATGAACCTGACTGGGTGCAGTGGCTCATGCTTGTAATCCCAGTACTTTGGGAAGCCAAGGTGGGTGGATCTCTTGAGGCCAGGAGTTTGAAACCAGCCTGGCCAACATGGTGAAACATTGTCTCTACTAAAAAGATACAAATTAGCCAGGTGTCATGAAGTGTGCCTGTAAACCCAGCTATTCGGGAGACTGAGGCAACAGAATCGCTTGAACCTGGGAGGCGGAGGTTGCAGTGAGCTGAGATGGCACCACTGCATTCCAGCATGGACAACAGAGTGGGACCCTGTCTCAAATTAAAAAAAAAAAAAAACAAAAAACCAACAGCCCACTTCATTTCTGCTGTCCCTTAGAATGGTGGTGGCTGGATGGCGGCCTTCTCCACTCCAGATTTCAGGGAGCAGGAGTTTTCCTGTAGCCTCCAGACCCAGAAACGATCTCCCAGCAGTGTGGCCACAGAATTCCTGCAGTGAGGGTGGAGGTGGCATCCAGGGTTGTCAGGGGGTTTCCCTCCTTGTGGGGAAGCTTCCTCAGCTCAGACCCCGTAAAGGAGCAGGGATGGGAGGTAGGATTCAGCCCCCTTCCTCTCCCAAAACCCCTAATAAGCACCACCTGCTACCAACGTTCTAGGAAATACCTAAGATGCAAGAGTCTACTACTTTCCCAACATAATCCAGTCTAGTTTTTTCTTTCATATACTTTTAAGTTCTGGGGTACATGTGCAGAACGTGCAAGTTTGCTACATAGGTAATACATGTGCCAATCCAGTCTAGTTTTAAAACTAACTCTTGCATGACTGACATTCACCTTTTCTTCTGAAAGCGTTTTTTCCCCAAACCCCACTAGCATTTAAATTTGTTATGAATAAAAGAGAGAACATCTTGCACTTTAGACCAAATGCACTGCTACCTACCAAAGCCCCTGACCTGGGTGAGCAGGTGGGCGGCAGGGGCGCGAGGGCGACGCTGGGATTCTTGGCCGGCAACTGTGGTCCAAGGCTGAAAGATGACAGAGCCATTTTAGGAGCCCTTTGGGACTGATGACACCGGGGGTGGAGGTAGACGCGTGGTTAGCATCACTCCACTCCACTTCCCAATAACAAACGTGATTTAAAATTTGACCAAATAACTTGGGCCATCCCAATTGCCCAGCTCCGCAGTCACCCGCTGTTAGCGTTGATAGGGTGGGGGCGCAGGTCTCAGCTGTGCCCGGGCTCCTTCTGCCACCCCCGGGACTGTCCTGCCTCCCTTCGTCCACCGCACCCACTCCACGATCCCGGCCAACTACGCTGGATCCCGAGGGTGTGTCGGCCCCACGCGCGGGGGAGGCCCCAGGCATCGCATCCACTGGGGCAGTTGCGGCGGGGCAGCAGGGGGCAGCGGTCTTCCCGCGCATGCCCCATCTTGGCCCAGCTTGGAACCCCCTTAATTCAACAGGATTGGCGAGGACTCCTTGAACCTTCCCTCCCCAGCGATCTCCGCACTCTGACTTGGGTTTGCTTTGGCGCGTTCGCAGGAAACAGAAGTCGACGGAAAGCGGTGGTCGGCGTTCGGGGTGGGCTCGTGGCCCGCGCAGCCGTGGATCTGAAACTTTCCCGGCGCCCTTTCCCGCTTACTAGAGTCCCTCGGAAACCTCTCCCGAGCCCCGTCCCCCAACCCTTCCCAACCTCTCCTGCAGGAAGGCCGCGGGTTAGAGTGGGGGTGTGTCTGATGAGTCATCAGGAGCCTGGGCAGCCTGGTGGAAATCAGAATCAGGCGTGCTCCGAGCCCGCCCATCAGCGCCCTTGCTATTATTATTATGATATTAGTTACTAGCAGCCGAGAAGATGCCCCCGCCGTGCCCGTGCTCCGGAGTGCTAGTCTCCGCCACGAAAGCCGCTCTCCCAATGCCCGTTTCTGGCCGCTGCCCCCAGAAGCTACACTCACCGGTCCTTGCGCAGTGCGCGAGTGCGGCCTCCCCTCTAGCTCCGCCGCTTTTACCCGGCGCCCCGCCCCGCCCCGCGCCGCGAAGAAACGAAACTCACAGACCCCGTGCTGAGGGCGGCTCCGGGCTCAGAAACGAAACCTAACTCCCGGCCGCGCACCGGCAGCACGTGCCTCCCGGGAACTCGCGGGAGACGCAGGTTCTCAGGCCCGAACCCAGGCCTGCTGAATCAGGAGCTCGTTTCATCAGGCCCGTCTGAGGATCCAGGTGCTCCAGAGGCTCCCTAAGGGCCCGGAGTCATCCAAGCCTGCACGCATCCTTGAACCTAGGCATGCCCTCCCCCCCCCCACCGTCGGTTTTGAAAACAGATGCATTGGTCATTGGGGGTCTTCAGTTCCTGCCCAGGGCTCACTGGGATGATCCCAGCACCAGCAGGGATTCCCAGGCATTGTGTGCCAATGGTTGCAGCGCCCCTATTGTCCTGAACTCCGTTCAGCACTCCCACCCCCAACCCCCGTTCATCAGGCACACACATATCATCTTCCTCCTTTCCTATTTCTAGGCCTCCCTGGAGTTTGGCTCATCTGGTCTCTCCAGGGTGGAAACGGGTGTGTGGAAGGAAAATAAAATAAAATAAAATAAAATAGTAATAATAAAGTTTAAAATAATAAACATAGGTAATAGTCAACATTTAGTATAAGCTAGTTAGAAGTAAGACATAGGCTTAAATTTTAAGCAGCCTTTCCCAGCACTGCTAACAAGTTGCAGATGCAAGCTTATCTCGAAAGCTTATCACCTGCCTCCGGACCCCAGCCTTGTCCAGCTTAGAGGATGACTAGTCAAGATAACTAAATCGCCAGTTTCCTCAGAATTGTCACGGGTTAAGTAATTTACTGTCTTTGTCTGAAACCTGTATCTTACCTTGTTTTTCCTGTCTCAAAGGACAAATAAGCAAGCTGCTTTCTTTGTTGGGGTCAGCAATCATTTGGGGCATGAGCCTGCTGTGAGCCCGGGTGCCTGAATTAAAAGTTCTCTTTTGGTCTCCAAAGGTCTCTTTGTCTTCCTTGGATAGAGTTTTACTGCAACAAGTGAAAGGGGTTGGGGAGGGCTGAGTCAAACAGACCCATGGGTGGCCCTCCCTTTGGGAGCTCCCGTTCCTGGTTAACTGGCTGTTGAGTGGGAGATGGCATTTCCCTTTGGGAGCGGTTGGCACCCCACCTCCATTCTCCTTTGCTCAGCTCAGAGTCCCTTACAAGCCCCCGCTAAAGACTTCCATGATGGGACTTCCTGCCCCAGCTTTAGGTCCTGGGGTCAGGGGCAACCTGGATGGAATCAAATTCAATACTGCTGTACCTACAAGTGGGGGAGGAGCCCCCAGCCCGTTCCCCGTGCTGAAGTCTATTTTGCTTTGCAGGATCTACTCCTAGGGCTGGGCAACTCCATCCAAGGGGTTCTTCATCCAAGGGGTTCATCCAAGGGGAACACAAGTTCTCCCAGGAATCAGCAATGACCTCACCTCAACACACACACACACACATACACACACACATACACACACTCTCATCCCCTCTAGGCCTGTTACTTCCTGTTCAAGAACCCAGGCAACAGCACATCCTGGGGTGCTGTGAGCAGGCTGGGCCGATGCTTTCTGAAGCAGGAACAGTGCCTTGGGAATGCAGGGTAGGTGTGAGCAGAGCTGGCACTCGTGCACAGACACTTAGTGATGCTGCTGCTGCCTCCAGCAGTGGGAAGCTTCCCGAAGGGCCCTTGTTCACAAACAAAATCAGTAAGAGCTGCAGGCAACTGAAAATCAGATAGAGGCACAGCTTCAGCCAGGGCAGGACGCGGAAGGGCAGTGAGGCACCCTGCCCAGGAAAGAGCACACATAGCTCACTCCCAGTTGGTGCAAGGCCTCCTTAAGTTTTAACGCCCTAGGCACTTCCCTTGACCACCCCAGTCCCTCCCTGGCCTTAGATTTTGGTGCTTCATTGCCTCTAATATGCATATGATATGGCAGGGCCCTGGGGAGCACAGGTGATTGTTTTGGGGTGTAATTCAGCAGTCATACAATAATAGCTCATGTCTACTGAGCATGTAGTATGTGTTAGGTGTCAGAGAGAGACAGGACTAGCTGGATTTCCTAGGCCAACTAAGAATCCCTCAGCCTAGCTGGGAAAGTGACCATGTCCACCTTTAAACACGGGGCTTGCAACTTAGCCCACACCCGACCAATCAGGTAGTAAAGAGAGTTCACTAAAATGCTAATTAGGCAAAAACAGGAGGTAAAGAAAGAGCCAATCATCTATTGCCTGAGAGCACAGGGGGAGGGACAGTGATCGGGATATAAACCCAGGCATATAAGCCGGCAATAGCAACCCCCTTTCGGTCCCCTCCCATTTTACGGGAGCTCTGTTTTCACTCTATTCAATCTTGCAACTGCAGTCTTTTGGTCATGTTTGTTATGGCTCGAGCTAAGCTTTCGCTTGCCGTCCACCACTGCTGTTTGCCGCCACCCCTCCAGATCCAGCAGGGTGTCCCCTGTGCTCCTGATCCAGAGAGGCACCCATTGCTGCTCCTAGTCGGGCTAAAGGCTCGCCATTGTTCCTGCATGGCTAAGTGCCCAGGCTGGTCCTAATCGAGAACACTCACCGCATGCCCCAAGATTCCATTCCTTGGAATCTGTGAGGCCAAAAACCCCAGGTCAGAGAACAAGAGGCTTGCCGCCATCTTAGAAGCGGCCCGCCATCATCTTGGGAGCTCTAAAAACAAGGACCACCGGGTAATATCAGCTAGAGGGACTCGTGTGCAATCACTCACCTTAACAGCCACCCTCCCAGAGGAGTAGGATTATCACGCCATGTTCTCCATGAGAAGACTAAGGCCTAAGGAGCTGGGTTCTATACTGGTAGAGCTATGGTTCCAATCCAGGTGATTATTCTCCAAACCTGTGCTCTTCAGCACCTCCTCGCTATGCTGAAATCAAGAGGCAGCTTCTGTACTTAGGAAGCTCACAACCTCCCACCTGAATTGCAGGGGGTGTGCGCTCTACTAAACAAACAGCAGTTACTCTTTTTTTTTTTTTTTTTTTTCCTACCAGATAAGTTTCACACTCTTATGCTTTGAGAATGGCCCTCTGTTCTTCCAGGCAACTTCTGATCCAGTCTCAGTCCTCCCTTGCCATCCCTGAACTCAGCACCCAGGTCACACTCAGAGGCTTTGTTGATGCCCGTCCCTCTGCCAGGCTGCCCTCTGTCCACAGGCTCAAAGGGAAATTTATCTCCCTTGCCTGAAGTAAAGGAGTAAGAGAATGGCTACTCCACAAAACAACCCTGAAGGCTGCTGGTTGACCATTTTTATGGTTATTCTTGATTATATGCTAAGCAAGGGGTGGATTATTCATGCCTTCCCTTTTTAGACCATATAGGGTAACTTCCTGACGTTGCCATGGCATTTGTAAACTGTCATGACACTGGTGGGAGTGTAAAGATGAGGATCACCACCGGTCACTCTTGTGGCCATCTTGGTTGGGGTGAGTTTTTGACCAGCTTCTTTATTGCAACCTGTTTTATGAGCAAGGTCTTTATGACCTTTATGACCTTGTGCTGACCACCTATCTCACCCTGTGACTCAGAATGCCTTACCCGTCTGGGAATGCAGCCCAGTAGGTATCAGCCTCGTTTTACTAGCTCCTATTTAAGATGGAGTTGCTCTGGATGCGCCTCTGACAGCAGGGATCTGTTTGGGAAAAAGAATGGCAGTGTTGATGGCTCAGTTCCCAGGCTTGATGTTTCCGTTGGCATAAGGAGTTTGGGGGTCCTGAGATGTTATTTTCTTTTGCACACCTGTCCTCCTCCAGGCCCAGGTGGACTTACATGCCTGACACCACAGGCTCCTGGGCGGGCAGGGCCCAGTGGAGCCTGGCCTTGTGGCACTGGCCTGGCCTCTGCTACCAGGCTGAGGACCGGGTCAACCGGCAGCCCCAGGCCCACGCTGGGTGCCACTGCACTTGGGATCCGGGCACAGCATGGTTTGGTGCTCCTGGAATGAATGAATGGGGAATCGGAAGGCCGGCCCTGGTCCTGCAAAACGGGCCTCAGGGTTCTCCACTGGGCTGGCTTCTCCCTGCGCTCCCTGCCCCCATCGCGAATTTCCCAGACAATTCAGTTTCGGTTTCATTTCTGCTCCCAGGTTTCCAGAAAAGAAAAGTCAAATTGTATGACCTCAGGCTTCAGAATCCAGGGGGCGGGGAAGAAAGGGGCGGTGCCACGAGGAGGGGGTGGTGTTGCTCACAAACGCCACTGGCACCTCCCCCAGCTTGGACTCTGTTGTGCTGGGCCGAGGAGGGGGGCGGTCGCGGAACGGTGGAGCATCCCATAACCTGCCAGCCTGCCCATCCTCCTGGCTGCATTGCCTGCAAGTCCGTCCGCCTGCCAGCACCCCCGGCCCCGCCTCTGCCCCCACCCCTGCCCGCTTTGTCCTGCCTGGGCGCGAGTACAGGCACTGGTTTCCTTTGCCTCCTTTCGTTTCCTCTTCTGTGCGTGTGGTATAGATCCGTGCTTCTCAAAGGGTGGCTCCTGGAACAGTAGCATTGGCTTCACCTGGGAAATTATTAGAAATGAAGGGTCCGGGGCCATCCCAAGACCCCTGCATTAGCAGCCGTATTTTAAGGGCCTGCCTCAGGTGACCCCTTGGCAACTGGGCATGAGACCGCTGGCGTCTGCTGCGGTTGCTCTTGGCCCTTAAGGTCAAGGTGGGACTGTTTCTTCATGTCTGCCTGGGGCCCACCAGAGAGCCCTGCCGGGAGGAGCAGAGGCTGAAATCCTTTTATACTGGTGAGCTTTAGAGAGCCGAGCTGGGGGCAGCAGGACCTGGGTTCAGGCATTGTGTACAGGTACCTGGCCCAGCTACTGAAGGAAAGTAAAATATTTTATCCCAAAATCTTTTTTAAAATTTTTTTATTTTTTTTATTTTGAGATGGAGTCTCACTCTGTCATCTAGGCTGGAGTGCAGTGGGGGTGATCTCGGCTCACTGCAATCTTTACGTCCTGGGTTCAAGCGATTCTCCTGCCTCAGCCTCCTGAGTAGCTGGGACTACAGGCCTGCGCCACCACGCCTGGCTAGTTTTTGTATTTTTAGTAGAGACAGGGTTTCACCATGTTGGCCAGGCTGGCCTCTAACTCCTGACTTCAGCTGATCCACACGCCTCCTAACGTGCTGGGATTACAGGCATGAGCCACCATGCCTGGCCCAAAAGCTATTTCTTTCACATATTTTGAGATGGCTGCTCAGAAAGCCAGCCCACAGCAGCACCCCTGCGGAACTGTCTTGCGTGGGGAAGATTTGCATCTTAGAGGGTCTGCACTGAGGCGGCCAGGCTTGCTTTTTTTCCCTTGTCGGGATCTAGGAAGGGAGAACTGAAAGCCTGACCCCTTTAAAGGTCTGATAGAGGCTGGACATGGTGGCTTACACCTGTAATCCCAGCACTTTGGTAGGCCAAGGTGGGCAGATCATGAGGTCAGGAGTTCAAGACCAGTCTGGCCAACATAGTGAAACCCTGTCTCTACTAAAAATACAAAAATTAGCCAGGTGTGCACCTGTAATCCCAGCTACTCGGGAGGCTGAGGCAGGAGAATCATGTGAACCAAGGAGGCAGAGGTTGCAGTGAGCTGAGATCACACCATTGCACTCAAGCCTGGGCGACAGTGCGAGACTCTGTCTCAAAAAAAAAAAAAAAAAAGAAAAGGTCTAATAGAAACAGTCACCATCTATTCTCCCTGAGGGTTGTTCCCTGGTGGGTTTCTCCTAGGTAACAAGACCGCCTTTGCCAGCCAGGCCTCCTCTTCTCCCTCTCCCATAGACTGTTTTGCCACCATCCAGGCACATTCTTTTTTCTTTTTTTTTAAGGATTTTTTAAAAACTTATTTTAGGTTCAAGGGCACATGTGAAAGTTTGTTATATTGGTAAACTTGTGTAAGAGGGTTTGTTATACATATTTCATCAACCAGGTATAAATTGTTCCTCTTTCCACTCCCACCTCCACCCTCAAGCCGACCCCAGTGTCTGCTGTTCCCTTTGTGTTCATGAGTTCTCATTTCGCTCCCACTTCTAAGTGAGACTGTCTGGAGTTTGTTCCTTCCAGTAGGTTTGTGGTCTCGCTGACTTCAAGAATGGAGCCGCAGACCTTCATGGTGAGTGTTACAGCTCTTAAAGATGGCACAGACCCAAAGAGTGAGCAGCAGCAAGATTTGTTGTGAACAGCAAAAGAACAAAGCTTCTACAGCATCGAACGGGAGCAAGTGGGTTGCCGCTGCTGGCTAGCGGGTGGCCAGCTTTTATTCCCTTATTTGTCCCTGCCCATGTCCTGCTGATTGGTCCATTTTACAGAGCACTGATTAATCCATTTTACAAACCTCTAGCTAGCTGCAGAGCACTGACTGGTGCATTTTTACAAAACACTGATTGGTGAATTTTACAAACTTCTAACTAGCTACAGAGCACTGATTGGTGCATTTTATAAACCTCTTGTAAGACAGAAAAGTTCTCCAAGTCCTCACTGGACCCAGGAAGTCCAGCTGGCTTCACCTCTCAAGACCACGTGGTATTTGGTTTTCTGTTCCTGCATTACTTTCAAGCTACCATTCTTCTGTAACCTCAAGATGGTGTGTAAGCTTCTGCACGCCATGGCTGGAGAGGTAGCTGGCGGGGAGGTGGCAGGGTGAGGTGGAGATAATTAATCCGTGGTTCTCCCCTGTGAGCACCTCCGTAAATGAGTATGCCTTTTCTCCAATTCATCTGCCTTCTCTGTGCTGATGTTTCATGACTCTTCAGAGGGTGGAGGGGGAGTTTTCCCTTGGCCCCTGACCCATCAACACTGGTGTTTACAATACTGGGAAAAGTCTGCTGGCCCTTCGCAAATCATTTTTTTCCCAGATAGGAGCAGCTGTCTACTGGCATTCACGCACAGGAAAGAAGTAGTGCGCTGTGGTAAATCCCATTACATCAGGATTCAGTGAGCACAAAAACATCCCCTCCCTTGCCTTTCTTGCCTTGCTCTGTCTCCTCCCTTCTTCACTTCTTCCCTTTCTCTACAAACACTTACTGGGCCCCATGCTGGCTTCAAGGCTGGATGTTCATGGTATGCAAATGAGTAAGACAAAGTGACTGCCCCTAAGGAGACAGGTGGGGGGCACGGGTGAGCAAGGAAGGAGTGAGTTGCTAGGAGCTGGAGCTAAGTCCCACTCTTGGGGCTCATTCCAGAAGCTGGGAGCCCAGGAGACAGACTTTGAGGGGGTCGTGGGAGCAGTGGCCAAGAGGAAAGTGTTCAGGAAGGATTCATGGAGGAAGTGAATAGCCCACTTCAAAAGCTCGTTTTCCATTTCCTGATACACAGGAGTTACGGTGAAAAGTAGAGCATGTTAATGCTTTCCTTGAGCTGGGCTCCCAGCTACTCTGGAGGCCAAGGTGGGAGGATTCCTTGAGCCCAGGAGGGTGCAATGAGCTATGTTCACACCACTGCACTCTAATTTGGGCTACAGAGTAAGGCCCCAAATTAGAAAAATAAAAAATAAAAATAACAAAAACAAAACTTTCCTTGATCCTTGTTCGTGTCACAGATGTGAGGGCAACTAAGCCCTGAAATCTCAGCTCTGTGCTCTAGATTTCTGTACCCTGCAGTGCCAGGCACATGCTAGGCACTCAGCACATGTTCGAGGGGTGCTCAGGTGAGGTTGAGCTTGAAGGCTCACAGTGATGAGAGAAGAGCTCAGCTAAGGGTCAGGGTCTTGCCCCCAGGGAGATCCAGAACTGATATTTCAGATTGTGGCCATCTCTTCTTTATTCCTGCTCCTTCTACCTGAAATATAAGTGCCTACAGGTGCCATCCCAAGTTTGGTATTTCACAGCATTCTCCAGTACTAATATGGATGAATGCCCATAAAGTTTATCCAGTAGAAATTGGGCTTACCTAACCAGCTTCCAAGCAGCTACCATCAGAGGTGCTGCAGGCACAGGCAGCCAGGCAGCCTTTCTCCGTTGTTCTTGAAAAAAAGAAAAGAACTTGCATCCAAAGAATGCAAGGCTTTTTAAATTGTCAGGCCCAGAGAGACATTAAAATAAGACAGCAACCTCTCCCTACTCCCCGCTTTCAGCTGTGTGTTCATCTCTTGAAACCTCTTACTATTGCCACAGGTCTTAATAGCTATGGATTAACCTAATAATGCCACACTGGACACTGTAACCCACACCCTTTAGCTTAATAACGTATAGCCAATCACTCTAGTATGGTTTGGCTCTGTGTCCCCACCCAAATCTCATCTTGTAACTCCCGTAATTCCCTCTGGTTGTGGGAGGGACCGGGTGGGAGATGACTGAATCTTGGGGGCGGGTCTTTCTGAAGGGGTGGCCTGCCCCTCCACACCTGTGGGTGCTTCTCGCTAGGTGGAACGAGAGACTTGAGAAAAGAAGTAAGACACAGAGACAAAGTATAGAGAAAGAAAAGCAGGGCCAGGGGACCGGTGCTGTGCTTACAGAGGACCCACGCCGGCACCGGTCTCTGAGTTCCCTCAGTATTTATTGCTCAAAAGATAAGGGAGTAAATCAGCAGTAAGACATACAGATACACGGAGATGTTCCATTTCCCAGGGACGGGCAGGAGACAGATGTTTTTCTTTTACTGAGATTTAAGAGAATGGTGGTGGCCTTTAACCACCAGCAGCCTTTAGGCATTTGTTTAACAAAGCACATTCCTTACAGCCCAAAATCCTTTAAACCTTAAATCACCACAGCGATGTCTCTTGCAAGGACAAGGTTGGGGGTAGAGTCACAGATTAACAGCATCTCAAATACAGAGCCAAATGGAGTCTCTTCAATTTACTTCTTTCTATACAAACACAGTAACAGGCTGACCTCTCTTTTCCCCACACTTTCCTGTGCTGTTCTCATGATTGTGAATGGGTCTCACAAGATCTGATGGTTTTAAAAAAAGGAGTTTCTCTGCACAAGCTCTTTTTACCTGCTGCCATCTGTGTAAGATGTGACTTGTTCCTCCTTAGCCTTCCACCATGATTGTGAGGCCTCCTCAGCCATGTGGAACTGTAGGTCCAATAAACCTTTTGCTTTTATAAATTGCCCAGTCTCAGGTATGTCTTTATCAGCAGCATGAAAACGGACTAATTCACACTCATCAATGTTATTCCTGTAAGCCAATGAGAATTCCTGACAAACAGCTTTGTATCAACCCTCTCCGTCTCCCCCTTTTGCCTTTAAAAATCCACTTATAAATGCCACTTATCAGAGTGTAGATTCAGGGCAACTTAAATCTGTGCTCCAACGTTGCAATCCTCAAGCTTGACCCAAATGCACTCCCTACTTAATTTAACCTCAACTTTTATTTATTTTTTATTTCAATAGTTTTTGAGGAACAGGTGGTGTTTGGTTACATTGACCAGTTCTTTAATTGTGATTTCTGGGATTTTGGTGCACCCATCACCCAAGCAGTGTATACTGTACCCAGTGTCTAGTCTTTTATCCCTCACCCCGTCATCACCCTTCCCCTTGAGTTCCCAATGTTTATTGTATCATTCTTATGACTTTGCATCCTCATGGCTTTGCTCCCGCTTATGAGTGAGAACATACAATGTTTGGTTTTTTATTTCCGAGTTAATTCACTTAGAATAATGGTCTCCAACTCCATCCAGGTTGCTGTGAATGCCATTATTTCATTCCTTTTTATGGTTGAGTAGTAGTAGTCATATATATATATATATATATATATATATATATATCACATCACATTTTCTTTATCCACTTGTTGATTGGTAGGCACTTGGGGAATTGTGCTGCTATAAAGGTGTGTGTGCAAGTGTCTTTTTCATATAATGACTTATTTTCCACTGGCTAAATACCCACTAGTGGGATTGTTGGATCAAATGGTAGATCTACCTTTAGTTATTTAAGGAAACTCTACTGTTTTCCATTGGTTTTACTAGTTTACATTCCCATCCAGCAGTGTAAAAGTGATCCCTTTCACCACATTAATGCCAACATCTATTATCTTTTGATTGTGGCCCTTCTTGCAGGAGTAAGGTGGTATCCTGTTGTGATTTTGATTTGCATTTTCCTAATAGTGATGTTGAATTTTTTAATATGTTGGCCATTTGTATATCTTCTTTTGAGAATTGTCTATTCATGTTCTTAGCCCACTTTGTGAGGGAGTATTTGTTTTCTTCTTGCTGATTTGTTTGAGTTCGTTATAGATTCTGGATATTAGTCCTTTGTTGGCTGCATAGTTTGCGAAAATTTTCTCCCACTCTGTGGGTTGTCTGTTTACTCTGCTGATTATTTCTTTTGCTGTGCAGAAGCTTTTCAGCTTAATTAAGTCCGATCCATTTGTCTTTGTTTTTGTTGCATTTGCTTTTGGGTTCTTGGTCATGAAGTCTTTGCCTAAGCCAGTGTCTACAAGGGTTTTTCCAACGTTATCTTCTAGAATTTTTATGATTTTAGGTCCTAGATTTAAGTCTTTGATCCCTCTTGAGTTGATTTTTGTATAAGGCAAGAGATGAGGATCCAGTTTCATTCTTCTACATGTAGCTTGCTAATTATCCCAGCACCATGTGTTGAATAGGGTGTCCTTTCCCCACTTTATGTTTTTGTTTGCTTTGTCAAAGATCAGTTGGCTGTAAGTATTTGGCTTTATTTCTGGGTTACGTATTCTGTTCCATTTGTCTATGTGCATATTTTTATCCCAGTACCATGCTGTTTTGGGGACTATAGCCTTTTAGTATAGTTTGAAGTTGGGTAATATGATGCCTCCAGTTTTATTCTTTTTGCTTAGTCTTGCTTTGGCTATGCGGGCTCCTTTGTTGGTTCCATATGAATGTTAGGATTGTTTTTTCTAGTTCTGTGAAGAATGATGGTGGTGTTTTCATGGGAATTGCATTGAATTTGTAGATTGCTTTTGGCAATGTGTTCATATTCACAATATTGATTCCATCCATCCATGTGCATGGGATACGTTTCCATTTGTTTGTGACATCTATGATTTCGTTCGGCAGGATTTTGTAGTTTTCCTTGTTAGAGGTCTTTCACTTCCTTGGTTAAGTAGTTCCTAAGTTTGTTGTTTGTTTGTTTTTGCAGCTGTTGTGAAAGGGGTTGAGTTCTTGATTTCACTCTCAGCTCTCAGGTTGGTCGCTGTTGGTGTATAGAAGTGCTACTGATTTGTGTACATTGATTTTGTATCCTGAAACTTTATTGAATTCATTTGTCAGATCTAAGAGCTTTTTGGACAAGTATTGTAAGGTTTTCTAGGTATATAATCATATCATTGGTGAACAGTGACAATTTGACTTACTCTTTACTAATTTGGATGCCTTTTATTTCTTTCTCTTGTCTGATTGCTCGGGCTAGGACTGCCAGTACCGTGTTGAATAGATAGAAGTGGTGAAAGTGAGCATCCTTATCTTGCTCCAGGGGGAATGCTTTCAACTTTTCCCCGTTCAGTATAATGTTGACTGTGGGTTTGTCATGGATAGCTTTTATTACCTTAAGGTATGTCCTTTCTATGCTGATTTTGCTGAGGGTTTTAATCATAAAGGGATGTTGGATTTTGTCAAATGCTTTTTCTTCATCTATTGAGATGCTTATGTGATTTTTGTTTTTAATTCTGTTTATGTGGTGTATCACATTTATTGACTTGTGTATGTTAAAACATCCCTGCATACATGGTATAAAACCCACTTGACCATGGTGGATTCTTTTCGATATACTGTTGGATTTGGTTACCTCGTATTTTGTTGAGGATTTTTACATATTTCATCAGGGATATTGGCCTATAGTTTTCTTTTTTTGGTATGTCCTTTCCTGGTTTTGGTATGAGTAATCGTGGCTTCATAGAATGATTTAGGGAGGATTCCCTCTTTCTCTGTGTTTTAGAATAGTTTCAAGTTTTTAAATTGCCAACATTTCATCTCGCTACTTGTTATTAGTTTGTTCAGTTTCTATTTCCTCCTGGTTTAATCAAGGAGGGTTGTATATTTCCAGTAACTTATCCATCTCCTCTAAATTTTCTAGTTTGTGTGGATAAAGGTGTTCATAGTATCCTTGAATGATCTTTTGTATTTCTGTGCTATATCGGTTGTATTATCTCCAATTTCATTTCTGATTGAGCTTATTTTGATACTCTCTCTTCTTTTCTTGGTTAATCTTGCTAATGGTCTATGAATACTGTTTATCTTTTCAAAGAACCAGCTTTTTGTTTCATTTATCTTTTGTATTTTTTTGTTTCAGTTTCATTTAGTTCTGCTCTGATCTTTGTTATTTCTTTTCTTCTGCTGGGTTTGGGTTTGTTTTGTTCTTGTTTCTCTAGTTCCTTAAGGTGGGACTTAAGATTGTCCGTTTGTGCTTGTCTATTTTTGATGTAGGCATTTAATGCTATGGACTTTCATCTTAATGCTATGGACTTTCATCTTAGCACCACTTTTGCTGTATCCCAGAGGTTTTGACAGGTTGTGTCACTATTATTATCTTTCGGTTCAAATAATCTTTTAATTTCCATCCTGATTTCATGCTTCACCCAACAATTGAAAGAGACCAAATGAAATCTACAGGCAGGCAGCCCGGGCGGCGCCTTGAGCCTAGTTAGAAGTTGACCCTACAGGCAGACAGCCCGGGCGGCGCCTTGAGCCTAGTTAAAAGTTGACGCCGGACCTAACCGATAATGTTATCTATAGATTTCAGATGTTGTATAGACAAGCAATGTGAAAGTCCCTGTCTTGTTCTTTTTCTGTTCTAATTACTAGTGCTTGCCATATATCTCTCAACTTCCTGAGCCCAGTATAAACATATCCCACCATATGTCTCCCCTCCATATATCCCTCAACTTCCTGGGCTCATCCCACCATATGTCTCCCTACCATATATCTTTCAATTCAAAGACTACCATATATCTCAACTTTAGAAGGACACCACCTGGAAAATCCCCGATAAGAACACAGCCGTTTGTGAGAGCGCGGGAACCAATAAAAAACTGCTAAATGTATAAACTTAAAATGTTAACCAATTGTAATGCTGTAACCTAGAGAATTCCCTCATTCCTCTGCAACTTTACAAGTCCTGTTTACATTAGGCTATAAAAGGCAAGCGCACGCATTGTTCAGGGCCCTCCTGTATGTTGTGGAACGGAGGGACCAAGTTTGAACTTGCATTAAAGATCCTTGCCGCTTGGCTTTGACTCTGGACTCTGGTGGTCTTTTTCGGGGAACAAACGGTCTGGGCATAACACAATCATTCAGGAGCAGATTATTTAATTTCCATGTGTTTGCATGATTTTGAGGGTTCCTTTTGGAGTTGATTTCCAATTTTATTCCACTGTGGTCTGAGAGAGTGCATGATATAATTTCAGTTTTCTTAAATTTATTGAGACTTGCTTTGTGACTGTCATATGGTCTACCTTGGAGAATGTTGCATGTGCTAATGAATATAATGTATATTCTGCAATTGTTGGTTAGAATATTCTGTACGTATTTAAGTTCATTTGTTCTAGGGTATAGTTTAAGTCCATTGTTTCTTTATTGACTTTCTGTCTTAATGACCTGTGTAGTGCTGTCAGTGGAGTATTGAAATCTCCCACTATTGTGTTGCTGTCTATCTCGTTTCTTAGGTCTAGTAGTAATTGTTTTATACATTTGGGAGCTCCAGTGTTATGTGCATATATACTTAGGACTGCGATATTTTCCTGTTGGGCTAGTCCTTTTATCATTATATAATGTCCCTCTTTGTTTTTTGTTTTTTTTAAACTGTTGTTGCTTTAAAATCTGTTTTGTCTGGTATAAGAATAGCTACTCCTGCTTGCTTTTGATGTCTATTTGCATGGAATATCTTTTTCTACCCCTTTACCTTAAGTTTGTATGAGTTTTTATGAGTTAGGTGTTTCTCTTGAAGATAGCAGATACTTGGCTGGTGAATTCTTATCCATTCTGCAATTCTGTATCTTTTAAATGAAGCATTTAGGCCATTTACATTCAACATTAGTGTTGAGATGTGAGATACTATTCTATTTATTATGCTAGTTGTTGTCTTGAATACCTTGTTTGTTTGTTTTTTCCATTGCGTTGCTGTTTTATAGGCCATGTGAGATTTATAATAAGGAGGTTCTATTTTGGTGTATTTCCATGTCTTGTTTCAAGATTTAGAATTCCTTTTAGCAGTTCTTGTAGTGCTGACTTGGTAATGGTGAATTCTCTCAGCATTTGTCTGTCTGAAAAAGACTATTTCTCCTTCATTTATGAAGCTTAGTTTTGCTGGATACAAAATTCTTGGCTGATAATTATTTTGTTTCAGGAGGCTACAGATAGGACGCCATTCCTTTCTAGCTTGTAGTTGTTTCTGCTGAGAAATCTACTGTTAATCTGATAGGTTTTTCTTTCACCCTAATGCTTTTGCCTTATAGTTCTTAAGATTCTTTCCATTGTCTTAACTTTAGATAACCTGGTGACTATGTGCCCAAGTGATTATCTATTTGCAATGAATTTCCCAGGTGTTCTTTGAGCTTCTTGTATTTGTATGTCTAGATCTTTAGCAATGTCAGGTAATTGTTTCTCAGTTATTTCCTCAAATACGTTTTTCAAACATTTATATTTTTCTTCTTACTCAGGAACACTAATTATTCTTAAGTTTGATTGTTTAACATAACCCAAACTTCTTTGAGGCTTTGTTCATTACAATTATTTTTTTCTTCGTCTTTGTCAGATTGGGTTAATTTGAAAGCCTTGTGTTTGAGCTCTGAAGTTTTCTTCTGCTTGTTTCATTCCGTTGTTGAAACTTTTTCCAGTATATTTTCCATTTCTCTTTAAGTGTGTCTTTAACTTCTAGAAGTTGTGATTGTTTTTTATTTATGCTATCTAGTTCTCTGAGGATTTTTTCATTCATATCCTGTATTATTTTGTAAATTTCTTTTAGTTGGTATTTACCTTTCTCGTGCCTCCTTGAGTAGCTTAATAATCAACCTTCTAAACTATTTTTCTAGGAATTCAGAGATTTATTCTTGGTTTGGATCCATTGCTGGTAATCTGGTGTGATCTTTTGAGGGTGTTAAAGAACCTTGTTTTGGGCCGGGCGCGGTGGCTCAAGCCTGTAATCCCAGCACTTTGGGAGGCCGAGACGGGCGGATCACGAGGTCAGGAGATCGAGACCATCCTGGCTAACATGGCAAAACCCCGTCTCTACTAAAAATACAAAAACTAGCCGGGCGAGGTGGCGGGCGCCTGTAGTCCCAGCTACTCGGGAGGCTGAGGCAGGAGAATGGCGTAAACCCGGGAGGCGGAGCTTGCAGTGAGCTGAGATCCGGCCACTGCACTCCAGTCCGGGCGACACAGCGAGACTCCGCCTCAAAAAAAAAAAAAAAAAAAAAGAACCTTGTTTTGTCATATTACCAGAATTGTTTTTCTGGGTTCCTTCTTATTTGGGCAGACTATGTCAGAGGAAAGATCTGGGACTCGAGGGCCACTGTTCAGATTATTTTGTCCGAAAAGGTGATCCTTTGATGTGGTGTTCTCCCCCTTCCCCTAGGAATGGGGCTTCCTGAGAACTAGACAGCAGAGATTGTTATTGCTCTTCAGGGTCTAGCCATCCAACAGAGCTACCAGGCTCTGGGCTGGTACAGAGAGTGTCTGAAAAAAGCCCTGTGATGTGATACGTCTGTAGGTCTCTCAGCCATGGACACCAGCATCTGCCCTGGTGTAGGTAGCAGGGGAGTAAAGTGGCCTCTATGAGCGTCCTTGCTTGTAGTTTTGTTGAGTGTGCTGGTTTTCTCAAATGCTGGTTATGCTAGCAGTGAAGTTGTCACGTGGACAGACTCAGGAACTCTGGCTAGCCAGGATATTACAGGCAGTGGAATTAGCTGTTGTTTTCTTTTTCTCTTGGGGCAGGATTGTTCTGAGTTGCTGTAATGGCTTGAGTGGGTTGGCCTCCAGCCAAGAGGTGGTGCTACAAAGAGGGCAATAGCTGCCATCGTATAGGAAGGATACAAACTTGCCCTAAGGTTGCCTGGATTAAGTATTTCTGTTTCTTAAGTGATGGGTGGGGCCATAGAGCTCCCAGGAGATTATGCCTTTTGTCTTCGAATACCAGGGCAGGTAAAGAAAGACCATCAGGTGGGGGCAGGGTTAGGCTTGTCTGAGCTCAGAGTCTCCTTGGGCAGAGCTTGTTACGGCTGCTGTGGGTGATGGGCGTGTGCTTCTCAGGCTTATGGAGATATATTCCCAGGGGGATTATGTCTGCCTCTGCTGTGTCGTACAGGACACCAGGAAGGTGAGGGAAAGCTGGCAGTGACAGGCCTCATCCAGCTTCCATGCAGCCAAGAAGGCCAGTCTGGCTCCCACCATGCTCCCCCAACATCCAACAGAGCCGAATTTATATCCAGGCCTCTCGTGCACAGGACTGAGATCTTGCCCCAGGCTACAGCCTCCCTGCTGAGAAAGCAAGCTGGGCTTTCAGGCCACATCCCTCCCTGCCTGTCATGGCTTCTGTGCTCCTGGCTGTACTTCCCATTTCCCCTTCTCCCTGCCCCGGATGCTGCCCAGGGAAATTCGCGATCAGTCAGAATTATTACAAAGTTCAGCTGGAAGTCTCCTCCCTGTGGCCCTTCCCCACTTACACTGGCTGCCCTCCCCAGGGACCCCTTTGAGATTACAGTCAGAAACGGCTTCCCTGGGTTTCTCTGGGGACCAGGAGTGCCTGGAGGGCTCTTCCCACTGCTTCTACTCCTTTTTTTTTTTTTTTTTTTTGAGACAGAGTCTCATTCTGTTGCCCAGGCTGGAGGGCAGTGGCGCGATCTCGGCTCACTGCAAGCTCCGCCTCCCGGGTTCACACCATTCTCCTGCCTCAGCCTCCTGAGTAGCTGGGACTACAGGCACCCACCACCGTGCTCAGCTAATTTTTTTTGTATTTTTAGTAGAGACGGGGTTTCACGGTGTTAGCCAGGATGGTCTCGATCTCCTGACCTCGTGATCCGCCTGCCTCAGCGTCCCAAAGTGCTGGGATTACAGGCGTGAGCCACTGCACCCGGCCGCTTCTACTACTTTTATATTTCACTCAGCTGTCTAAATTTATTTCACCTCTAGGTACTGTTAAATCCTTCCCCCGTGATCTGGGATTTTTGGGTTCCCCAGTGAGGATGTGTGTTTGGAGGTGCTTTCCCCTCTTACATCTCGGGCGCTCACAGTTTCTCAGCTGTCTCACAGTGTTTGCAGTGACAAGCCACTTCTTTCAAAGGGTCTGTGAATTCCTTTGGTTTTCCTGCTGTGTTCTTGAGGTAGTTCTTGGAGAAAAAGCTCACAATGTGAGTCTCCACATGCTGTTCTGTCCATCCAAGTGGGAAATGTACATGAGTCCTGCCTCTTAACCACCATTTTCCCTCTGGGAAAAAAAAAAAAAAAAAGCCAGCTTCTTCCTTTTAGGTTGACATTCTTAATTTTGGAAATCAGTGCTAATGAAACCCAAGTGTTCCTTATGGAAATGTAGTTTGAAGAGTGAGGCTCCCTTGGACCTCCCAGCCTCATCTAGCTTCTGTGTGACTATGATGCACAGATGAGACAAGCAGAGGAACAACACAGACTTCCCACAGAATCCAGAGAAAGAATACATCTGCTGTTTTAAGCCACTAAGTTTTGGGGTGATTGTTACACAGCAATAGATAACTGGAACATATCCCCGAATTCCACGTTTGGAAGATTGCAAGTAATCGATCAATGTCAGTCTTTCCAGATCATTTGGTTTGCTTCAGGCCAGATCTGCTGCCTTTTGAATTAGAGATATCATTTTCCAAGTTTTTGGTCATTGCTCGAGTTTTGTGTTCAGAATGCACATGTCTATTTTCTTACTTGCTGTAATGGACCAAATTATGCATCCCCCGCCCACCCCCCACCGGCGCCACACAAATTCATATGTTGAGGTCTTAACTCTCCATGTGACTGCATTTGGAGGTAGGGTCTTTAAAGAGGTGATCAAGCTTAAATGAAGCCCTCAGGGTGGGGACCTGATTCAAGAGGACTGGTGTCCTTGTAAGATAAAAGAAAGATGCCAAGCATAGACCTCGTGAGAAGGTGGCAGTCTGTAAGCCAAGGAGAGAAACCTCAGGAGAAACCAAACCTAGCAACACTTTGATCTCAGACTTCCAGCCTCTGGAGGTGGGAGGAAATAAATTTCTGTACCTTAAGCCACCCAGCATGGGATATTTGTTATGGCAGCTATAGCAGACTAATACACTAGCATTTGAACACAAATCCAAGAGACATCTGCAAGAGACCTCTTGGGGATGCTGGTCAAGCTGTGATTTTTGACTTGAACTTTCTTTTCCAATATCTTTTACAGCAAATGAAGAAAGAAAGTCATGTAATCTTTCTAAAATTACCCGTAATGATGATCACTGGTGTGAAGTTCTCTGTGTGTGTGTGGTGTGTGTGTATTCAGAGACAGTCCCACTCTCACTCTGTCACCCAGGTTGTAGTGAATGGTGCAGTCATGGCTCACTGCAGCCTCAAAGTCCTGGGCTCAAGGGATCCTCCTGCTTCAGCCACCTGAGTAGCTGGGACTACAGGTGTGCACCACCATGTCTGGCTACTTACAAACACATTTTTTTAGAGACAGGGTCTCACTATGTTGCCCAGTCTGGTCTTGAACTCCTGGGCTCAAGCAATCCTCCTGCTTCAGTCTCCAGAGTCACTGGGATTACAGGTATGAGTCACTGAACCTGCCTACATTTTTAAAAAGTTTCTTTGCTTTATTAAATTCCTCTTCAAGACTTAATAGAGCAATGGTAGCTCATCATAATCAGGGAAACAAGAAGAGAAGAGAATCACTCAGGCTCCTTTCTAGGGGGGAGTGGAGAAACCGGGGAACACAATGACAGTGAACCATGGGAAGCAGGGGCATGGCCAGTGGATCTGAAAGGGACCAGCTAACGGTCACTAAATGTCCAAGGCCTGGGCTTCAGCGATAGCCTCAGGTATCTCTGTCACTCCATGGCACTCATTCGTTCAGTGAGATGTCATTTATTAAGCAGTTACAACGTTTCAGGTGCTGTGCAAAAGACTGGACACACAAAAGAATTTGACCTGGACCTTCCCACTCTGGGGTCTATAATCTTGTAGGGGGAAGGGAACACAAATGCAAATTAGTAAAGAATGGGAGCAGTAGCTTAGGACACTGCAACTGTGTGCTACAGGGCCCAAGGACTGGAGACCCACCCCTTCATGAAGGTCAGGGAAGAGCTGGGCGGTGGAGAGAGCTGAGCCTGTGTAGAGCCCTGATGTATGCTCTGACGCTGAGGGAGCACGGTAGAGATGGACACAGATAGTAACAGAAGAGTGTGGCCCCGAAAGCAGAAGCAGCATCCTGCACCGTCTCCCCTTAGAGTGAATGAGTATGTACAAGAAAACAACCACGGGCATCGTCGCCCTTCAGTGGATCTCTTTGCTGGAGAATTGACAGAGCGCGTGCCGTGCCTGAGTGAGCCGGTAAATTCTCTCCTTAAGGATTCTTCTCTTGGTGGCGGTCTCACTCTGCTCTTGAAGCAGCCAGGAATAGCGATTTTTTTCCTGTAGTATCTGCATCATGGCTTTCTGCAAGGAGTCACCATTCTCTCGGAGCATAAAATACTGAATTATAAATGGGATCTGGTTGGCGAGACGTTGGCTGGTTTCCTGGAAGAGGGAGAAAGAAGGGTTTGCTGGAGTGGTCTCAGCCCAAGGCCTGTGGTTGCAGAGAGAAGGCCTGGAGTTCTTGGATGGGCATATGGTTGCCTTGCGAAGCTCTGGTGGCCCGCCCACCTCCACTCCAGTGGTCAGCATCAAGCCCCATGAAGGTTCCATCTGCACTGACCCCTCTTTACTTCCAGGCATCCCCTCTAGCACTAAGAATCCCCCTGCTAGGCTAGCAAGCCCATACCACCGCTGGGCATCCCCACAGCTCCTCCCTGTTGGAGAGAACCCCCGGCCCAGGACTCCCCTGGCTCCCTTCTGGGTGTGCATCAGGGCCATTTTGAATCCTCCCCTCATTCCATCTTCACAGATGCAGCCAGTATGTCTGGCAGCCAGGTGCCCATGGCTGGGAAACCACTCTATTCTGATTGAGAAAGGGCTTTGGGAGGTGGGTGTCTTTGCAGTTTAAAAGCTATTTTTCCTTCCTGGGCACAGTGATACTTGCATACTGGATAGAAAGTCAGAGGCCAGGCCGGGCGCGGTGGCTCAAGCCTGTAATCCCAGCACTTTGGGAGGCCGAGATGGGCGGATCACGAGGTCAGGAGATCGAGACCATCCTGGCTAACACGGTGAAACCCCGTCTCTACTAAAAAATACAAAAAACTAGCCGGGCGACGAGGCGGGCGCCTGTAGTCCCAGCTACTCGGGAGGCTGAGACAGGAGAATGGCGTGAACCCGGGAGGCGGAGCTTGCAGTGAGCTGAGATCCGGCCACTGCACTCCAGCCTGGGTGGCAGAGCAAGACTCCGTCTCAAAAAAAAAAAAAAAAAAAAAGAAAGTCAGAGGCCAAAAAGTTCATCGGGTCACAAAATCTAGGGAAAGGAAATTTCATTCCTATCTAGTGGGGCTGGCGAGTGTGGCATGTTAGTGCCTTCTGAACACCAAAGAAAGCTAATTCATAGCCATTATCATTGACGTTTGTTGTATTTTGCTGTACTCTGATCATAGTAATTTTGTAATTCATGGACTGCATATGAAATATAAAGAATTTTGGGGTCGGAATTAATTTTGAGTACACGCTCTGCTCACTTTAAAAACTGATTGTGGGGAAATTAATTAAAAATGCCTTCACAGGGCTCGTGTAAAATTATAAATGAGAAAATATATAAGTAGTTTATCATAGTACAAAAGGGCTTAATACATTGTAGTGGTCCCTCCCTCCTTCCCTCAGCAAAGCCTCTCTAGGTTAGCATAGTCCCTGCTCAACTCCACAAATGCCAGAGAGCACAGATCCTGCCCCCCGGGGAACTCACGGAGAAGTAGGCGTTCAGGTGGATGCCTATTTCGTTAAAGGAGGAAACTGAAGACTCATTAATGGGAAAATGAGAGTTCAACTTCATATTCTGTGAAGGCTTCGCCAGAGGGTTAAAAATCTCTTCTCGGACTTTCTTCACAACACCACTGTAAATCTGATCTTGACAAAAAACAATCTGCTCCATTCTGAACTGAAGTTGGATCATGTTTTCTGCCTTTTCTGTGTGTCTCACTTTTATGTCTTCAATCTTGCTCTGGTTAGATAAGAAAGACAAGCACATTACTTCTTTTTCTTCTTTCCTGGTGGCTTAAACAAATTTGGAAGTACTATGATGCTGAACTCAGAATTAAAATGAATCTGAGGTCAAAGACGTCCTGAGACTTGAAATGGTGAGTTTTAGAAAGTCCCACTTTGTGGCTCAAGCCTGTAATCCCAGCACTTTGGGAGGCCGAGACGGGTGGATCGCGAGGTCAGGAGATCGAGACCATCCTGGCTAACACGGCGAAACCCCGTCTCTACTAAAAAATAGAAAAAACTAGCCGGGCGAGTTGGCGGGCGCCTGTAGTCCCAGCTACTCGGGAGGCTGAGGCAGGAGAATGGCGTAAACCCGGGAGGCGGAGCTTGCAGTGAGCTGAGATCCGGCCACTGCACTCCAGCCTGGGCGACTGCGAGACTCCGTCTCAAAAAAAAAAAAAAAAAAAAAAAAAAAAAGAAAGTCCTACTTTGCCCTTTCTGTCCTTATGAACCTGGTTTCTTCACTCCCTGCTTGCAACATACCTTCTGTCCTGCCCTTTCTTCCTCTATGGCCATCCCCAGTCCCTCCCACACCACCAGCTTCCTGCTCCTTCATCAGGAACAGGCTTAGTCCATACTGTTGGGACGGTGTCAGTCATTCCTGGAGTTCTACTTCTGCTGGAATGGTTCCAGTGCTGACACTGGGATAACAGTGTGATATACCTGTTTCCCAGGAATCCCAGGGCTCCTACGTCACCCATGCAGTCAAGGAAGAAAGAGGTTGACTGGGCACGATGGCTCATGCCTGTAATCCCAGCACTTTGGGAGGCTGAGGAGGGTGGATCACTTGAGATCAGGAGTTCAAGACCAGCCTGGCCAACATCGTGAAACCTCATCTCTACTAAAAATACAAAATTAGCTGGGTGTGGTGGCGAACGCCTGTGATCCCAGCTACTTGGGAGGCTGAGGCAGGAGAATCACTTGAATCTGGGAGGCAGAGGTTGCAGTGAGCTATCACACCATTGCACTCCAGCCTGGACAACAAGAGCAAAACTCTATCTCAAAAAGGCTGGGTGCGGTGGCTCACACCTGTAATCCCAGCACTGGGAGACTGAGGCAGGTGGATCACCTGAGGTCAGGAGTTTGAGACCAGCTTGGCCAACATGACAAAACCCCATCTCTACTAAAAATACAAAAATTAGCTGGGTGTGGTGGCAGGCGCTTGTAATCCCAGCTACTTGGGAGGCTGAGGCAGGAGAATTGCTTGAACCCAGGAGGCAGATGTTGCAGTGAGCCGAGATGGCACCACTGCACTCCAGCCTGAGTGACAGAGTGAGACTTCATCTCAAAAAAAAAAAAAAAAAGAGGTGATGTAGCAGAGAACGGGGATCACAGGGTCACTGCCACAGACTGAACATTTGTGTCCCCTACCCCCGAATTTACATGTTGAAAACAAAGCAGAAAGGTAATGTATTGGGAGGTGGGAGGCAATTAATCATGAGGGTAGAGCCTCATGAATGTGACTGAGGCCCTTATAAAGGAACCCCAGAAAAGGCCGGGCGCGGTGGCTCAAGCCTGTAATCCCAGCACTTTGGGAGGCCGAGACGGGCGGATCACAAGGTCAGGAGATCGAGACCATCCTGGCGAACACAGTGAAACCCCGTCTCTACTAAAAATACAAAAAACTAGCTGGGCGAGGTGGCGGGCGCCTGTAGTCCCAGCTACTGGGAGGCTGAGGCAGGAGAATGGCGGGAACCCGGAGGCGGAGCTTGCAGTGAGCTGAGATCCGGCCACTGCATTCTAGCCTGGGCGACAGAGCAAGACTCCACCTCAAAAAAAAAAAAAAAAAAAAAAAAGAACCCCAGAGAGCTCTTTCCACCGTGTGAGGGTACACAAGAAGGTGGTGGCTGTCCGCAACCTGAAAGAGAGCCCTCACTGCCACCTGACCATGCCCATACACTGATCTCAGCTCCCTGCCTCCAGAACCATGAGAAACAAATTTTTATTGTTAATAAGACACATCCAGTTTGTGGGACTTTGTGATAGAAGCTTGAACTAAGACTGTTATGTCCTGGCTTTGAGTTTCTTTTTCTTTTTTTTGTTTTTGAGATGGAGTCTTGCCCTGTTGCCCAGACTACAGTGCAGTGGCATAATCTCGACTCACTGCAACCTCCGCCTCCCAGGTTCAAGTGATTTCCGGCTAATTTTTGTATTTTTAGGAGACACAAGGGTTTCACTGGGTTGGCCAGGCTGGTCTCGAACTCCTGACCTCAAGTGATCTGCCCACCTCGGCCTCCCAAAGTGCTAGGATTACAGGCGTGGGCCACTATGCCCGGCCTAGGCTTTTGAGTTTCAAACAGACTTTTTAAAACTGAAAGCAGAAGCAGTGGCTTGAGAGTAAGAGGGTGAGTTTCACAGGTGCTGGTTCTTTCTCTCTCTCTTTCTTTTCTATTTTTTTAAGTATATGTGACAACTGTGAAAGAAAAGTAGAATCTTGGGGCCACAAACTTACTATACCAAAGGGAAAGTTAACTGTCTTTCTTTTGTTCCCAAACAGAAGCTGTGATTTCACATGCACACTTTATCCGATGTAAAATGTAGATTTACTGAGCGCGAGATGAATGCATGATTGACTTGCCCTCCACGCCTTTCTTTTCACATATAACATGTAGATTCACTGAGTGCTGGTCAGAGTCTTACAAGAGTGTGACCTCTGCCTCACTGCCTACCCTCCTTCTTTCTTCCCCGCTTGCTCTTTCCTTTTCAAATACTGAAGTTCCTCTAAAACCCTCGACAGGAAAAGCACAGGTCACAGATCGCACTGGGACTTGTGTTCCTTTTCCCAGGTACATCCTCGACCTGGGCAAAATAAACCTCGGATCGAGGCAGATCTGCCTCAGTCACTTTTCGGTCTACACAACGATGGACGGTAGACCCTCTGGGAGCAGAAGCGGCCTGTGCTGCACTCCTCAAGATTTGTGACCCAGGAGGCAACGCGCCCCCCAGGCTCTGATGTGGCTCTGGGGAGTGCGCAGGCCATGGCCTTGGAGAGCCCCATAGTCCCTGGTATGGAGCCGGGAGCTGTTGCAAGGCTGTGTCTATCCAAGGGCAGCACAAAAGAGGTGAAGAGCCTTGGTTAATGCCAGAGTTCCCATGGCCCAAGCAGTCGGGCCTGCAGCAGTGTGCTTCATGTGTCCCGGCGGGGGCTGGCAGGAGCTCAGGGACCAAGGGACCAAGGCCTGGGAAAGACAATGGACAGCTTGGTGACTGGGGACCAGGCAGGTCACCCACCCCATGAGCAGGCACCTGGGACTCAGACACAGCCCGAGAAAGTGGGTGAGAGTCAGAACTGAGATTTAATTTTTACCAACAGGCCAAAAGGGTGAAAGAAGAAATGAATCTACATGATGGAAAAATGACAGAAATTATCCTTCTTGCTTGCCTGTACTATGGAATGAGATTTCAATCCACGAGCCCAGGCCTGGGCAGAAGAGGAATTTTATTTAGAGCCCATGTGGCACATGCCCTCTCTTGCCTTTGCTGAAGGTAACTCAGGGAAGAGTTGCTAAGTAGAAACCCACAGAGCAACATCTTTGAGTCAAACATACAAACTTGGGAGTAGGACTAGTGAGCAATGCTGTGCTTTATGCTTGAAAAAGATTCAGCCTACCAGCTCGTCCTCGGTGGAGCCCCACATCCTGCGTGAGGTCATGCAAAACAGATGGCAGGGCACACGCCTCCTTTCATTTCTCCTGGGGAGTGAAGCCTCCTCCTGAGCAGAAGCCAAGCAGGCAGGTGCTCCTGGAGTTGCCAGCCCCGCCAGCCCCACCAGCCCCACCAGCCTGCCATTGCATCCCTGGCCTCATGGTTCCAAACGACAGTGAACATATCCAGCTTCTCTCAAGGTTAAACAGCCAGTGGTCCAGGTGACTAGCAAGTGAACTCTGGGCGCTTACCTGAACAGTATGGTTAAGGTTGAAGAATTCACCAAAATGTTTTTTGGCCATGTTAATGAAAGCTTGCCAGATAATTTCTGACCAAAAAAAAAAAAAAAGAAAGAAAGAAAACATCAGTAAAACACAAGCAGAAATAAAATGGTTAAAGACACAGGGAGGATGACTGATGGTACCCTGACCCATTCCAGGAGACTGAGTTTCCTAGGCCGGCAGACCAAGATAGGAGAGGGTGGGACGTCATTCCAGGGACATGCAATCCAGCCCTCGTGCAGCCTGGGCAGATCCCGTCCACTTCCCGTGCCTGTGTGCATGTTAACCTCTGACTATTCTTTACATCATCAGGGGTCCGCAACTTCCGGGCTGGACCAATTCCAGTCCACATCCGGCAGATGTGCAGTGAGCTAGTGAGCATAGCTGCCTGAGCCCCACCTCCTTTCACATCTGCGGTGGCACTAGATTCTCACAGGTGCACAAACCCTGTTGAGAACTGCACATGCGAGGGATCTAGGCTTCTTATGAGAAACTCATGCCTGATGATCTGTCACTGTCTCCCATCACTTCCCCGGTGGGACCGTCTAGTTGCAGGAAGAGAAGCTGAGGGCTCCTACCATGATGAGGATTCTACATTATGATGAGCTGTGTAATTATTTCATTATATATTACAGTGTAATAATCATAGAAATAAAGTGCACAATAAATACAATGCAGTTGAATCATCCCAGAGCCATCCCTCTCACCCCTCACCGGGCCTGTGGAAAAATTGTCTTCCATGAAAGCAGTCTCTGGTGCCGTAAAGACTGGGGACCGCTGCCTTACACAGCTGTGTTGGGGACTGCGTATGATACAGATGAAGCACGTGTGCACCCTCTGCCTGCCCCCTAAAGACAAGAGAAACCATCTTCCCCGCCTCCTCCGTGTGTTTGAAGGACAGTGATGGAAAGCGCCTACAGCACTCAGCATGCTTCCCCATCTCCTAGAAACCTCAGTACGAGTTCTCAGGCAGAAGGGCAGAATCTGCAGCTCTGACCGGCTCCCAGGCCTTGCCAGTGCTGCTGGCTCACAGAGCACACCAAGTAGCAATCTAGCACACCCGTGAGCTGGTCTGCAGGCTGTGTTTGGTAACTCCATTCCAATCTCTTCCTCCAAGGCATTGGGGTCTATGGAAGGTACGAGAGTGATGGTTTGGGAGCCCTGCATGAAAGTCCTCACCTACGGCTTTCTGGAGCATGCTAAGGGCGGGCTCCACCAGCTGCTGGATGTACTGATGCACGATGGTCTCAAATGTCTTGTAGTTGACAAATCCCAGAAGCTCCTTGCCTCGATACTGCTTTTCATATTTTTCAACTTCTTCATGGATAATATTTTTAACTGCAACATTGAACAGACCTCCATGGTGAATTCTAATAATTCTGCAGACGTTGTAAAGCTAGCAACAGTTTTTTAAAGTCTTGCTCCCCACTGTATGCAGAGGCAGTGTTGCAAAGTGGAGTTTTGTTCACAATGAGAAAAATATTCATGGTCTAATAACAGGAGTTTAAGAAATACTGACTTTTGGGAAACAAAAATCTTATTCTATGAAATGTGTTTCAATTGAAAGTCATCACCCCAAGAGAGAAGTTACTATTTCTAACTGGTAGGAAAACAAAAACAAAAACAAAAACAAAACAAACAAACAAAAACCTGATCAGAGGCCAGGTGTGGTGGCTCACACCTGTAATATCATCACTTTGGGAGGTCGAGGTGGGAGGATCACTTGAGGCTAGGAGTTCGAGACCAGCCTGGGCAACATAACAAGATCCTGTCTCTACAAAAATAAAAAAAGATTAGCCCGGCATGGTGGTGTGTGCCTCTAGTCCCAGCTATGTGAGTGATCGCACCACTGCATTCTAGCCTGGGTGACAGCAAGAGCCTGTCTCTGAAAAATAAAAACAAAACTAAACACAAAAATCTGATCAGTTAAATGAATATGGAAAATTAATCTTGTACCCCTCACCTCCTAAGCATATAGCCACAGATTACAGTTGGAGGGATCTTACCACGGAGGTAAATAGTGCTGTTTTCTCCAAGTGCCAGAACAAAAACACAACAGCATACACACAATGAGATGGTTTGGATCTGTGTCCCCACCCAAATCTCATCTCAAATTGTGTTTGGCTTTGTGTCCCCACCCAAATCTCATCCCAAATTATAATCCCCATGTGTCAAGAGAGCAGGTGAAGACACCTTGGGGAGCAGTGACCCCAGGTCCTGCCCTGGTGGACGAGGATGCTGCAGCCCCTGGGCAGGGGGAGCTCCCTGGGACTTGGAGGTGGTTTGTGGGTTAGCATGTCAAGGCAAGACAGGTCACGCCAGGAAATTGATAAGGTCTCCTGGTGGGAGGTGATTGGATCATGGGGGTGGTTTTTCTCATGCTGCCCTCATGATAGTGAGTTCTCACGGGATCTGATAGTTTAAAAGTGTTCAGGGGCTGGGAGCGGTGGCTCATGCCTGTAATCCCAGCCCTTTGGGAGGTGGAGGAGGGCAGATCACCTGAGGTCAGGAGTTCGAGACCAGCCTGGTCAACGTGGTGAAACCCCATCTCTACTAAAAGTATAAAAACCATCTGGACGTGGTGGCACGCAACTATAATCACAGCTACTTGGAAGGCTGAGGCAGGAGAATTACTTGAACCTGGGAGGCTGAGGCTGCAGTAAGCTGAGATCACACCACTGCACTCCAGCCTGGGCAACAAGAGTGAAACTCCGTCTCAAAATAAATAAATAAATAAAGTGTTTGGCAGCTCTCCCCTTGCTCTCTCTCCTGCCACCTTGTAAAGAAAGTGCTTGCTTCTCCTTTGCTTTCTGCTATAATTGTAAGTTTTCTGAGGCCTCCCCAGCCATGTGGAACTGTGAGTCCATTAAACCTCCTTTCTTTATAAATTGTCCAGTCTTAGGTAGTTTTTTATAGCAGCGTGAAAATGAACACACACACACATGCCCTACTGGCACCTGGGCTGGAGCACATGGGAATTGAAACTTTGCCAGGTGAAGCCAGCAGGCTCTTGTCAAACCAGGGATCTCCCTGCTCTTGAATTAGGGGCAAAGAGAAGGAGGATTGGGATGAGTGGAATTGTTTGGGTGACCTGAGCACATTTTAGCACTTAAAAAACTGCTACTTCATCTAGTCTTTACTTATTGTTGAAACCAGATCATCACACCCTAGACCTTCCAGAGCGGGAGATGGTAAACGATTTCATGTGGACTCCCCCCTCCCATGGTCCCCTGGCACCCATGCTGAGCTCTGTCTTAATACCACCAAAATAAGTAAGTATCCCAGGTCACTTTTTCTACCAGGCTGAGGTTTAGCTGCTACTAACAAAGGCTTCGTGTCTGGTGTGTCCACAACAGGCACCATGGCCAGCCAGCAGTTGTGCACTCAACTCAGTGGCTGGAGAGCCTTCATGTGGGGCTGGCCCCCAGAGTCATCTGGACCTCTGCTTTGGGCACAGGCTTCCCTCCAGGCACTCAGAATAGCAGCCCTGAGGTACCCTGGGCTGCTCTACGAATTCCTCAGGTGGGCATGGAATGCCATTTAGCCTCAAAACCAATAAGCAAGGCCAGGCACAGTGGCTGACATCTATAATCCCAGCACTACGGGAGGCTGAGGCAGGTGGATTGCTTGAGCCCACGAGTTCAAGAGCAGCCTGAGCAATGGTGGTGAAAACCTGTCTCTCCAAAAAAGTACAAAAATTAGCTGGGTATGGTGGTTCACACCTGTGGTCCCAACTACTCGGGAGGCTGAGGTGGGAGGATCACTTGAACCCGGGAGGTTGAGGCTGCAGTGAGCCATGATTGCGCCACTACACTGCAGCCTAGGCAACAGAGGGAGACCCTGTCTCAACAAAACAAAACAAAACCAAGACGCAAGAGGACGTCAGAGGCAGTGGAATTGCCCTGTGTTGAGTTGCTGAGGTCAGTGCCCCGTATTTCTGGCTCTTGGTCCTTGAGGGACAGTTGCTGATTACCAAGCGTTCCAGGGTCTTGGATGGGCGTGTTCTGCTCTGGGCACATTTATGTGCTGGACATTGCCTCCAGTCTAGGTAAATACCACTCTGTTTTGCGGGCAGCCCTGCCCAGAACTTACCTTTTTGGGTATTAGTTGCAAGTATGACTATCCAGTTTTTAAAATCCTCTCTGATTTTGTTGTATAAACGGGTCTCGTTCTCCCTTACAACTTCTTCTCCTTCTACTAACTTTTCGATGTCCTGATTAAACATCTTGATTTTCTGAAAATGATATAAAGTCAACAGTCTGTGCTGAAATCATATGAAAGAACTGGGACTGGCGTTGCAAGGAGATGTCCACCCACATGCCTCATCTCATGGGTGAGGAGGGGGAAAGACACAGTGTCACGTGGAGGCCCGCGGAAATGCTCACCTCAATCAGAAAGAACATCTTGTCGGCCTCCTGGCTGGGGATGTCAGCCCCGCAACGCCGCAGCTCCTCGGTCGCCTTCTGATGGCTCTCCCTTATTTGTTCTTCTAACAACGGGAGCGATTTCTAAACAAAACAATTGCAAACAATCAAACTATGGTTTAAGAGATTGGCCAACATATTTCTTTGGTATATGGGTAGGAACCCTTTAAAGCATGCAGGAAGATCTGGAATTTTTGTTATTTTGTGAATCCCAGTGAGATGGAAACTGGCCAAGGAGCCCAAAGAGAGTTTTGCATGCAACAGGCATGTCCCACAGCTTGAATGGCTTGGCTCGGAATTTTGCATTCTGCTGTGCAATTGGAGTGGTGAGGAATCGGGTGGTGGACAGTTTTTACTTTTGTTTTGTGGTGGTTGTTTGATTTGGCTTGGTGCCTTGTAATTCCAGAATAAGAACACTTGAATATAATGTGCAATGTCTTAGTAAAATGGGATTTTTGGTGACAATGTGAGTGTTATAAACTGATAAACACTGTGTCTTGGGGTTGGCAACACACTCCACACCTCATTTAATCCCCACACTGTCGTATGCTGCCAGTTTCTTGTCAGAGAAGAAACTAAGGCTCAGAGAATCCAATGACTTGCTATCTTCACAGACCTAGTGAGTAGCAGTGGCCATTCGCACCCTGCCTACCAACTCCCCAACCCTGCTCGTAAACACTGCAGGTGAAGACACCTTGGGGAGCAGTGACCCCAGGTCCTGCCCTGGTGGACGAGGATGCTACAGCCCCTGGGCAGGGGGAGCTCCCTGGGACTTGGAGGTGGTTTGTGGGTTAGCATGCCAAGGCAAGACAGGTGATGCCCGGAAACGGATAAGGTCTCCTAGGCTCTTTTTTGGGAGATAGTTTTTATCTGTAGGCAAAGTGTATTACCTTCTGATATTTCAAATTGCCATTGTTTTAATTCAGTCGATTTAACATTTAAAAATTAATTTAAAATACTATAAATTTTAAATTAAAATATTTGTGTTGAAAAAAGTTATAAAAATACAACATTTTTATGTTTGCAAAAACCAGATGTTTTTCTCAATGAGACACGGATATAGCTTTCAGAACCCTCTTCTGCAAACTTAGTGAATTCCACTGGAATCAGTGATTCTCAAAGTTTGTTCCCAGGAAGACCTGGGAACGTAGAAATGCAAATCCACGGGTCTTACTTCTAAGTCAGAAACTCTGGGTCTGGGACCCAGGAATCTAAATTTTTTTTTTTTTTTTTTTTGAGACAGAGCCTCACTCTGTCGCCCAGGCTGGAAGTGCAGTGGCGTGATCTCAGATCACTGCAACCTCCCCCTTCTGGGTTCAAGCCATTCTCCTGCCTCAGGCTCCTGAGTAGCTGGGACTACAGGTGCACAACACCATGCTGACTAATTTTTGTATTTTTAGTAGAGACGGGGTTTCACCATGTTGGCCAGGCTGGCCTCGAACTCCTAACCTCAGGTGACCCACCCGCCTCAGCCTCCCAAATTGCTGGGATTACATATGTAAGCCACCGTGCCCGGTGTGCCCAGCAGAATCTAAATTGTAACAAACTTTCCAGGTAATTCTTGTGTGCCTTAAAGTTGGAGAACCACTGGCTCCTTCCAACCAAATTTTCTTTGAGTATGTGCTTCCTGGCTCAAGTAAGTCATTGCTTTTGTTTAATACACAATTTAGCATGGGCCAAGTCCTAGGATCTGGAATAATCTTTGCTCAAAGGGTAAACTTAAATCTTCCCATGTTGCTTGGCCTCATTTGTGAAGGTTTAGGCAAGCACTAAAAATATTCAATTTCTCAATAACCACCAAACCAAAGTTTTTCTATAATTGATGATGTCATGAGGCCCTTGTCTGTAGTTGTCTGCTTTTGAGAATCCATAAAAATGGATTTATTTCTTACAAACCAATTATTTCTTAGAAGTTTGAGGCTAGAAGAATTTTTTTTTTTTTTTTTTTTTTTTTGACAGAATTTCGCTCTTGTTGCCCAGGCTGGAGTGCAATGGCATGATCTCGGCTCACTGCAACCTCCACCTTCCAGGTTCAAGTGATTCTCCTGCCTCAGCCTCCTGAGTAGCTGGGATTACAGGCATGTGCCGCCATGCCCAGCTAATTTTGTATTTTTAGTAGAGATGGAGTTTCTCCATGTTGGTCAGGCTGGTCTTGAACTCCCGACCTCAGGTGATCCACCGGCCTCAGCCTCCCAAAGTGCTGTGATTACAGGCATGAGCCACCATGTCTGGCAATAAAATTTTTTTTTTTTTACCAGGAAGTATTAACAACATATTGAAAAAAGAGAACTTGCTCGCTCAGTGGTCAGTCCTTTTTATATTGCTCAACTGGTATTACTGTTTGTTGCCTTCTCTTCCCCCTCCCCACCTCTGTTGACCAATTCAACCCTTTGTTTTAACACTATGTACTTGCTGCTTCCCCAGTTTGGAAGTTCTTCCTGTGAGCCTATGACGGTGAGTGAGACAGTTTTCAGAGGGTACTTGTTTGCTTGTTTGGACAGAACAGTGGGGCATCTTAGCCAATTCCAGAGCAAGAGAGTGACTTGGGCATGCTGTATTGATCACTTGTCACCCAACCCACGTGGCTCACTTGGATGTGCGTGATGAGTTCAGCGGTAAGTCTTTCTGCCAGTCGGGGAACCGTGGCTGATCCCTCCTCCAGGAGAACTCTGAAACGAGACAGACACTCATGCATTCAGGAAGGACTTGTGTACCATCTTGCTAGTACCGGGCTTTGTATGTGGTAGGTGAGCCCAGCTCCCTGGGGCAACACGTGCCATCAGAAAAGCCAGGTGGTGCATGAGCAAGACACTGGCCACCAGCCTGTACCCAAGCAAGTGTGGGCCAGGAAGCTTCCTTCCCTTCTCCCTTTCTATCATCCCCACAAACCCATGAGGTAGGTCATCTTAGCTACAGGAAAACAAACCCAGCCTCATAGAGATTAACTGAGTTGCCCAGATTAGTATTTTATTTCTCATCACAAAAGTACGGTGCTTACTAAGTGCCGGGCACCAACCTAAGGGCTTTATAAATATTAACACATTTAGTCATTTAACAACCCACTTTAGAGCAAGAAAGACTGAGACACAGAAAGGTTAAGCAGCTTGCTGCATTTGCTTGCTGCAGCCACACAGCAGGCAGCGTGGCTGCAGCGTGTTTGCCAATAGCAGGAATTTAGGATGAAGCACACAGGATTATCCCCTAGCACTGCAGGTGCCTCTCACTGCAAGGGCCAGCTCTCAGCAAGTAGGCACTCAAGGATTTCAGATTTCCCAAAGACCTTGAGAAGCGGTTCGCAAAGGGAGGTCCCTGGACTGGCAACATTAGCCTCAACCAGGAGGAACCTGTTAGAAGCAGAAAGTCTTGGGCCCCTCCCCAGACCTCAGGGCAGGGCAGAGCTAGCGCTATTTTAAGGAACTCTCCAGAGAGTCTGCTGCTTACTCAGTATGGAGAACTGTGGGCCTGATTGTTTTGAAATCTCCCAGCTAGGGGAGGAGAGTTTTCTTCTCCTCATGTCCTCTAGTGCTATTGAAAACAGTATGTTTAATCCACTCAGAGCAGGAGCAGAGAGGAAGAAAGAAGGAACCAGGTGGTATTTACTGAGTGCTGGCTGCTGGCGCTCAAGACCTTTGTGTGTGTCGTGTTATTTAATCCTAATCACATCTTGGAGAAGATGGGAAAGACAAAATTCAGAGAAGGTGGCCCATATTGTAAGATCACATAGTTAGCAAGCAGCAGACCTGCTCCGCCCAAATTCACTGTTTTCCCATTAGCTCTCCTTCAAGCAGGAGTGACCTGTGTGCTACTGGATCATTCAGGAATAACAAGTTCCAGAATGAAGGGGAAAAGAGCTCCATTCAATGGGGAAAATCCCAGCGTCCTACAAACTACAGCGTCTCTATGGGATAATTTCTATTTAATAAAACCAGTTATTATTAAATTTCTATGTAATAAAAACAAGTGATGTGCTGGCGAATGACTGTGGGCACTGGAGGCTCTGAAAACGTGGAGACTTCCATAGAGCAGGTTTTCCTGTGTGCCGCTTACAGTGGTAAACATGGTTTCTGGAAGTTAGGAGCTCTGTGTTCAGTCCTGCTCCCATTCACTGTTGGACCTCATTATTCTTATCTGTGAAAATGGGGGAAACTTCACCTGCCTCATGTATCTCTTAATAAAAGGACTCAAATCAGAAAGCAAGTGAAAACATTTTGGAAAACCAAAGTGTTCTATGCTTTACGTCATGATACATTCCAGTTTTTAATCAGCACCATCATTAGAATCTAAAAAACAATAATGTGTCTAAATAAGCCAAGAAATTTAATACTAAAGTAAGGTGAGGCTAGGTTATACTACTTTGTGTAATTTGTGCATATACTTTGGTCATCATCCGGGCCAACTCTGGCAGATGGGCTGGCTTTTCATGGAGACTAATTCCAGGGCTTTCCTGAAGAGTCTCACCTGAAACATGGATGTGTTTGAAAGAATGTAATCTCTTTCTTGGTTGCCTCTGCCAAACTCAGTCTGTTCATGATCTCCTGCTGGCCCCGGCACTTCACGATCATGTAGCCCTTCTTGAGGGGGTATGTGAGGTTTCGTACCACATTAATGATGCTTTTCTCGGTGCCCTTGTCCATTAGATCTGGTTTGGTCAGGATCCCTGTGAGATGGTTAAAGAAGGGAAATGAAAAGGTCATTGATCCCCTCAAATAGATTTGACTCCTACTGGGCTATGGGCTCCTTTTTTGGCCAGCAAGGTCTTCTGCAGTCTTGATCCTCCAGTGCCTCATTCCCTCCTCATTCTCTCATCGCCCCTCTTCTTTGCATTTCTTTTGGCTCAGTATCTCACCCTCTCACTCAGTTCATTCGTCCTGGATAGTTGACTTAACAAATAGTTCTTGGATGCCTACTGGGTGCCCAGCACTAAGGCAGCACGCATGGTTAGAATGAACTGGCTCCATGCACCATGTTTCCAAGAATGCCTCATTCCCTACTGAGGGGAGTCCCTCTCTAGTGTCTCCTGAACCGACTCTCTGGGCTCCTTCTTGTGGGTACCGCCTCTGATCTCCTCCTCCCCATTTTCCTCTCCCCCTCCTCTGTCCCCACTCCTTCCTGCTTACACTGGATTGAAAACTTTGAATTCCAAGTGCTTTTTTTTTTTGTTTATGTTGCTTGAGTGTCAAATAGCCACTGCATTTCTTGTTTGTGTGTGTTGAAAAGCCCCTTCCTTCCTTCCTTCCTTCCTTCCCTCTCTCCCTCCCTCCCTCCCTCCTTCCTTCCTTCCTTCCTTCCTGTCTTTCTGACAGAGTCTTGCTCTGTCACCCAGGCTGGAGTGCAGTGGCTCGCTGCAACCTCCACCTCCCTTGTTCAAGCGATTCCCCTGCCTCAGCCTCCTGAGTAGCTGGGACCACAAGCATGTGCCACCACGCCCAGCTAATTTTTGTATTTTTAGTAGAGATGAGGTTTCACCATGTTTGGCCAGGCTGGTCTTAAACTCCTGACCTCATGATCCACCCACCTCAGCCTCCCAAAGTGCTGGGATTACAGGCATGATCCCAGCACCATGCCTGGCCTTATTTTCTGCTATTTTGTCCTTCGTTTTAATTTGTGGGTAAGTCTGGCTATCTGGTCTACTATTCCTGAACCTCTCTCTCCAGATAAATTAATCTGGTAATATACAAGAAATAAAGAAGAGTGGATATTGATAAGGGCTACACAGAGAGTTAAATAAAGTGATGTGCTAGCAAATGACTGTGGGCAGAGATGCGTGGTGCAGTCTCAGGTTGGGTGGACAGGGAGGGCCTCTCTCAGAAGGCAACATTTGGACTGAGATCTGAATGAAGGAAGGAGTCAGCCTAGTGGGGATGGAGAAGGAGCACTCCAGACCCTGGGTGAGAGGGAGCAGGGATGGCAGAGCCATACTGAACCATCATGAGCAAGGCAGAGAGTGTGGGAACTGAGATCAGAGAGGCAGGCACCTGGGGCTCTGCTTTCTAAATAAAGGAGTCCGGGGTTTATATGCATGTGAAACGGCAGCAGGAGAGAATGTAAACAGGGAAGGGCATGACTTGATTGACATGTTTGAAGGCCAGTGGAGAGGGCACTGCCGTGGGCAAGGTGAGTGCTAGAACAGCAGGAGAATGTTTGAGCAGTACAGGCAGGAGACCATGGTGGCTTGGTCCAGGCAGTGACAGTGGGGATGGAGAGGAGTGGATGGATTTGGCACCCGTTTTGGAGGCAGAGTCACCAGGACTTCAGATACATTGGACTTGGAGGCAAGGGGAGGGAGGACTCAAATGGGACTCTTTGATTTGGCTTTAGAACTGGGTGGGTGGCATGTAGATGGGATTACAAACCACAGCCAGATAAGATCACTGAATGTGATGATGTGTCGATAGAAGGAGAGCCCAGAACCAAGTTTTCCATACTTAGAGGCCTGAGAATTGAAGAGACATGAAAACAAGGAGTCTAAGAATGTGACTTCCAGCTGGCCAGTGATGGAAGCGACCTGAGAGAGAGAATGGTGAAGGAAGGAGGGAGGTTCAGGAAGGAGGGAGTGGGCAACTGGGGTGACTGCTGCTGAGAAAGGAAAGGCGAGGACAGAGATGTGACCATGTGCTCCTCAGTGCAGAGGGTGTGGGTGACCTCGACAGAAGCAGTCTCTGTCCCAAGAGGGGACAGGAGCTCGGCTGAAGCCGAGGGAGTAGACAGCGTCCATTTAGCAATGGATGGGTGGGGAACCAGCCTAGTGAGGGCCTGAAAGTATTGACCCACTGTTCTTTTTGAAACTTGATATTCTCTAAGCCACTGTTACATTATCATCCAATTTGCTCTATTCTCATCCTTTGGGAGTATTGTGTAGATAGTCATTCAATTTTCTTTCTTTTTTTTTTTGAGACAGAGTCTTGCTCTTTTACCAGGCTGGAGTGCAGTGGCATGATCTTGGCTCACTGTAACCTCTGTCTCTCAGGTTCAAGTGATTCTCGTGTCTCAGCCTCCCAAGTAGCTGGGATTACAGGCATGTGCTACCACGACTGGCTAATTTTTTGTATTTTTAGTAGAGATGGGGTTTCACTGTGTTGGCCAGGGTGGTCTCGAACTCCTGACCTCAGTTGATCCGCCCGCCTTGGCCCCCCAAAGTGCTGGGATTACAGACATGAGCCACCACTCCCGGCCTCAATTTCCTTTTTAAAAGAATTGTAAAATACATGTAACTCAAGTCTGCAAGGGAATAATTCAACTAATAAAAATAGGATGTTCCCCCCTACTCTGTCTTTAGCTACCTTGTTTTTTTTTAAAAAAAAGTTCTTTAAAAAATGGTAATAAAATGTACATAAAGTGAATTTTCCTATTTAGCCAGTTTATAGTTAGGTATAATTAAGTACATTTACATTGTTGTGTAACCATCACCACCGTCCATCTCCAGAACTTTTCCATCTTCCCAAACTGAAGCTCTTCACCCATTAAACAACAATTTCCCACTTCCCCTCCCTCCAGTCTTGGGCAACCACCATTCTACTTTGTCTGTATGAGTCTGACTACTCTAGGGACCTCAAATAAGGTAGAATCATCCTGTGATTGTTCTTTACTTAGTGGAATTTCACTTAGCATAATGTCCTTGAAGTTCGCTCATGTTGTTGTGTGTTTCAGAATTTCCCTCCTTTTTAAGGCTACATAATACTGGTTTACGTATATGCCACGCTTTATCGATCCATTCATCCCTCTGTAAACACTTGGGTTGCTCCCACCTTTGGGCTATTGTGAATAATGCTGCTATGAACATGAGTCTCTTTCTCTTTTAAGCCTAGCACACTTTTCTCTATTTCTATGCTTGAGCTAGAATGCATAAAAAATTTGCATTTCTGTGGGATGGAGCTGGAGGCCATTATCCTTAGTAAACTAACCCAGGAACAGAAAACCAAATGCCACAAGTTCTCACTTATAAGTGGGAGCTAAATGATGAGAACACATGAACACGCAGAGGACAGCAACAGACAGTGGGGCCTGTCAGAAGGTGGAGGAGGGAGAGGATCAGGAAAAATAACTAATGGGTACTAGGCTTAATACCTGGGTGATGAAATCATCTGTACAACAAACTCCCATGACACATGTTTCCCCGTGTAACAAACCTGCACATCCTGCACATGTACCCCTGAACCTAAAACAAAAGTTGACAATAAAATAAAATACCCCAACTTAAAAAAAAAAGAAAACGTGCATTTATTTTACAATATAGTTTTGGGCTATACTAAGAGCAGATCGTGTATATCCCATGACTATAGTGATGACTGAATTTATAATCATAACAGCTGGCTGGGGGCTGTATTTCACACCTGTAATCCCAGCACTTTGGGAGGCTGAGGCAGGTGGATCACCTGAGATTGGGAATTTGACACCTGCCTGGCCAAGACAGTGAAACTCCATCCCTACTAAAAATACAAAAATTAGCCAGGCGTGATGGCATGTGCGTGTAGTCCCAGCTACTTGGAAGGCTGAGGCAGGAGAATCGAACCCGGGAGGCAGAGGTTACAGTGAACCTAGATCATGTCACTGCACTCCAGCCTGGGGGGCAGAGCAAAACTCTGCCTCAAAATAATAATAATAGCTAATATTTATTGATAACTATTGATTATCTGAGTTTGTGGCAATGAGAGGACCAGAAAACTGACTATTAAAAAGTAGTACTAAGTTTCGCTGGAGATGTTAATATTCAAATAGATCCTTTTTTTTTTTTTTAACTTCTATTCTTTTCTTTCTTTTCTTCAGCGTTAACTTTGTTGACATGCTCAGGTCCATCTACTGAGTAGATGATATTACCTACTTCAGCCCTCAATAAGCCATTCCTAAGGAACAAGCACAGTAGCACTTGTATTCAGCACAGGACACACGGCATATGATACGTTCCAGGATCTTCCAAAGACATGCGGCAACCCTCCCTCCCTTCTCATCCATGCCCTGGAAGCTTGGTTCTTTTTTTTTTTTTTTTTTTTTTGAGATAGTCTTGCTCTGTCACCCAGGCTGGAGTGCAGTGGTGCGATCTTGGCTCACTGCAAGCTCTGCCTCCCGGGTTCATGCCATTCTCCTGCCTCAGCCTCCCGAGTAGCTGGGACTACAGGTGCTCGCCACCACGCCCGGCTAATTTTTTTTGTATTTTTAGTAGAGACCAGGTTTCACCATGTTAGCCAGGATGGTCTCAATCTCCTGACCTCATGATCCACCCGCCTCGGCCTCCTAGAGTGCTGGGATTACAGGCTTGAGCCACCGCGCCCGGCCGCTTGGTTCTTTTCTCTTACCGATGGTCCTGTCCCCTTCCGGGTCCACCTCGTGAGCCATACTCAGTGCCTCCGTGGTGGCAATGTCCACGTTACAGGGAACCACCACCAAGTTGATCGTCTGCTGCCTCTGGATGTACCTCTTGATGAGAGCCTTGATCTGATGCCAAAGAATCACACAAAAAAAGAGCACACGTCTCACTTCTGGTCACCCAGCCACACGGCCAGGCAGACAGGGATGATGGCGCAAAGGCAACATTGTCCCACAGCGTGACTCTGGGCTTTGCTGGGCCGAACCCCGTCCTGGGAATGCCTGCCCCAGCGGCCCTGCCCTGGTCTCTGATGATCTCCCACTTGTCCTTCAAGGCCCATGGCTGGCGTATCTTCTTTTCTGAAGACCCCCTGCATTGAGCATACGCCCCCAGAGCCTTACAGCCCAGGAGGTGAGACAAGCCATAAACACAATGGAGACATATCAGGGAGGGCAAGTGGAATGGAAAGGGCCAGGCACCCCTGGTAGGGCAGCCCTGCAGCAGAAACCTGGGAGGAATGAGGGATGCCCTCTTCAGAGAGCCAGGCGCACAGAGCCCTGGGCAGTGGGAAACGTGTGTGCACATGCAGGAGTCCGGGCAAAAGTGGGCCGGAGGGACCAAGGGCCGCAGAACCACATGTGGTGGGGTGGAGTGAGGGGCCCTGGTGCAGTGACATGAAATGTGGTCCATGAAGTAGGGGGCTTGGATCGCATGGGACCTTGGAACTTTTACACTGATTGACATGGGAGCCACTGGGGAACTTTAAGGAGTGACAGCATCGGACTTGAGCCTTAAAACACAAGAGCTATGTGGGGAACACTCTTGGGAAGGGTGCTGCCCAGAAGGGCAGAGTCAGAGAAACCCAGCAGGAGGCCAGCAGAGGCAATAACCCAGGTCTGAGATGGCAGCAGCTTGGGTGAGGGTGCTGGTGGAAGTGGGAGGAGACGTGGGCCTGGGCGTGTTATTTGAAGCAGGCTTTGGACTGGACGTGTCGCGTGAGAGGAGGAGAGAAGGGAGGCTGACCCCAGTGGTCATGTCCTGAGCCACTGTGAGGGTGGAGGTGCCACTGTCGGAGATGGGGATGTCTATGGGGCAGGCAGATGTCGGGGGGAAGACTGGATGTTGCTTGGACTCACTGAGTTTGTGTACCGATTAGATGCTCAAAGGGTGAGGGTGAATCAGCAGCTGGAGATAGGAGCCTGGATTTCAGGGGACAGAGCTGGGCTTGAAATAATGATTTGGGAATTGCTGAAGTGGTATTTACAGTCATGAGACTGGACTGTAACCCAGGAACATAGCAGGAGAGTTTTCAATGGGAAGAAGGGCTCTCTAGGGCATTGCACAATTTGGAGGTCAGGGAAGTGAGGAAGAATTCACTTAAGGAGAGACCAACAGGAGGGAGAGAAAGAACCAGGGTCAATGTGCCCAGATGCCAGCGAAGAAGACTTTCAAGAAGGAGGGAGTGATCAATTGAGTTTGAAAACTAACACATTTGGTGGGTGAACACTGCCAAGCGCTTGTTGCCGGGAAAGTGGAGCTGTACAATAAGGCCATGAATACAGAAAGACCTTTCACAGGGACAGTCTAGGGAGACAAATCAGGCCAAGAATGGAACCCGCCCCCTTCCTTATGAGCATTAATCAGCTTTCACATGGAAGAGAGGCATGAATCTTTCAAATGAAAGACACATGTGTTCTTGCTGGAGGAGCTAAGATTTCCATGAGTTCTCAGGAAGACGGGGAGGGGAGGAAGACAGGGCACACAAGACCAGCAGTCTGACCTTGGCAGTGCCTCTGGAAATCAAAGACGATGAAGAATCTGAGAAGAGACAACAATATGATGGGAAAGGGTGGTGGGACTCCAGAAAGGCCCATGATTGTGTGCAGGAAGCTTTGACTATGTGACTAAGCTTGTCCAACCTGCCTTATGTTGTTGTTGTTGTTGTTCTGTTTTGTTTTAGGTTTTTAGCAGCCTGAAGCCATAGTTTTTGGCTTCTGTCTTTAGTAATAAGTGGCAAAGAGGGATGAGGAAGGGGCTTTACTGGCCCAACCAGAAACAGAAACTAAGAACCCGTGACTGTATTCTCTCCTTCTGACACCCCTGGACATCCTGAGGAGTTAAGACTCCTGAGCCAAGTAAGGGCTGAAGTTCCAGGAACATGGAGGAGGGTGTTCCTTCACAAGCCCAGGAACGTGGAGGACAATGTCAAAGAATCGAGGAATTCCCCAACAGTGGCTTCCTGGTGCTCAAACAGGCCACCTGGAGGCCTCAGCCAGGTTGGTTAGGGCAGGGCCCTGGGGCTCCATGGAGCTTGTGGGACCTGGAGGCCCCGATCTGCAGGAGAGAGGTCTAAGACAAACTAGAGGGGGCCAAGGAGGGTGGGAAGGTGGTGGAGAAGGAGGTGTTTGGGGATGGATTTCCAGGCTGGTCTTGATCCAGATTCTCCCTCTGCCATTAACAGTTCTTATCCCCTACTCCTTCACACTCCCAGCCTCTCACAGCCACAGTGACAATTTTCATTGCTCCCTCTAAACTCCTGTGACCCTGTTCTCTCATGCAGTTTGCTCTAAGAAAACCATTTTTTTTCTCTCTTGAAGGCAGCACTTATACCTGAGAAGGCTCAGATGTGGAGGGACTGTGCACGGGCAAACCTTCTTTTCTTGTGCTTTGCTGATTTTATTTATTTATTTATTTATTTATTTATTTATTTATTTATTTATTTATTTTTGAGACTGAGTCTCACTCTGTTGCCCAGGCTGTATTGCAGTGGCGTGATCTCAGCTCACTGCAAGCTCTGTCTCCCAGGTTCGAGTGATTTTCCTGCCTCAGCCTCCTGGGATTACAGGCACAAACTCCTGACCTCAGGTGATCTACCTGCCTCGGCCTCTCAAAGTGCCAGGATTACAGGCACAGTGAGCCGCTGTGACCAGCATTTTTTTTTTTTTTTTTTTTTTTTAAACAAATCAAAGGTTTGTGGAAGTTGACGAAGCCTATTGGTGCTACTTTTCTCAATAGCATGTATTCACTTTCTGCCTCTGTGTCTGGTAATTTTTGTGCTATTTCCAACTTTTTCATTATTATTCTATCTGTTATGGTGATGTGTGATCATCGATTTTGGATGTTTTTATTATAATTGTTTTGGGGTGCCATGGACCAGACCCATATAAGATAGAGAACTTAATAAATGTTGCCTGTGTTATGATGGCTCCCCAATCTCTCTCCCGCTCTCTATTCCCTGAGGCACCACAATATTGAAATTAGGCCAATTAATAGCTCTATAGTGGCCTCTAAGTAGAGTGGCTGCATTAGTCTGTTCTCACACTGCTCATAAAGACATATCAGAGACAGCGAAATTTATACAGAAAAAGAGGTCGAATGAACTCATGGTTCCACATGACTGGGGAGGCCTCAGAAGCATGATGGAAGGGAGGAGCAAAGGCACATCTTACATAGCAGCAGGCAAGAGAGCGTGTGCAGGGAAACTGCCCTTCATAAAACCATCAGATGTCATGAGACGTATTCATTAGTACGAGAACAGCACAGGAAAGACCTGCCCCCATGATTCAATTACCTCCCACCAGGTCCCAAAAACCAAGATTTTGCTCCAAACAGCAGAGCTAGTGAAGACCCCACCCGGGAGGCTCTTGGGGCTGCCACCCCTTAATTTGGTTGTGGTTGGGTTCTCAACACTGCCAGTGTCTCCCACAAAATGGAAGAAGCCAGGAAAGTGGCCTCAGTTCTAGTAGAGGAGGGCCTTATCTCCCCAGCCTTCTCCTGCCCTGCCGTCCACTCTGTCTCCTTCATTTTCGCATGAGCTGGCTTGCCAAAGTATGACAGGGCTGGTCTAGGGACTGGCCTAACCCAAACAGGGTGTGCACAAGTCTTCCTGGACCACATTTGATTCAGGTACCTGAGCCAGGACTATGTTTTCAGGCAATCTCAGGTTTATTTGTTTATTTATTTATTTATTTTTGAGACAGAGTCTCTCTCTGTCACTGAGGCTGGAGTGCAGTGGCACAACCATGGCTCACTGCAGCCTTGACTTCCTAGGCTTGGGTGATCTTAGCACCTCAGCCTCCCAAGTAGCTGGAACCCCAGGCATGCACCACCACACCCGGCTAATCGTGTTTATATTTTGCAGAGACAGGGTCTTACTATGTTGCCCAGGCTGGTCTAGGACTTCTGGCCTCAAGTGATCCTCCTGCCTTGGCCTCCCAAAGTGTTGGGATTACAGGCGTGTGCCACCATGCCTGGCCTTATGTTTAGATGGGTAGGCTGTTGGCAGAGAAGCCACAGCCCTGCTGTTGGCTGACGTGTGTCCTTGTTGCCTGGTCGCCCTCCCTCTCCCCTGTGCCTCTCCTGCCCCAACCAGGACCACAGACCACGTTCTGACTTATGTAACATTCATTTTCTAAAATATTGCCAAAATGGACAGATTTCATGTAAAAATCCAAATTTCTGTCCTCTTTTGACTATCAGCACAGCTGGTCACACTGGGCTCACACTCCCGAATGACTGGGCAGGGTGTGCACTGTCCCATATGCCTGCCAGTCCCCCAGAGTCCACCTCTCTTTTTTCTGTGACTTGTCAAGCCCAAGTCAGAACCTGGGCATAAGGCCCCCACCTGGGCGGGTCTTACCTGAGACTCCATCCTCATCCCTCAGTGTAAAGGCTCCAGGAGGTGCACCAGGACCCTGGGGACCTCGGACCCTTTCCCCACTTCAGCTGAGCTCAATCCCAAATTCCAGAAGCACTCACCTGCAGTCCAATGTCCCGGGGCTGGTTGCCCACAGCCACCCTGGCGATGCCGGGAAGGTCAATGATGGTCAGGTCTGGAACCTCAGGGGAGGTGATCTCCAGGCTGATGAGCTCATGGCTGATGCCCAGGCCATTCCCGGCCATGATGTTCTGGGCTATGGAGGCCAGGAGGGGAGAAACCAGAGCCCTCAATGACCCCTGTGAGGAAGCAGTTCCTGAAGGTAATGACTGCTTTTTTTCCAGGGTATGAGAGCTTCAGTGGGTCCCTGGTGTTCAGAAAACATTTCAGAGAAGCCTGCAGAGGGATCTCAGAAGCCACCAAGATGGCTGTTTAATACGTAGGTGCCCAGACCTACACTTCCCAAAAGATGAGAAGGAAAGATTCTGGTATGTTAGCTATGGGAGTGTGGATGGGTTCTGTTCTCTTTCTTCCTGCTTTTCAGCATTTTCCAGTGAGTGCTGTGGTGGTTTTAAAATATGTCCACAAATCCTCAACATTCCTCCCTCCAAAAAGTGGAGACATTAGCATGGGCTGAACACAGGGGCTTGTTTCTAATGAATACATGCAGTGGAGGTGATGGTGTGTGACCAGTTCCTAAATGGATCATGACTTCCTCCTTGATTCCTTTTGGATGGCCAGCCCTAGGGGAAGCTGGCTGCCATGTCACAGGGATACTAAGTAACTATGGATAGAAGTTCACAAGATAAGGAAGTGTGGCCTCCTGCCAACCGCTTTAGTGAAGATTGCCAGATGGTTTTCCAAAGTGGTTGCACCAACTTGCATTCCGACTAGCGGTGGAGGGGGTTCCAAGATGCTATTCTAAAGATGTCTTGGCTTAGGTTTGCTCACTACTCATTCTTACCCAAAACTTTGACCAAACCTACACATATGGTGTGCTGTTGGTCTGCTAGACAGCTCTACTGGCCCTGCCCCACAGAGCTCACAGCTGGAGAGACTCCAGACAGATGTCAACAAACATTGCAGGATGTACTGGGAGCACCACGGTAGTTGTGGTGGGCACAGCTGGGGTGCAGACCTTTTGCAATTTGAAGTTCGGAAACTTGCTAATTGAGGGTATTCAGCAGCTTCTGTCTTAGAGGTGAACACTGAAATTGGGGTGAAGACTTCTCTATTTGGGAAGGGAGCCCTCTAGAGAGTCATTTGATCCAGGCAGACAGGGGTTCTCTGGGAAAGGGCTGAGCCCGTGGGGTCATCTAAAGGGCTCCCGCTCAGGCACTGAGTTTGCTATTGAGTAATGCAAAAGGCCTTCCTTGGACTTAGTTCCTCACTGCAGGGAGTCTTAGTACATTCAGGGTTGTTTTTCCATCTATCCTGGCTGAGTCCAGGATGGGCCGTGCAAGTAGGATAGGGGAGAAGCCTTTAGGGAGAGTGAGAGGCTCCAGTGCCTGGGGCAGGCAGGGCTGTGTGCTCCAAGGGACATAAGCACCAGGGCCCATCGGGGTACAAGGCTGTGGACTGCAGGAGCAACTGAGCATTTTTTGGATCAGCCATGGCCAAGAACAAGCATTGGGAAACTTGTCCCACAGCTGGGTGAGCGGGGTCTGCGTTTGGACGGGGTGCTAGGAGGAAAGGTGGCCACAAGGTGGCTGGCCAGGGTTAGAGCTGAGCTTCAGGAAGACAAGCCATGGTTGTGACAGGTGGGGTGGGACCAGGGGCCTTGCAGGCACAGGTGACCTGAGAGCCAAAGATAGAGTAGGGATTGGGCAGGTGAAGAGGAGAAGCCTGGAAGGAAGAGAGGGCGAGTACCCTGTAGAGTGGAGAAAGCCTGGGCTGGGAAAGGAGAGGACAGGCAAGGTCAGCCACGTGGGCTGCTAAGGGAAGCCACCAGAGGGTCCTCAGCATGGGATGGCTGGATGAGCGGGGACCTGGACAAGGACCTGGAGGGATGGTGGAGGTGACAGCAATGGGGGCAGCCCCATGTGGGAGCACATGGAGCTAGGAGGTAAGTGGTCACTGTGGGGGCGATTTGAGGAAGAAAAGGAATCGAGGAAGTGAGAGGAGCAGCTGTCAGATCTGAACCTTGGAATGATGTGGGCCTACCTTTGTGTATCTCCTTCTCCACCTGGCCAGGGTCCTGCAGCTCTATCTCGGTGTTCTGGTAGCTGATCCTTCCGGCCCACGCCTTGTAGGGCTGCTTTTTCAGTTTCAGCACCAGCGGACACCTGGTTACGATTCCTGAGCGAGAGGTTCCCCAAACATCCTCAGTTTCCTTTAAAAGAAGTGGCGCTGGGCCCTTTGCTCCCAGGACCTGCCCCGCTGTCCCCAAAGGCCTCGTCTGCGCTTTCTGGCTCTCCCTGGGGCCTGGTAGTAGGTGAGGGGTTCTGGATTGAGCAGGTGCAAAGGGGCACAGGTCCCCGGGAGGTGCTACTGTCCTTGGGAAGTGTTCGCTACCGGACTAAGCACCCTGAGCTCTGATGGACATGAGCAAACGGCTGTAGCCACAGTCCCCACCACAGCTGCAGCCCCCACCACACTGCCCTGGAAGTGATGGAGGCGGACGCTGGGGCTCTGGCACATGTCCAGGCTCCCTGTCTTCCTGCAACGGGAGTCAGCATGTCGGGTGTCTGCCCCAGGCCTGTAATTGTCCCGGGGGGCAGCCCTGGTTAGGGTGGGGGGTGGGGGACAGCAGGAATGTGGAGCAGTGAGACCCATCCAGGGGCCATGGAACCCCTCTCAAGGAGTAGGAAGAAGGTGGCGAGAGCCTGGAGGAGAAGCCGGACATCCCGAAGGAGGGGCAAGGGGAATCCTGACGGTGCCCTTTGAGGCAGGGTCCTCCGATGCCGCTGAACCCAGGAAAGGTGGGAGTGGTGCTGAGTTCCTTGGGGTGGGGGCCCTCACACTCCTGCCGTGAAGCCCTGAGAACCCGTGTCCTTTGTCCCATGCCCTATAGGGAGGTATTATTGTCCCATCTTCCAACTAGGGGACTCGCCCAGGGTCCTATGCTTGCCTTCTGGCATTCAGAATCTCCGCTCTGGAGTCTCGCTGCCCCAAATGCTGAACCAAGAGCATGGAGGAGGACTGGCCATCCCACACCCTTACTCTCTCCTGCCTTGTGTCCAGGCTGATGGGCATCTTACGGGACACGCTGGGTACAGGACCAGGCTGCAGGTGGCAGCAGGGAGGCCAGGGGAGGGGCACTCTCCCAGGCTCACTGAGGCTTTGCGGTTGCTGCAGCGGGGTGTGGAGGATCCGGGCAGCCCTCCAGCAGCCCCACCTTGCTCTGGGCAGCCCTGGAGAAACCATCAGATGCCTCCCGCCTGCCCCAGGGTTCTGGTTGGTTTAAGAAGTAAGCAGCAGCAGCAGGAGAGTGGAGCCAGGGAGGAGAAGGAGCTGGGTGCTCTCTGCTGCCGCCGCACCTGCCAGGGCCCCTGCACACTGCTCCTTCTCGGGTTCTGGAAGCTGCTCCCCTTCCTGTCCCACCTCCTTCTTGCTGGCTTCCCCACGCCCTGCTTACCCCATTGTAAAAACTCCTTTCTAAACACTCTCCAGTACCCACTCTGAGGGTAGCGCCTTTATAATTTTCCTTTATAATTATTTTATCAAATTATAAATGTACAACAGCTTCTTCACTGTACACAGACATTTAAAAGTTTTTGTCCAAGGAAAAGGTGTCTTATATCACGATCCTAAATAAGAGATTTTCAAAACATTGAGAAAATTCTTTAAGAAGCATCAATTTAACCCTATCAAAGAAATGCTTCTACATTCTTACAAAGACCACTAGGAAGGAGTGGCAAGGTCCCTGGACCTGACTGACACACAGGCAGTGAGAGCTATTTAAACATGTATGGGGAATCCGGGCCCCTTCCACCAAGCCTGAGAAGCTGCCCTCCTAGGGCCCTCCCAGTGGCCTGTCTCTCCCAGTTTCCTGTCTCTCCCAGTAGTCTGTCTCTCCCAGTAGCCTGTCTCCCAGCAGCCTGTCTCCCAGTGGCCTGTCTCTCCCAGTGACCTGTCTCCCCCAGCGGCCTGTCTCTCCCAGCAGTCTGTCTCCCAGCGGCCTCCCAGTGGTCTGTCTCTCCCAGCGGCCTGTCTCTCCCAGAGGCATGTCTCTCTCAGGGGCCTGTCTCTCCCGGTGGCCTATCTCTCCCAGTTTCCCATCTCTCCCAGTGGCCTGTCTCTCCCAGCAGCCTGTCTCTCCCAGCGGTCTGTCTCTTCCAGAGGCTGTGTCTCCCAGCAGCCTGTCTCTGAAACCTCTTGGTGCCTGGGGAAGCTCTGTGGCTTACAGGTGGCCCTGCTTGCTACGGAGGGAAGGTGGTCCATTGGAACTTACCGCTGCCTCTGGGAAGGGCAACTCCTGACAATGCTTCCAGCACGGAGCTCTTGCCTGAGCTCTGGTCCCCAATGACAGCGATGGCTGGCAGGGCCAGGTCCTGCTCCACACCCAGAGCCCGCAGGGAGTCAATGAGGTCAATGTAGGGGCGCACCTTCTGCTCATACTGGTTGTGCAGGTTGTTCTCGGGCCCCTGGAGAAGGCAGAACAGATGCTACTGCCTTGACCCCTGGTAGGGTCCCTGGTGTCATGGGGATGTGTGGCAGAGTTTGTGCAGCTATGATGTTAGGTGGGGTTGCAGACAGGAGGTGAGAAGGTGGATGGAAGGGTGCCGCTGCATGCAGGGGCCCTTCTGTTCTGTTCCTATTGAGGCCTCACTGGGGCAGATGCTGGGAGGATTTGGCTGCAGGTGTGCAGGGTATGCCCGCAGGGAAAGGGCTGGGAGCACTGAGCCAGGAAGGCGTTCCAAGGAGAGAGAGGCTCCAGTCAGAGGGAGAAGAGGTTCTGGGCCAGGGCACTGCAGAGCTGGGAAGGGTGGTGAGTGGGTAAGGTGGCAATGTGACGGGTGCAGGGGAAGCTGGAAGAAAAGCTCCAGGAAGGGGTCCCCCACATACAGAAGCCCCCAGACCCACGTCACAGCAGCCTATTGCTGCAGGAGAGTCTGTGTACGTTCCTGGTACTTGTTGGATGTGACCAGGAGAGCTGGAGACACCAGCTGTGCTGGAGGAGCAGACTGGCTGGTTCTATTATCGTGGTGGGCTTACATGACAGCCCTCTGCACCAGCAGCCAGAATGCACCCTTTCCAAACGCCCCTCCACCGGGCTTACCTTTGCCTTTGGCTGGCTCTTGTTTCCTGGTGGTGGCTGATTGTTCAAAGTGAGCAAGTTGAAGTCCTTGGTGAGGAAAGCAGGGTCCTTCTCTATCCCCTGCCAGTTTGGGGGAAACATCATTTGTGGTGGCACTGTGCTGAATGGCGGTGGCTGTTGCTGGAAGAAATTCATTTCTTTTTTCGGGTAGCGTTGGGAAGAAAACTGATTTCTTCTCCGGTGGGGCCAAGACTTGTGGGTCTTAGACATGTGCTGTCTCCCCGTCACAGTTGGCGGATGCTTTCTCTGCTACTTGGCACCTCCAATCTTCCTGACAAGCTCTGCAAAGACACAAGAGGGAAAGTGGCCCACAGGTCACCAGAAGTCCTCCCTAAGGTGGTACTTTTGCCAACCCCTCCTCACCCCACCCTACAACCTACCCTCTACACACGATGCAGAGACCAGGGGTCCGGTGCACCCTGTCTGCCGAACGGGCTCTTGGCAGCCAGAGAGCACAAGTGGATTTCTACCGGCCCGGGCTTGGGGAACAGGGGGCAGTGGACTCCACATTCCCAGTAGAGTCTCAGTGTTCCTTTGTTACTTGTTGTCGTTGTCGTTGTTGTTTTTGAGACAGGGTCTCACTCTGTCACCTAGTGGGGACTGTAGTGGTGCAATCAGGGCTCACTGCAGCCGCAACCTCCCTGGACTCAAGCAATCCCCCCGCCTCAGCTTACCGAGCAGTTGGGACTAGAGGCTTGCACCACCATGCCCAACAAGTTTTAGTTATTTATTTATTTATTTTTGTATTTTTTATAGAGATGGGTTTTTTGCCATGTTACTCAGGCTGGTCTCAAACTCCTGAGTTCAAGCAATCCGTCTGCCTCAGCATCCCAAAGTGCTGGAAATACAGCCGTGAGTCACCACACCCAGCCTCCTTTGTAACCTCTGATGGTCTGTGTCATCTATGGCATCAGGCCTCTGTGGCTCAGGACCAGGCAGGAGAACCATTAGGTGTGCACAGACGACAGGCAACACCTCCTGGGCCTGCTGGAAGCCAGACCTGGCCTCACACCCAGGCTTGGCCAGGCACTGGGGGATTGTGGGAGAAGCAGGTGTTCAGCCCCAGTTCTCAGGCTGTGGCCTGCACTCAGATGAGGGCAGCACCGTGCTGAGACATACATTTAAGTTTCACAAGTCTATGCATTTGGCCCTTATCTGGTTTTTCAGGATCAAGAAACTGCCATCTGGGAGGGCCAGTGACGTCTAAGCCAGGACTCAGAGCTGGGCTTGTGCTCCGGGGAGGAGCCCCCCACACTCTGGCTCGCACTGTATCCCCCTTTCCTCTAGTAGTAAGGTGGATCCAGGAGGCTGAATGGTGTCCCCACAGTCCCCCCAAAATTTATGTTCACCTGGAACCTGGGAACATGACTTTTTTTGGAAAAAGACTCTTTGCAGATATAATTAAGGTGAAGATTTTTGAGATGAGATCATCCTGGATTTAGAATGGGCCCTAAATCTCATTGCAGGTGTCCTTATCAGAGACAGGTGGAGGGAGATTTGGGACACAGAGACACACAGGGAGAAGAACCTGTGAAGACAGAGGCAGAGACTGCAGGGCTGCAGCCCAGGCCAGGGAATGCCAAGGCCTCTGCCATAGCCACCAGGAGCTGGAAGGAGAGCACAGATTCCCCCAGGAACTCCAGAAGGAACCAGCTCTGTGGACACGACACCTTGATCTGGGACTTCCAGCCTCCAGGGCTGTGAGAGAACCAATGTGTGTTGTCTAAGCCACCCTATCTGTGGTGTTTTGCCATGGCAGCCTGAGCAGACTCATACAAGGGTACGAGTCTGAACGTGCCAGGCACTTTCCACCTCGTGGATATCATGGTGACCAAGTCAGACCAAGCCCTCACCCTAGGCACACCATCCTAGCAGGGAAATGCCAAAACAAATACACCAACCAACAAGGGACTCCAGGTGATGATGGAGTGTCTGGAGAAAGACAGGTGGTGGGTTTGAGATCTGGGGTGAGGGTAACTTGGGTGCCCACTGGAGGGTGTGCCCGGGAATGGGCAGAGGAGCAAGGCTTGGAGGAACTGGGGACCAGTCTCCCCAACAGAGGAAATGCACGTGCAAAGGTCCTGAGGTCGGAATGAGCTCCGTGAATAGGAAGATGGTCAGTGTGACTGGGGAAAAAGATGGAGGATCAAAGCTTGCAAGATGTGGGCAGAGGCCTTGCATTGCACGTGGGTGTGAGGGAGGCCTTTGGAGGGTTCTGAGCTGGAGAGTGGCGTGATGGGCATCCTTGAGGATAAGGAGACCAAGTACAATAAAGGACACAACCCTGGACCAGGGAGGGCATGAAGAAGAGATAAGGTTTACACATGGTCAGAGTCCTGGGGCTTTGGGACAGCTGGGCCAGGCCACAGGACTCAGGCTCTGTACTACTGGATCTCATGCGTCCAGAGTTTCTCCCTCGAGCAAACTGCACATCTGCTACCTGAGACACCTGCTGGCTTTCAGCATGGCAGCCTGGGGGAGTGGGAAGCTAGCCCCGGGACAACCCCCGACCTGGAGGGACCTGCAGACAGCTCCCTCCTTCTCCAGCCTCTCAGATGGACGTGCTTCCATGTGGCTCTTATAAGGTGCACGTAGGATGGAGCCCAGTCATCATCGTGGGGTCTGCTGTCCGGTCCTTTGCTGTCCCTGCTCAGCAGCCCAGACCTGTCCTGCTGCCTGGAATCCCAAAGCCATGCACGAGCCTCTAAGGAGGCTCCACCCAGCGAGGGGCAGGGCGGGGCTAGACCCAGGCAGACTGTCCTTTACAGGCAGGGTACAGCACCATCTCCCTAAGATAAGGCCTGCAACCTGGATTTAGGATAAAGAATTAGAAAGCAGGGTTGGGGCCATCCAGCACAAGGGCTGTGCATGGGACCCGGGGCATGTGCTGAAATCTCTCTGGGTGTCAGTTTCCACATCTAGAAAATGGGGCTGACTGTTCCTCCTGAGGATGTGGGAGGGTTCCATACAATTACTTATATAAAGGCTCATCAGCATGCCAGACACTTGTGGCTCAAAGACTGGGTGCTGGTACCAGCACTGTCATGTGTGGTGCTGGTCTCTGCGGAGGGGACGCTCGGCTTCTCACCACCCCCTTTCTTGGGAGGGCAGGGCTGCTGGGCCTGCTCAGGCTGAGAGCAGGGACTGGGCTGTGCAGGAGGTGGTGCTTAGTGAGTGTGTGGAGCCTGTCCCAGGGCTGGCTCCTGCCTGCTGTTGAGGAGGGGCTGCGGCACAGCCACCAAGGCCCGGCTGGGAGGATGCCTGCCTGCCTCTGTGTGTGTGTGTGTGTGTGTGTGTGTGTTTTAAGTTCGAGAGTCTGGGAAAGCAAGGCCTGCTTGAGGTTTGGTGCCTTGCTCTCTTTCTGTCTTTAAAGTCCTCTTTTCTCCTGGGGGGCTCTAAAAGACAAGCCTGGGGACAACACCCTTTGGGAAACAATGGCAATCGGGGTGGTGAGAGCCGAATGGATTCTGGATGCTTTGAAGTCATGGTCAACAAGTCAGCTAATGGCTGGCTGTGGATTGAGGGACAGAGGGGAGCTGGAGAGAGCAGGAAGATCTGTGGCCAGAGCAGCTAGAGGGGAAGCCGCAGAATTCCAAAGGGCCTCGGGCTGCCTGGAGCCTGGAAGGCCATGGCCCGTATCGGCTTCAGCTTCCAGGACACGGTCATGCTAATGACCACTCCCACCACTGCTTTCCAGCGCCTACTCCCAACAAGGCACAGAGAGGGTGTGGCTCACCCAAAGTCACATCGTGCATGGGTGACAGCCAGGGCTCCTGGGCCTGGCAGACACCCCTCTTGCCACACCCAATTTATCTGCCTAAGCTCCGTGGCTCCCCTGGTTGGGTCCCTTGCCCTCTCTGAGCCACAGTTCCTGAGTCAGTGTAAGCCTTCCTCCACTCTGTAAACATTCATTGAGTGCCTGCTGTGTGCCGGGCTCTGGATACGCAGCCAGGAGACATTGCCACCATTTGTAGAGCTGAGGATCTGATGGGGGAGGCAACAGTCAAAAGCTGCATTCCCAACATCTGCACGATACCTTTCCTGATGGATTCTGCCTGTTTCGTCTCTCCCCGGCTGCAATAAGGCCCCCGGGGGGCAGGGATTTGTACCTGTTTTTTTCACAGCTGTACCTGCAGCTCAAAGTACCTGGCATAGAGTAGGAGCTTAATAAAGGCTGTGGAGGAAAAAACCATAAAAATGGCAAAAGCATTTCCTGTATAGGAAACTGTCATTCACCCATCAAAATGTTCTATCTCCTAATGTGAGATATAACCCAGTGGATAAGCTGTAGTCCTGACTCCAAGTCACATTATTTTAAGAGATAAAAAAAAAACATTTATACCAAGAATAGATGAGATGGGCATTTGGAGCTGCTTATGATTTGGGGATGCTATGGAAGCATGTGATTGTCCACATCAAAGTAAGGGATCAGTAACTTATTAGAAGCTACCCAGTACCCAGAGGAGGTACCAGATACTAAAGTAGAAGCTTTTAGTTGAGAAGCCATCCCAGAAGTCAAGGGCAATGTCCTTATTGACTTCATATTAGAAAGTAGCTTTAAATACTATATTATAGTTCTAAAATAGTAATTGATATCTACCCATCAAACTTTCAGGAAAAAAAATTGGATCCATTTATAATTGACTCATAATAATCAATGCAAATTTCTGGCAAGTAATGTTGGCAATCTCAAAAATGCTTTCTCGATAAAGGTGGAATCTGGTCATCTCAGGACACCTGCCCGTGAGTGCCATGAGCCTTTCTAGCTAAATTACTCCATAATTGTTTGCATCATGGAAAAGGTAAATTAAATGTTACATGCAATGCATATTGGTCAGGAAATTTTCTGGAATTGGCCTAGGAAGTGAAAGAGTCATATCTCATCTGCAACCAATATAACCCAGGCAAGACTGTGAAGGTGAGACAGGATTCAGAGCCATGAGTTCACGACTGCAAGTCTACCTCTTGCTAGACTTTCTGTTCTCAGCATGGATAATACCTGTCTTCCTGTCAAAAGATTGTGGAATTACTGTCCTGGAGGGTCCTTATTCCAACACAGACACTTCACTGTGTCTGAATCGCCCTCAGTGTTCGCAAAATACAAAATCAGTCACAAAACGAAACTGAAATTCCCTAACTATAAAAAGCCCTCCATCTCTCTGGGCCTTGAGTTTTGCCACCAGCTTTATTGGCCATGCAGTCTTGTATGGCCAAACTCTATCTGTAAGCAGAAGATTACTCCTTAACTCCTAGGTCGAGGATACAATAGGCTATTGGTGTGACCGTCTCTGAGTGCTCACTTAGTCCGGCGCCCCATGAGATCATAACGGGATGCTGTACATGACCAGGAGTAACTTCAGCAAGGCCTGGCTCTGCTCCATTTCATGTACACAGTAAAGCATTGTCAAGGATTAGCCTCACACATGAAGTCTTGTGCTGAAAGGAAATGGCAGTCAGAGGAAATGCCAGCCAAACTTTTTCTGACCTCCAGCTTGGTCTGGGTACGCTGGAAGAGACTTCAAGGCAAAAACTCTTCAGACCTCTTTGGAAGGAGCCATTTCAGGTCCCCCGAACAAATGCCAGGATGGTCAAGATCCAAGGTGTGGACCCAAGTGCTCACGAGTCAGTAGAAACAGGCAACAAACCCAGACCAACGGGATGGCTCCAATGACCTCAAACCAGGACTAACCACAAAACCTACAGATGCAAAAACTAAGAGCTGTGGACCAAGCAGACCGCTTCTGGAGCGGGCAGCTTCCACTCCCGATGATGAGACCAGATAATGATTGAACTTCTTGTGACTTCCGCTACAGTGGTTTTCTTTGTGTGCATTTTTAAACATTATACTCATGGCTATTCTCTCCTTTTAAGGATCAGATTTCAATCCTGCAACCACGTTTTATAATTTACTCGTTTTTGACTTCTTCCTCCCTCCTTTAGACCAAAACACATTTTCTCCTAACCCACCCTAAGAATGACTCAGCAGTCCATTTGGAAATCTTGCCTCTTGCTGGATCTGCCACCCATTTCTAACTCCAGGAACCACACAAACCGTGGGCATTCCCTTACTGAATTCCACGCCATACATTTTCCAACACATAGTTACCTTAAGATCCATAGAATAAGTATTCTTATGCCCACACACACATAGGCTGCCGTAATCACTCCTACCATAAACACAACCGGCATGGCCGGGGTCTAGGGGGAACGATTCTGCCTCCTATATGACCATCCTGATGCTGTTCACATCCCTTTAGATCTGCTCTTGATTTCCCTAAAGGCAGTATTACCACAGACTTACATTTCTCATGAACAGTCATGATTTTTGCTTCCAACTCTTCTCCACTCACGAAATACAATTAAACAAACAATGGAACCATTTGCAAGAGGCACATGCATGAAGAAAAATGTCCACGTGCAGGAAGGCAAGATTGTGAAGTTGCCAAAGTGGTCATCGCTATTTGCTGAAACAGAGCTCACGGGAAACTTTTATCTCTGAACATCCCCACACTGCCCCATCCCAACTATGCCATGTGAGGGCCCCTTTCCTTACATGGTGCCAATGCACCCCCATGCTGGCCTGAGGACCATCATCGTACTTTGGGGGCTCCTAGCGATACAATTGCAGGATTCAGTTCCTCTCCTGTCCCATTTCCTCTGCTCTTCACAGCTTTCACAGAAGTAGCTTTGCTGGAAGAGTTAGAGCTGCAGGTTCCAACAATTAATTTGAGGGTCTTTGACCTTGGTAGTGGTTCCTGACTTACGGCTATCACAGACTTATCCCTTGCTCTGGCTGGAATGGCATAGTCCAGGAAAAGAACCTTTATCCACCCGCCATAGTGGGATGGACGACCACCCAGCTTTGAGCCACGCAAGTCGGCGCCCGAGTTCTGGGGAACACTTCCTGTTGCTTTGTTACCCTTGTCGAGTCTAGCAACACAATCTCCAAATACAAACATTGGCTTTCCAAATTAGAGAGCAGAGCTTGGAATATATTCTGGCTAAAGGCAGGCTGAGGGGGATGCGGGCTCCCTGGAAGTTCCCAGACTTTGCTGATGGTACTGTCCCCTGCTAGATGCACAGCCACGGTGGGGGCGGGGGTGGGGTGGGGTGGCAGGCAGGGAGGTACTTGCAGTTGTGGAGAGAGGAGAGTGACTGACTACAAGGCTCTGTGCTGGGTGCAGCATCATCCCCCATGCAGGGTGATCCTGGCTTCTACCAAAGGTGGCTGCTGAGAGTGCCCTGCAGGAAAGGCTCCTGGGGCACCACAGTCCCAGAGCAGCACCTCACTTCTCAGGAATACCCCTTCCAGAAGCCCTGAGGCCAGCCCCACACTCCCACCTGAGAGGAAAGCTCTCAGCAGCTTTCCTCCCTTGGGACAGAGACTGCTTACACTGCTGGGCTCAAAAACCTGCCTCATGCCCCGGCCAGCCCCATCCCCACATGTCACCCTGTGCTGACCCGGACTGCTCCCTCTGCAGTGGAATCTTCATTCGGGCCCTCTGTCTCAACCTTTCCTGATGAGCTTCTGCCCTGTCTTGCATCCTCCCCCCGCAGCCTCAGACGGGCGGATCTTCCAGCAGAGCCAGCCGTTCCTGGGCTCAGCAGCCCCACCCAGGGTCCCCACTCACTCGCAGGAAAGACCATGGTTGTGTGAATGGCCCCGCGGCCACTCAGCCTTCAGTCCCTGTTCTCCAGCCTGGCTCCCAGAGGTCCAGCTCCACAGGCCTCCTGCACCCCCCTCCTCCCACGAGGGCTGAAAGCACTTCCTGTTTTCAGAACTAGCCCTGGGTTCATAGAAAGTTTTCTGATGTGAAATCTGTGAAACCAGAAGGGCTAGGCAGCAATTTTATGGGATCACTGAGAGATGGCACAAACAGCTCCCAGCCCTGTGGAGACTTTCTCAGGGGATACAGGAGGGCCTGGCCAGGACCCAGCAGCACAGTGTGCCTGGTGGCACGCACCCTAGCAGCTGAGATCTCAGGTGGCCTCACTACCTGTCTGTGTGGGAGGGAGCCTGGGACTCTGAATCCCCAGTCACAATATCCTTCAAAGGCTGAGAGCTGGAGCCAGCTGCCTTTGGTGACGAAGTCAGGGGTCCAGGAACAAAACTGAGTACTGATGGGAGGTGATAACTCAGCCTCAACTTCTTCCTCTCCATGGGAAGAAAGAACAAGGGAAAGGAGGATCCTTTTGTGAAGTCCAATATTCTTTATCTCATGTTCTTTTTAAAACATGTTTAAAACCGTCGCCACCCTCACCGTCATTTTCATGAAGGGCAGGTCTTGCTAAGCATATCATGAGCTGATTATTAAGTTTGAGAGGACAGGAGCTGGACACAGATTGTTCTGCAAAATAAAGGGGTGAAAAGTTGCAGGAGTGACCATGTGTGAAGGTCGGAGGCAGGAGTGAGCAGTGGGGTGACATGTAGGGGATGAGAAGTGCCTCAGTCCCCCTCCCCATTGCAGTTTAGGGAGGATTTTCTGACACAGGCCTGTAGAAAAAGGAATGTAGGTTTCAGGTTGTGTGGTGTGTGCCTGGTGAACCATCTGTCTCCCCTACGCAATCTTCAGAAATGGCTACAGTGTGTCTGCGCAAGTGGACTGTCTCGGGAGCCCGTGGGCTGGCTGGGTGCCCCTGCAGGCTCACGGAGACGACACAGAAGAGCCAGGTGACACACGGACAGGCGGGACTCGGACTATGCACACAGGCAGGAGAGAATGGAAGTGGGGGGCTTAGGAGGCTTGGGGATGCAGGCCTCTGCTTTCAGCAGCCACTGCACTGTGGTTTCCTCTCCAGGGCTCGGTCACCACGTGGGAGCTTCCAGAGCCTGGTACAAATGCAGAGCACGGGAGCTGTGGACCTTGACTTGAAGAGAAAGTGCAGGTCTTGAGAGAGAGGAACTGAAAAACCAAGAAGACAGCTGGTGAGAGAAGAGGAGAAGGGAGAAGACGACGTGGCTGTCAGGGTGCAGGGGACACCCAAGTTAAGAGTTAAGACAAAGATGAGGAACGAGGTGAGGCCAGAATCCAGGAGGGAGCTACCGAGGGCCAGGTTGGGGGTGACAGATCCAAGGAAGGACAGCAAGGCCTTGATAAGATGCGGTGGACCCAGAGGAGAGGCGAGGTCAGGTGAGTTGGAATGGTCAGCTCTTCGTGGAACGAATGACTCTGTACTGCTGAGCTGCAAGATTTGGAGTTGCTGTCAACTTCGAGGCAACTGTTAAACCAGGGAGCTGCCAAATATTTTCAAGGGGTGACCAGGCCAGGAGTCTGAAGACTGAGAAGTATGCATTCTGGATACATTGAAAACTGGTAAGAAAATAGGAGGGGATCCTGTTTTCTTAGAGGATCAAGCTTGGAAAGTCCCTCTTTCTGATTGAGAATAAAAAAAGGGATTTGGTTTATTGCAGCTCCCACACTAGCAGGCTGCTTTGCGTCTTCCAGTTTTAGCCATTGACAGGTTCTGAATCAGACACCTTCCTACAACATTACCATCTTATTCGGGTTTCCCCATAGAATCATTCACTGCAAAACAGCCACTTAACATGGTCCTGCCTGCCTCCCAGGAGTGTCAAAAGAAAATATGATCCCATGGAAAAGGTCTCTGCTGTTTTTTTTTTTTTTTTTCTTAAATAAAATTTCACGGCCGGGCGCGGTGGCTCAAGCCTGTAATCCCAGCACTTGGGAGGCCGAGACGGGCGGATCACGAGGTCAGGAGATCGAGACCATCCTGGCTAACATGGTGAAACCCCGTCTCTACTAAAATACAAAAAACTAGCGGGCGAGGTGGCGGGCGCCTGTAGTCCCAGCTACTCTGGAGGCTGAGGCAGGAGAATGGCGTGAACCCGGGAGGCGGAGCTTGCAGTGAGCCGAGATTGCGCCACTGCATTCCAGTCTGGGCGACAGAGCGAGACTCTGCCTCAAAAAAAAAAAAAAAAAAAAAAAAAAAAAAAAAAAAAAATAAAATAAAATTTCACTCAAGAACATATCCATGGATTTATTTAACCCCCTTAATATAAATAAATTATGTTAAGATTGTATTAGTCTTGTGAATATGCAATCACAACAAATTACCTTGCAGAAGTCCAAGCTAGTCAAATTTGCTCTCCTGGTGAATCCAGGAGCTCTCTCTTGTTCAAGAGTGAGAGAGACAATTGTCCTGTCCTCCCTTAGCCTTGGCCTTGGCCTTGGGAGTCTGAGACTCTGGCCAGCTTGAGCCATGTGGATCCTGAGAGCGCTCCTGGGTAGGCATTTGCCCCAGTGGAACGCCTCGTCAGAGCAGTGCACAGCAGGCCCCGTGGAGGATCAACACAGTGGCTGAACACTGGGAAGGAGCTGGCGCTTTAAGTCCGGACATCTGAAACTTGGTAAGACTGGTCTTTGGAACTTGCCCACTCCATTTGAGTGGAAGCGTGGCCTGATGACCCATGGCGTGCCTGTACCGGCACTTTGGCTTTTTTTTTGACTTGACTTGAATTAATTGCTTGATATTTTGGTTTAGTTTTGTTTTTGACTTGAATTGCTTGGTAACAGGCGTGCCTTTATTGGCACTTTGGTTTTGGTTCTGATTTTGACTTGGCTGAAATTGCTTGACGAACAGGTGTGCCTTTAACAGCACTTTGGTTTTAGTTTTGATTCTGATTTAGTGTAAATTAGACGAGTGAGTGATCTTTCACCCTGTCCTTCTTATAGTGTGAATGTTGTTTTGTCTCAAGAGAAAAATAGGGCAGCCACAAAGTAAGCCCACTCCGCTAGGAACTCTGTTAAAACATTTCAAAAAGAAAAAAGGAAAGTCATCAAATCATCAAAACTTACTCTATTAAAATGCATGTTACAGAACCTTAAGAAAGGTTTTGCAGGAGATGATAGAGTTAAGTTAACCCCTTAGAGGTTAAGATCTCTGTGTGAATTAGAACTGCCCTCTTTTGGTGTTGGGTGGCCCACTGAAGGAACTATAGACAGAGAACAACTGGCCATGTATTTAAGGTGGTGACGGGTCGGAGGACAGCCAGTGTACCTAGATCAATTCCTTTATATTGACTCATGGTTAAATATAGTATAGACAAAATCAGCATAAATTTAGCCGTTTAACAGCTTATTGCAGAAAAAGCCAAAAGTAAAAGTAAGAGCAGCTTCGCCAGCAGACACAGAGTTTAAAAAGGGAGTCCCAGAAATAGCAAGAGAAGCCAGTTTTGCAGGAGCTGCCAGAGATAATAGAAATTCTTTCTCCATGTGTCCCAGCCTACCCCGCTTTACCGAGGCCAACAACCCCCTCAGAAACGAGATTCAGGAGCTAACACGCCCCAGGTCTCCCCTCGAAGGGGAGGATCGGAGCCTCGAGACGCCAAGGAAGGAAGTCAAGATAGTCAAGTGGGCCATCTCAGATCTGGTCTTGCTCGAGCTATGCAAATGCCTCTCAGGGAGAGGCAAGGACCTGTCTATTATAATGACCAGGCCTACATCTGTGGGAGCAACAGACTTTCATCTCTCAGCCCTTTTCAACCATTGATCTACTAAACTGGAGACACCCTGAACCCGCTGCCTTGCTCCCGGCAGCCAGAGCCCTGTCCAGCATGACTGTGTAGAGGTGTTGGACTCAAGTGTACTCTAGCAGACCTGACCTCTGGGACCAGCCTTGGGCATCAATAGACTAGGAGCTACACGTAGACGGGAACAGTTTCATCAACCCACAAGAAGAGAGATGTGCAGAATATGCGGTGGTAACCCTGGACACTGTCTTTAAGCTGAGCTCATTGCTTTAATTCGGGCCTTAGAACTCAGTGAAGGTAAGACTGTAAACATTTACACTGACTCTCGGTATAATGCCTGTTTAACCCTCCAAGTGCATGGAGAATTATATAAAGAAAAGAGCTTTTTAAACTCTAGGAAAAAGGGAAAAAAACACCCAGAGAATGCAACTCAGCTTCAGCGTTTGCAGAGGTACTGAGAAGAACTTCTGCAGAAGCTAAGAGTTGGTAGAGAAAAGCAAGTAATATAAGAAAAGATTTCGGGAGTGCTTCAAGGAGCTGACAAAAGCCTAAGTCAGTTTTAAAAAAGCCTCTATAAAGCATTCTGGCTTTACACCCCATTTAACCCTGAGGCTGCTGAAAATCAGTATATAGTGAATACTTCATTTGTTAAGCAAGCCCAGGGTAACATCAAGCAGAAGCTGCAGCTTTGAATACCACCTAGTCTATAAAAGTGGCCACCAAGGTGTATGTTAACTGTAACCAAGGAACAAAACTGGGAAAGAGCAAAAGAGAAAGAAAGACTAAGTGTTAAAAAAAGAAAGAAAAATTAGCAATGTACGGGTTTAACACAGATTTGATCCTAGGTCTTCATTTAGAAAATAGTTTCCAGCTATAAAAATTTAAAACCCTCATTATAAACATATTACTAGTAATAGAAACTTGCTTGCTGCTCCCCTGTGTGTTACACTTGCTGCTTCAAATGATAAAAGGTTTTGTAGCTATCATGGTTCATCAGAAAACTTCAGCATAAGTGTATTACATAAAACACTATCACTCTGTCTTGAAAAGAGACTCAAAAAGTAAAAATAAAAGTGAGTACTCCCACTAATTAGTGAAAATTCTCAAAGCGAGGGATAAGGAAGGAGACCACTACTACTCCTGCTGCCCTCCTCCCCCCCACCTTGCCTAGTTCACAAGACAGGAGGAAAGAGAGAAAGAAACAAAAGTAAGATAAATAGCCGACAACCTTGACACCACCACCTGGCCCTAGTAGTTAAAAAAAGTAGTAATAATAACATCAACCCCTTACCTAAACTACTTGTGTTATCTGTAGATTCCAGACACTATATGAAGAAAGCATTGTAAAACTTTTTGTTCTGTTAGCTGATGCATGTAGCCCCCAGTCACGTTTCCCACGCTTGCTCAATGTATCACGACCCTTTCATGTGGACCCTTTAAAGTTGTAAGCCTTTAAAAAGGCCAAGTATTTCTTTTTCAAGGAGTTCGGCTCTTAATATGCGAGTCTGCCGACGCTCCCGGCCGAATAAAAAACCTCTTCCTTCTTTAATCCTGTGTCTGAGGAGTTTTGTCTGCAGCTTGTCCTGCTACAGTACCATTGCACTCCAGCCTGGGAAACAGAGCAGGAAGACCCTGTCTCAAAAAAGAAAAAAAAAAAAAAAAAAAGAAAGAAAAAAAAATTGCACATCCGAAGGGAGTCAAAAGTGCTTCAGAGGGTGGGATGGGAGTGGGAAGTAGAGCAGAGTAAAAGGAGGAGAGGGTGTGAGGAAAGATAGCTTGGAATGCTGATCTTTTTAAACTGCTACAGACAACATTCTAAATACAAAATAAGAAAGAACAGTGTTCAAAAGGTGTCATTAAAGCCGAATGGGGTGGCTCACGCCTGTAATCCTAGTGCTTTGGGAGGTTGAGGCGTAAGGACTTCTTGAGCAAGTGAGTTTGAGACCAGCCTGGGCAACATAGAGAGCCCTTGTCTCTACAAAAATAAAAAATAAAATAAAATGAACCAGGTGTGGTGGTGCCCACCTGTAGTTCCAGCTACTTGGGAGGCTGAGGTGGGAGGATCCTTTGAGTCCAGGAGCTTGAGACTGCAGTCAGCCATGATCACACCACTGCACTCCAGCCTGGGGAACAGAGCGAGACCTTGTCTCAAAAAAAAAAAAAAAGAAAGAAAAAAAAGGAAAAAAAAAGGTGTCATTGATACCATCATGTCTCCTTTCCACTCTGTATCAATGATAAAATGGACTTCAGCCCCCAGAGTGCAGGCGATCCAGGGTGCAGTGGTCCAGAGTACTGGAGTTGGCCCCTACTGGCTGGGAACTGGCCACGGTGGGAACATTCACACCATGAGAACAGAAGAGAATCCGCAAAGTCTAGAAATCAGGCACCACCCTCTGCCCTGCCCCACCCTGCCCCATGACAGCCAATTTCCCAGCATATGATCGTCACCAAGGTCATGTCAGAGCATCACAAATACCACAAAAGAAGGAACACTTGAAGCCCTCCGAGACAGCTTTTGGGGCACAACGCTCCTTATTCAACCCCCAGACTTTGTAGAACGCTGAGCAAAGCTGTCCTAAAAACCACCCTTTTGTGTTCACCCAACTTTGGCCAGATCAGGATGGAGGCCACCCTGTCCCCAGGGCCAGCCACTTCCCCTCCCGAGTCTCTCTGTGTACAGAGCTACTGTGGGCTGGAGGCAACATGGGCCCTTTCTGCGCCTCACACCAGAGGCAGCATCAGAATCTTATCTTTACGGCTCCTGACTCCCAGCACATGCCATGTTCACCAAGCAGATGTCATGTCACTAGGGAAATATTTTTTAAACGCGCATCTGCTGTGCATCAGACACAAAGCAGCCCTCCCTGCACTGGGCCCGTTCTTACCGCTGCACGTCCAGGATGGAGAAATCGTCTCTTCCCTTTCCTCTACTTCACTTTTATGTGGCGTGTGAACCACTCCCTCCCCTGCTCCGTCACCAACAAACAGGGAGAGAAATGAAACTACTTGATCTGGCCACAGAAATGAAACTGAGTTATCAGCATGCTCTCCAGATGACTCAGAGAGTGGTCCTCAAACTCGAGCTGCATCCAAATCCTGGGAGAGCTGTGGAGACGGGATGGCAGTTCCCCCAACCCTGCCGGAGAGTCTGATCTATCAGGTCTGGGCTAGGCCTGAGAATCAGCATTGCTAACAGATTCCAGGGGAGGCTGGCATGGGGGCAGCTCAGAGCGGCTTGGTCACTGGAAGGCTCTGCCATAACAGTGCCATCCAGTACCACCTGTGTGGCTCTGAAATGTGATTACCGTGACCAAGGGACTGGACTTTGAACTCCATGTGATTTGAATTAATAGCCATGTGTGGTTCGGGTATCAGACCTCACAGATGCACTGCTGTTATAGCCCAGGGACATGCTCTCAGGTACATGATCTGAACGCGCTGAACTGTCCTGCTTAGCTTCATGCCTGAGCCGCACCTGACAAATGTCACGTCTCCCCTCGTTAGGTGCGGAAAACCCAAAGAAGGAAGGTCAACAGCTTTCTGCAAGCTCTCCTTTCCACCCGTGATCCTCTCCCAAACAAAAATCGACTTTACGCATTAAAAAAAAAAAATCCTGAGCACCTCTTTGCTAAGTCATTGTCATGACTTCCCTTGAGCACAGGCTCAGCTTTACAGAAGATATTTAGAAACTTAAAAATATTTTTCAAAACCTTGGCATTAGAAATATTAATGCCAGATCATCGTCAGGATCACCTATCCCCGAACCACTTCTCTTCCCGAGAGCCCAGGGACAGATGCTGAGGAGTGAGGGGAGGAATTTGAATCTCAGACTTGGCAGCGTGATATGACATTTGGCTTCACTAGGAATGTCTTTCACAACAGGGCCTGGACCGGCCTACTGCTTCAAGGAAGTCACAAAGAAAGGCCTCAGAGAAGCCTGACAGAGGAACATGAGCAGTTTGGGCCAACTCAGGGGACCCTCCACCCTCCGTCAAAGCAGCATCCCCCGCCTGCACGCCCCTCACCAGCCACCCTGGGAAGGACCAGAGGTGCCTGCGCATGCAAACTTCAAGGACAGGGTTCTTGTGTTCTGAGCGCTAAGCCCTGAGGGTGAATGAATGTCCCACGCAGCATCCAAGCACAGAGGCCGAGGCCGGGGCCAGGGCTGGAAAAGATGCTGCTGCTCGGGCCTTGGTCACAGCCGCCGGGTGGAGATCTTTCCTCAGCTGCACATCAGGGAGCGTTACAGTGTGCAGCTTGGTAAAGAGGTGAAGTCCAGAAGCCCCAGTGCCCGCCTCCTGCTCTGGCACACTGACTATATGGAAAGCACCAGCGCCTCTGTGTGCTGATGAAGTTTCTGGCCACCTGGAAGCACCTGCAGCACCTGGAGCCGTCTAGAGCCAGCATGCTCTCCCATGGCCTCTCCAGTCACAGTAGGAGAGATCAAGCATTTAAATGCTTCCCTGGATTAACAGGACAAAGGCAATGGTGAAGTGCTGTAGACAAGCAGGGTTCTTACCTGGGGTGTGTGCCTCCCAGCAGAGCACAGGAGCAGCAGGTACACCCTGGAGTGGAACTCCACCCTCTCATTGTCCGTGTGACCTGGCTCTTTCTTTTTTGTTTGTTTGAGATGGAGTCTCACTCTGTTGCCCAGGCTGGAGTGCAGTGGTGAGATATCTGCTCACTGCAACCTCGGCCTCCCAGGTTCAAGCGATCCTCCCACCTCAGCCTCCCAAGTAGCTGGTATTACAGCAAGTCCCACCATGCCCAGCTAATTTGTTTTGTATTTTTAGTAGAGATGAGGTTTTACCATGTTGGCCAGGTTGGTCATGAACTCCTGACCTCAAACGATCCGCCCATCTTGGCCCCCCAAAGTGCTGGGAATTTGGTTGTGAGCCACTGCACCCAGCCTGGCTCTTCGGTCCTTAGCCTCTCTGTGCCTCACCAGTTTCACTGGGTTAAATCATCATGATCCTGTCACAGGGTGGGTGTGAGCGGTGACCAGCAGGGTCCATATCGGGCAGGGAATGTGACTGTGACGTGGCCAGCCCCCTTGCATGGTGTCCACTGGTGGGGGACTGGGCTGGGGGCTGGCAGTGCCTAGCGCCTTCAGAGATGGAATGACAGTCTCCACACTGAAGACCACATTGTAGGGAAATCAACAGGATGTGGAAATGAATGGCAATTCACAGTCCTGTGTCCCGGGCACAGACGCAGCAGTGATCTGCAGGGACAGCAGAGGTCCAAGAGGCCATCACTGGGTAGGAGGGGCCGTGGTCACAAGAACTTCACAGCCCAAAGCTGGATCCCTGGGCGATGCCTGGCCAGGAGTGCCCCTGAGGCCTATTCCATGACAGTGAACTAAGATTAACGATGCTACAAAAATATAGCAATTTCGGCCAGAATAAAAATGTACTGCCCTCCTTTTTTCATACACAAAAATGTCTATGCATACCAAGAGCTCAGCACTTACCAGGGCCTATATTAGTTTTGTGGGGCTGCCATCACGAAGAACCACACCTGAGTAGCCTAAACAGCAGAGGTCTCTGGTCTCACAGCTCTGGAGGCCAGAAGTTCCAAATCGAGGTGTCAGAAGGACTGTGCTCCCTCGGAAGTCTCTAGAGGAGATGCTGTTCCAGGCCTCTCTCCAGCTTCCCATGGTTTGCTGGTGATTTGGGGTGTTGCTTGGCATACAGGTGCATCATCCCAGTCTCTGGGTGGGTGTGTCCAAATTTCTCCTTTTTATAAGAACACCAGTCCTGATAGGTGGGGGCCCGCCCACCCTACTCTAGGACCACTTGATCTTTACTGACGGCATCTGCAGTTAACCTGTTTTCAAATAAGGTTGCATTCTGAGATCCTGGGGGTTAGGACTTCAGCAGATGAAATTTTAGGGGACATAGTTCAGCCCCTACTGGGATCTGAGCCATGACCCCATTCAATGGTTTGCAGCCTCCCTTGCAGACACCAGACTCCCTGAGGGGCCTCTGGCCAGGGCAGGGCTCATAGGCTGGGTGATGCTCCTCCCTGAGCTAGAGCACTGCTTGGCTCTCAGCAGTCATCAGGTCATTGCATCTCCACTCACAGTGGCCACCCCCTTCCCTGGAAGAGGGCTGTCATGCAGCCCACAGCCACACTGCCCATGGTTTGCTGGGGCCCCTGAGGGAGGGGATGACATCCTCTGGCCTCACTGACCTGGCGCCTCCCATGTTTGGGGCCTTGGGATGTGAGCAGGTGGGGCTGACACATCAGACCAGGAGCTTGGTGAGGCTTGGAGGCTGGATTTCTGTTCCCTCCCTGGCTTTCATACCTGACAGGGGACACCCCTTCGGCCTGACTTTTCACACCTAGGGCTCAGCTGTGGCTGGCCTGTGGCCACACTAACACAAACAAAAAAATCAGTGCTTATAAGCCACTGAGACTTGGGGCAGTTTGTTACTGTGAGAATGCTGGAAATCAGGGTGCCATGTAGCACCATGTTTTAAAAAGGAGTCCTGCCAACAAAAATGCTTGGAAACCATTCATCTATCCCAACTCTTTTATTTTACAGATGAGATATAGAGGCTCAGAGAAGCAGTATTAACCTGGCACCAAAGTCTCCTAGCTCTTCTAGGGCCAGGCCCGGGAAAGAGGTGAGAATGGACGCCTGGCGCCGACTGCTGGCCCCAGTGACTCTATTTTCTTAGCCCCGAATCACACACGTCATCTGACTCACCGTTTCAGCACGTGTGGAACATCCTGGACTCTTGGATGTACTGCTGCATCTTCTAGAGAGTGAGGCGTTTGGTTGCCCTCCCGAGAGCTCAACAGCCTGGCATGAAGGCAGGGACTGTGTACTGTACCGCCAGTACCAGAGGTGGGAGGTACCCAGTTGTGGAATGAATGAATGCATTCACAGGCCCACAGGAAGACTGCAAGAGCTCCACTTGAGTTGAACAAGGACGCTACCTAAGCCCTCAGAACTGCTGCTAATTCTCCCAGCAGAAGGAGGCGACTGTCGGAAACTAGGAGATGCTTGGTGATAATGGAATAAAGGTTTCCTCTCTGCAGAGCTGTCTGGACCACACAGGGGTCACACTTAGATCTGATCATAACATAGCTCCACCTGGACAAGCTGTTTCTTCCAACCCTCTTTCCAGCTTGAATCACATCATTACCTTTAAGAATTTCCATTCGTTTTAGTTTCCTGCTAACTGACATCTTCACTATATAAAATACTGGTATAAAAATACTGTGTACCAAGATTTGATACAACTAGCAAATGTTCATTGGTTTACAACAAACCCAAAATACTCATCAAATATGGACTGTTGGATTTAGAAAAATAAGATTGTTGAGCGATTCCAGCTGCATTTGTTTATACAGAACACATTTATTAAGGACCCTGCAGTGTCAGCTTGGTTCTTTGGGTACGCAGCCTTCTATCTGGATCTCTGCAGGCCAGCCAGAATATCTGTTGTTCTTAGTATCCGAGTGGTTGATCTGTGTAGAGAAAAGAAGAGTTTTATTTATTCATTAATCTAATAAACAAGTATTTAATCAGTGTCAGCTGTGAGCAGACACAACCACTTCCTAGATGTGAATTTGCTCCAACCAAAACTGGGTGTTTGATTTCCAATACATTTCTTAATAACATATTTTTAAATTTAAATTAATATATAATAGATGTACATATTTTGGGGGTATATGTGATAATGTGATATATCCATATCATGTGTAAAGATCAAATCAGGGTAACTGGGATATCCATCACCTTAAATTACTTTTTCTTTATGAGAGGTACATTCAAATTATTCTCCTCTATTTTGAAATGTACGATAGATGATTTTAAACTATAGGTGCTCTAATGATCTACTGAACACTGTGTCTTATTTCTTCTAACCATATATTTATACCCTGTTTTTTAATAATATTTGAAGCAGTTGTTAATACGGCTGTAGAACTTTCTGCAATGATGGAAATATTCTAGAATCTACCTATGTGGTGGAATAGCCCATAGCCACGGTGGGTTATGGAGTACAGATGGTCCCCAACTCATGGTGGTTTGACTTTACAATGGTGCAAAGGAGGTAATGCATTCAGTAGAAACTATACTCCGAGGACCCACACAACCATTTTGTTTCACTTCCAGTACAGTGTTCAATCATTCCATGAGACACTCAACACTTTGTTGTAAAATAGGCTTTGTGTTAGGTGATTTTGCCAACTGCGGTCTACTGTTAAGTGTTTTGAGCATGTTTAAGGTAAGCTAAGCTAAGCTATCATCTTTGATAGGTTAGGTATGCTAAATGCATTTTCAATTTACAATATTTTCAAATACGATGCTTTTATTGGGATGCAAGCTGAAGAGCATCTGTACTTTAAACGTGAATAGTGCAACTGATAAACCAACATTTGAATTCTATTTAATTTTAATGAATTTAAGTATAAAATGTAAATTTAGCTAGTAGGTATCATATTGGGACAGTGTAGCTCTAATGTTTAGTTTTCAATTATGGGGGTAAAACTACATGTTTATATATATGTGTGTGTGTGTGTGTGTGTGTCTGTGTGTGTGTGTGTTTGTATTTTTTTCCCAGAGTTCTTGCAAAGTTCCTTGCTCAGCAAATGTGTATTCATCCTGAATGGGTTTAGTCCTCTATATCTTCAACTCTTTTTTTTTTTTTTTGAGACGGAGTCTCGCTCTGTCGCCTAGGCTGGAGTGCAATGCTGCGATCTCCACTCACTGCAAGCTCCGCCTCCCGGGTTCATGCCATTTTCCTGCCTCAGCCTCCTGTGTAGCTGGGACTACAGGCGCCCGCCACAGCACCCAGCTAATTTTTGTATTTTTAGCAGAGACGGGGTTTCACCATGTTAGCCAGGATGGTCTCGATCTCATGACCTTGTGATCCACCCGTCTCAGCCTCCCAAAGTGCTGCGATTACAGGCGTGAGCCACCGCGCCCGGCCTATCTTCAACTCTTTCACAGATAATAGAGCACCTTAACTTGATGCTTAAATAAAGTAAGGTGCATTTTATTAATAACCTTGGAATTCTAGTAATATATTCCTTTTTATATAACAGCTTTACTGGGATATAATTCACACAGTATAAAATCCACCAATGTAAAGTGTATATAATTCAATGGTTTTAGTATGGTCACAGAGCTGTGCAACCATCACCATGGTCAATTTTAAAACATTTTCATCACCCAAACAAGAAGCCATGTACCCATTAGCAGCCATGAATCTCCTTTTCCCCCACCCTAGGCAGCCACGAATCTCCTTTCTGACTCTGTGGATCCTCTCATTCTGGAAATTTCATATAAATGGAATCATACAATATGTGACCTTTTGTGTGTGTGTGTTTGTTTCACTTAGCCTGTTTGCAAGGTTCATCCACATTGTAGCATGTATCAGAACTTTATGTATTTCAATATATTCCATTGTATGGCTATACCATATTTTATATATACAGTTCTTACCCATTAATCAGACATTTGGGTTGATTCCATTTTTTGGCTATTATAAATAATGTTGTTATGTGTGCACAAGTTTCTGTGTGGACCTATGTTTTCATTCTCTTGGGTATATACAAACAAGTGGAATTGTTGGGTCATAGGGTCACTGTATGTTTAACTTTTTGAGGAACTGCCAGAATGTTTCCCAAAGCAGCTGTACCATTTTACATTTCCTCCACTAGGGCATGAGGGTTCTAATTTCTCCATATTCTCACCAGCACTTCATATTATGTCTTTTTAAAAATCATAGCCAACCTAGTAAGTGTTAGGGGGTATCTCATTATGGTTTTGATTTGTGTTTTTCTGAAAACGAATGATGTTGAGTTTCTTTTCATGTGCTTATTGACCATTTGTATATCTTCTTCTTTTTTTTTTTTTTTGAGACGGAGTCTCGCTCTGTCACCCAGACTGGAGTGCAGTGGCCGGATCTCAGCTCACTGCAAGCTCCGCCTCCCGGGTTTATGCCATTCTCCTGCCTCAGCCTCCCAAGTAGCTGGGACTACAGGCGCCCGCCAACTCACACGGCTAGTTTTTTGTATTTTTTAGTAGAGACGGGGTTTTGCCGTGTTAGCCAGGATGGTCTCGATCTCCTGACCTCGCGATCCACCCATCTCGGCCTCCCAAAGTGCTGGGATTACAGGCTTGAGCCACCGCGCCCGGCTGTATATCTTCTTTAAAGTAACATCTATTCAGATCTTTGTCCATTTTTAAATTGGGTTGTCTTTTTATTATTGAGTTGTAAGAGTTCTTTATGTATTCTAGATTCAGGTCCCTTATTTGCAAATATTTTCTCCCATTCTGTGGTTTAACTTTCACTTTCTAGAAGGTGTCCTTTGAAGCACAAAAGCGTTTTTTTTTTTTAACCTTTAAGTTCAGGGGTACATGTGCAGGATGTGCAGGTTTGTTCCATAGGTAAACACGCATCATGGGGGTGTGCTGTACAGATGATTTCATCACCCAGGTATTAAGCCTAGTATCCATTAGTTATTTTTCCTGATTCTCTCCCTCCTCCACCTTCCAGCCTCTGATAGGCCCCTCTGTTGTGTGTTGTTCCTCTCTATGTGATAGTGTGTTTTCATCATTTAGCTCCTACTTATCAGTGGGATCATGTGACACTTGATTTTCTGTTCCTGCATTAGTTTGCTAAAGATAATGGCCTCCAGCTCCATACATGTCCCTGCAAAGAACATTATCTCATGTTCTTCTTTATGGTTGCATATTATTTCATGAGGTATATGTATCACATTTTCTTTATCTAGTCTATCTTCAATGGGCATTTGGGTTGACTCCATGTCTTTGCTATTGTGAATAGTTTTGTAATGAACATACGTGTTCATGTGTCTTTATGATATAACAATTTACATTCCTTTGTTTTTTGAATATTAAATTTTACTTACAACAAATATAATTTGTTAGGAATATTCCCAGTAAGGGGACTGCTGGTCGAATAGTATTTCTGTCTTTAGGTCTCTGAGGAATTGCCACGTCTTCCACAAAGGCTGAACTAATTTACACTTCCACCAACAGTGCAAAAGCATTCTTTTTTCTCTACAACCTTGCCAGCATCTGTTATTTTATGACTTTTTAATAATAGCCATACTGACTGGTGTGAGATGGCATCCCATTATGGTTTTGATGTGCATTTCTCTAATGATCAGTGATGTTGAGCTTTTTTTCATACGCTTGATGGCCACATGAATGTCTTCTTGTGAGAAACGTCTGTTCACGCCCTTTGTCTTTTTAATGGGATTTTTTTGGGTAAATTTGTTTAAGTTCCTTATAGATGCTGGATATTAGACCTTTGTTAGATACATAATTTGCAAAAATTTTCTCCCATTCTAAAGGTTGTCTGTTTATTCAGTTGATAGATTCTTTTGCTGGAAGGACAAAAGTTTTAATTTGCTGAAGGGCAACTTACTTTTTATTATTTTATTATACTTTAAGTTCTAGGGTACATGTGCACAACATGCAGGTTTGTTACATATGTATACATGTGCCATGCTGGTGTGCTGCACCCATTAACTCATCATTTACATTAGGTATATCTCCTAATGCTATCCCTCCCCCCTCCCCCTATCCCACGACAGGCCCCAGTATGTGATGTTCCCCTTCCCGTGTCCAAGTGATCTCATTGTTCAATTCCCACCTATGAGTGAGAACATGCCGTGTTTGGTTTTCTGTTCTTGTGATAGTTTGCTGAGAATGATGGTTTCCAGCTTCATCCATGTCCCTACAAAGGACATGCACTCATCCTTTTTTTACGGCTGCATAGTATTCCATGGTGTATATGTGCCACATTTTCTTAATCCAGTCTATCATTGATAGACATTTGGGTTGGTTCCAAGTCTTCGCTATTGTGAATAGTGCCACAATAAACATACGTGTGCATGTGTCTTTATAGCAGCATGATTTATAATCCTTTGGGTATATCTCCAGTAATGGGATGGCTGGGTCAAATGGTATTTCTAGTTCTAGATCATTGAGGAATCGCCACACTGTCTTCCACAATAGTTGAACTAGTTTACAGTCCCACCAACAGTGTAAAAGCGTTCCTATTTCTCCACATCCTCTCCAGCACCTGTTGTTTCCTGACTTTTTAATGATTGCCATTCTAATTGGTGTGAGATGATATCTCATTGTGGTTTTGATTTGCATTTCTCTGATGACCAGTGATAACGAGCATTTTTTCATGTGTCTGTTGGCTGCATAAATGTCTTCTTTTGAGAAGTGTCTGTTCATATCCTTCACCCACTTTTTGATGGGGTCGCTTTTTTCTTGTACATTTGTTTGAGTTCTTTGTAGATTCTGGATATTAGTCCTTTGTCAGATGAACAGATTGCAAAAATTTTCTCCCATTCTGTAGGTTGCCTGTTCACTCTGATGGTAGTTTCTTTTGCTGTGTAGAAGTTCTTTAGTTTAATGAAATCCCATTTGTCAATTTTGGCTTTTGTTGTCATTGCTTTTGGTGTTTTAGACATGAAGTCCTTGCCCATGCCTATGTCCTGAATGGTAATTAGCCTAGGTTTTCTTCTAGGGTTTTTATGGCTTTAGGTCTGACATTTAAGTCTTTAATCCATCTTGAATTAATTTTTGTATAAGGTGTAAGGAAGGGATCCACTTTCAGCTTTCTACATATGACTAGCCAGTTTTCCTAGCACCATTTATTAAATAGGGAATCCTTTCCCCATTTCTTGTTTTTGTCAGGTTTGTCAAAGATCAGATGGTTGTAGATGTGTGGTATTATTTCTGAGGGCTCTGTTCTGTTCCATTGGTCTATATGTCCGTTTTGGTACCAGTACTATGCTGTTTTGGTTACTGTAGCCTTGCAGCATAGTTTGAAGTCAGGTAGTGTGATGCCTCCAACTTTGTTCTTTTGGCTGAGGATTGTCTTGGCAATGTGGGCTCTTTTTTGGTTCCATATGAACTTTAAAGTAGTTTTTTCCAATTCTGCAAAGAAAGTCATTGATAGCTTAATGGGGATGTCATTGAATCTATAAATGACCTTGGGCAGTATGGCCATTTTCACGATATTGATTCTTTCTATCCATGAGCATGGAATGTTCTTCCATTTGTTTGTGTCCTCTTTTATTTCGTTGAGCAGTGGTTTGTAGTTCTCCTTGAAGAGGTCTTTCACATCCCTTGTAAGTTGGATTCCTAGGTATTTTATTCTGTTTGAAGTATTTTATTCTCTTCTTTTGTTGTTAGTGGTGTCATAACTAAGAAACCATTGCTTAAATCAAAGTCACAAAAATTTATGCCTCTGTTTTCCTCTAAGAGTTTAATAGTGTTAGCCCTTCAATTTACATATTCAATTTACTGTTACTTAATTTTTGTAAATAGTGTGAGGTAGGGTCCAAATCTATTCTTTTCCATGTGAATATCCAGCTTTCCCAATACCATTTGTTGAAGAGATGATTCATTCCCCATTAAATAATCTTGGCACTCTTGTCTAAAGTGAATTGATCAAAAATGTGAGAACATGCACATCTGCTGGAGTCTAAATTCTATTTAATTTCTCTGTATGCCTATCTTTATGCCAGAGTGACATGATCTCAATCACAGCAGCTTTGTGTTATGTTTTGAAATTGGGACATGTGAGCCCTGCAACTTTGTTCTTTTTCAAGACTGTTTTTGTTATTTGGGTCTCTTGAATTTCCATATGAATTTTAGGATAAACTTTTCAATTTCTACAAAAGATATCAACTTGGATTCTAGTAGGAATTGTGTTAAATCTATAGATCAATTAATGAAGTATTGAGATCTTAACAATATTAAAATTTCTGGGCCGGGCGCGGTGGCTCAAGCCTGTAATCCCAGCACTTTGGGAGGCCGAGGCGGGCGGATCACGAGGTCAGGAGATCGAGACCATCCTGGCTAACACTGTGAAACCCCGTCTCTACTAAAAAATACAAAAAAAACTAGCCGGGCGTGGTGGCGGGCACCTGTAGTCCCAGCTACTCGGAGGCTGAGGCAGGAGAATGGCGGTAAACCCGGGAGGCGGAGCTTGCAGTGAGCTGAGATCCGGCCATTGCACTCCAGCCCGGGCGACAGAGCGAGACTCCGTCTCAAAAAAAAAAAAAAAAAAAAAAATTTCTTACCCATGAACATGGAATATCTTTTTTTTTAGGTCCTCAATTTCTTTCAACATGTTTTACTGTTTTCAGTGTAGTAGTCTTGCATCTCCTATGTTAAGTTTATTCCTAGGTATTTTTTTTTTGATACTGTTATAAATATAATTGCTTTCTGAATTTCATTTTCAGGTTGTTCATTGCAAGTAAAGAGAAGTATAATTGAGTTTTTACATTGATTTTTGTGTCCTGCAACTTTGCTAAACTTGATATAAGTTCAAATAGTATTTTAGTGGACTTCTTAGGATTTCTATTAAGTTGGTGCAATTACTTTTGCATCAGCCTAATATATATAAAAATCATGTCATCTGCAAACAGAAATAGTTTTATTTATTTATTTATTTATTTATTTATTTATTTATGAGATGGAGTTTCACTCATGTTGCCCAGCCTGGAGTGCAGTGGCACTGTCTTGGCTCTGCAACCTCTGCTTTCTAGTTTCAAGCAATTCTCCTGCCTCAGCCTCCTGAGTAGCTGGGATTACAGGCGCCCGCCACCATGCCTGGCTAATTTTTTGTATTTTTAGTAGAGATGGGATTTCACCATGTTGGCCAGGATGGTCTCATACTCCTGACCTCATGATCCACCTGCCTTGGCCTCCCAAAGTGCTAGATTACAGGCGTGAGCCACTGTACCCGGTCTACTTCTTCCTTTCTAATGTGACAACAGATCTTTCTTCCCTCCCTCCCTCCTCCGTCCCTTCCTCCCTCCCTCCCTTCCTTCCTTCTTTTCTTCTCTTTTTCTTTTTCTCTTTCCTTCTCCTTCCTTCCTTTCTTTTCTCTTTTCTCCCTTCCCTTCCCTTCCTTCCTTCTCTCCCCTCCCTCCCTCCCTCCCTCCCTTCCTTCTTCCTTCCTTCCTTTCTTCCCTTCCTTCTGTCTCTCTCTCTTTCCCCTCCCTTCCTTCTTAGAATCTCCACTACAATGTCGAAAAAAGTATCAATGATGAATATCCTTGCCTCATTGCTGATCTTACAGAAAAAACATTCTGGTTTTCACCGTCAAGTATGCTATTAGCTAGGAGTAAATTCTCTTTTATGTTTAGTTTGTTGAATGTTCTTTATCGTAAAGGGGTGTTGAATTTGTCAAATTTTTTTTCCATGTCTGTTAAGATAGTCATGCTGTTCTGCTTTTCATTCTATTAATGTTGTACACATTCCATTGACTGATTTTTGGATGTTAAGCCAACTTTGTATATCTGGGATACATCCCACTTGTCTTATATATCCCTTCTTAAAAACACCCTTCAGATTAATGTATTCATTGTTGAGACTTTGGAAATCCTAAAAGGTGGCTCCTGCCTTTAAAAGCTAGCAGTCCAAGTATGAAAAGGCAAATAACAACAATGCAAAGCACTGCATGCCCTCTCAGGGAAGATGCAAAATGCCAAGGGCATGACGGGCAGTGGTGGCAGGGCCAGAGAGGCTTCTGGGAAAAAACAGCCTTGAGGTGAATCTTTAAGGCGGCTTTGAGAAGGCACCCTGTGCACGGAGGGAGGCAGGTGCAGAGGTCCACACGTGGAAAGTTACTGCAGGAGTATAAAGAAGAGACCTGAACAGAGCAAGCATATGCGCTGCAGGGTGTGGGAAGAGCACACAAAGCATGGGAGGAGCTGAGTGGGGCTGAAGACAAGGGTCTGTGCTCCAGTTAGGATCACCAGGGACAAGACTCAGACCATGCTGGAGATGATGAGAATGATGGCTCCTCCTCCTGTGTCGTGCTTGTCACGGAGCAAGGCAGGCTCCGCTACCCACAGTTCAGGGTGCAGAAGAGGCTCAGGGCTATGAAGTGCCAGCCTCAGGTCATGCAGTCGGGGTGGCCAAGTCCATATCTGAACCAGGTTATCCTCACTTCCAAGACTCCTGTCCTTATTTATTTCTCAGTTTCCTTCCTCCTATAAAACCAAGAGGTTGGATGGAATAATCTTTGAAGTTCCTTGTACTTTAAAATTCAATTCAGCAGGTAGTGGGGTCATTAAAGGCTCTGCATGAGAGTGGCCCAGGCACTGTGCCTAGAAAGCCGACTCCTGAAATAGCAGGTGGAGTGGGAGTGAACAGGGAGTGGGGAGACCCCTGAGGACTCAGGAGGCCCTCCCAACATGGGTATACCATCTTTAGGGAAATATACCACCTGCAAGTCTGAATAGCCAAAGTAACACAGACACAAATGATTCCTTCAATGGCACTTGTCTCAAGCTCGTGGTAAGACCTGTCTTGAAGCCCTGGCTACCAGTCCAGGCCTCGCCAACATTTGAGCAAACATCCTTTAGCGCCCCTGAACCACAGCAACTCTAGTAACTCTCCAGCACTGACTGCTTGTCTTTATACTCCTGTAGTAACTTGGATAACTTTTAGCTGACACAAGTGGGCAAAACAGGCATTTTCCTGAAATTCACTTGGAGCCGCCATTTCCAAACACATTCCTTCTCTAAACTCAGCCCTGTGACATTCAGTCTTTCTCTTGATTTCTCCCATTCCAGAAACTCTTTCATATGAAGGAAATCATAAGGAAGGACCACCACTACCTCTGTGCAATTCCAATGAGGTTTTTGTTTTCTATTACTTAGCTAAACATTAATGAAGAACCTGTTTGATGAGATGTTAACATTTGAGTTAAAAAGGATTTCAGCCTCACACCCCAGCCTTTCTGATACAGTCTGGACACTCTCATAAATAAGCTGGAGAACTGCAGCATTGGTAGTAGTAATAACCACGGATGCTTGCGTGCATGGGCCAATCCCTGTGTGACACAACGTCCCGGCTGCCAGGAGTACCTGCTCACCGTCACCCTTGCTGGTTAAATAAGCTGGGGTGGTTAGATAAGGCAGGACAAGGCCCCTGGAGATGCTAAAGGGGACTGTGGAGTTGGGAAGGAGGGAAAGAGGAGGAGGAGGAACAGGGTAAAAGTGGGGAAGGAGCAGAGAAGTCAGAGGACGCTGTTAAGGGGAAGTGTGGGTATGTATGTGGAACCAGGGCCTCCATTATCTAACCACCCCAGCCGGGGAGCTCCAGGAAGGCCCAGCTGTTCTGGGTTACAGGACTCCACTCTGAGCTTCATGTGTTTTTCTTCTTTCATCTTCAGGAGTCCTTCTGTGACAGGAACTATCTTTATTTACCTCTCACAGGTGATGATTCTGAGCACAAAGGGGTAGATAACCTTCCAAGACCACACAGCCAGGTGGATAAAGCCTGGACGTTCTGAAGATGCCAGCCTGTGGCACGATCACACAAGGGATCGGAGAGAAGAGGGCCGAGTATTCGCTCCCCAGGGTCGGCCTGAGGAAATCCCGGGGAGAATGGGGTGCACACCGCAGCACAGCTGCTGGCCCTGGAGGAGGCAGGAAAGCTGGAGCCCAGAGAGGTGACGTGACTTGTTTAAGATCACACGACGTCCCCTCGCAAAACTAACACAGGACCCCAAGCCTCTCCTTCCCTGTTGTGTGGCTGGTTCAGCTTGCCCTCAATGTGGGTCCAGGCAGTGGTGGGGCCCAAGGACCCCCACCAATCAGAGCTCAGAGAGTGCCTCTCTTGTTAGGGCAGACCCATGACAGCTCACTGTACAAGCAAGTGCCCAGGCACAATCATAAGCAAGGAGGGGTCGAGGCCAGGGCCCCGGGAAACATTCCCTACACGTTCTGCAGGGCTGACTTCCTGGCTCTAGAGGAACATGAAGTCACAGGGGCAAAACATGCTTGTTTAGATGCATGCTAAAATAACCATGGTTTCCAGCCTTCAGAACATGAGACTAGAGGGGGTCACAGAAGGTCTAGGGTTTCCTGGGAACCAGTCACAAGTTATCTGGTTGTGTGGCCTGCACTGAAGTTGCACCTTATACAGGCCCCTTCTCCTCCACCTCAGGTGGTCATGGCAACAAGAGGATGCCGAGTTGCTTCTGTTGCTTGTCTTTTTTCCCAGAACTGTATCCACACCAGACAGCACAAGGAGGCAGACTAGGACCAAATGTCAGAGCCTGAAATCAGAAGCAGCCTACTGCACACCCTGGAGATGTAGAAATCTCTGCTTTCTTGGAATTTCTAGCTAAGTGGAAAGGAGGCCCTTATCCTCAGAAGGTATAGTGGGGAGCACTTGCTCCTTGGCCATGCAGCACAATTTCCTCCTCTTCTGCACTGGTTACCACAGCATCATGTCCTGGAGAGCAGAACCCTCTGACATTCTCCAGGACATCATGATTGTCATCGGATGCTCAGCTTGTTACTCCCACACATGTTGCAAACCCTCAGTTGGGATTTTCACAGGAGACTTAGTGGTTCATAAGTGAGAACGTCATTGTTTGCTCTTTACTTCTCTTTGATAAATAAAAGTCATAAAAGGAGGGACTTAGAATCAATCGTGACATGTGTGCAGCACTGATCTGGTATCCAGCCTCTTCTGCATGTTTGGCGTTCACCCTGTCTGTTCATGCTCTCAGCCATCCTAAGAGGTGAGCTCTCTTACTTTCCCCATAGCAGGGGCTTGGGGAGGTAAACCTCCTGCCCAAGGAAGAAGAGGCCCAGGACAGATCACGTTGGCTGCAGCATGGTGAAAATTCAATACCAACAGCCCATTCAGAATTTTCTACTTTGAAAGAGATTGGAGAAGTTTGAAACTTCTGTCCGTATCTAATGCTGATCTCATGGAAACAGTTGACAAAACTCTTATGTTTGGAGACAGGGAGTTATAACATTACCACCAGAATGTTTTCAAGTCACAGCACTTACTATACTCACCACTGGTGGAAAGGGACATTTAAAAACCACTCACCTTTTCTCTCTGAATTTCGGAAGGGAGTTCAAAGCCTTTTGCTGCAAGAAATACCCAGCTAGACCTGAATTTCATGTTCCTGATTTCTTTACTTCCAAGTTCTTCTATGGCATTCTTTGCATCATTATTCAGTCTGCGGGACAAAGGTAAAAGCATGTGAGCATCTCAGGGAGATGTGGAGGGGAGTGGAGCCCTGCTCTGGGTGGACTATGCTGTGCGTCCTTGGACAGAGGTTTCTAAACACATTTATCTCCTGCTGCAGTGCATGATACACAGTGGCAGCTAAGAGGCACATGTGCTTCTTGAGGATGTCACATTTCTAGTTAACCATTGGACATCCAGAGCCATTTTAGATCCCAGTTTGGGACACAGAATTCTACTTCTCAATTCTGGAAAGCCCTTGTGCTTTGGGGTTCAACCACAGGCCCACTCTCAGCCAACACAATTTTCGGCTATTGCTCTGCCCCTTGTTTACTGACCACAAAATAAGGTGGAGAGAAGTTGCTGAAAGATGAAAGCAAACGTCAAAACTGCCCCCTTTTCATAATCAGAAAAGTCTGCATCAAAAAGGAAAAAGAAATGTAAACAATACTGCCACTGCAGACAGGAAGATTTAGAGAAGTGACAGGACGGTAGACAGGAAAGTAAACAGTTACGTTTAGATTGTTGTAAGTGACTGAAATCAGAGTTTTTCAAAGTATGTGCTAAGGAACTTCGGTTTGGTAAGATGCTCCATGAAAAAAGGAATCTGAGGTCAGATACATTTGGGAAATGCTGTGGTCAGTAGCCCTATCTGGGAAATTCACAATGCAAATAAGCACTTTGAAGGTTCTGAGACATTCTGCAGCAAAGACAAAGGTTTGGTTTACTTAGTAAGATATACTCTGAGAAGCACTGACCTACATCCACTTCTAGTACAGTATTGAATGTGTATGTTCATATTTCTTTATTCTCTTCTTCTGTGTTTTTTTTTGTTTTTTTTGTTTTTGTTTTTGTTTTTTTTTGAGTCTCACTCTGTCACCAGGATGGAGTGCAGTGGTGCGATCTCGGCTCACTGCAACCTGCGCCTCTTGCGTTCAAGTGATTCTCCTGCCTCAGCCTCCTGAGTACCTGGGACTACAGGTGCGTGCCACCATGCCCGGCTAATTTTTTTTATTTTTAGTAGAGATGAGGTTTCACCATGTTGGCCAGGATGGTCTTGAACCCTTGACCTCGTGATTTGCCCACCTCAGCCTCCCAAAGTGCTGGGATTACAGGTGTAAGCCACTGCGCCCAGCCTCTTTTCCTCTTTCTATAGGGAAATTATCTCAATTTCCTTTCACATTGCTGTAAGTATTAATGCCACCCTGGGTTTAGGCTTTCTGTCCAGAGGTTAGTTTTTCTGTCCTAATTATGGTCAACAGCGGGTTTTTCTTGATTCCTTGAAATACTCCTTTGATTTAGATTCTAGTACTTCTGTGGTTAGTGATGTAATTTTTCTAAAGAAATGCCATCTATTTTGTCATGATCTTTCACTCTTTTTCCTTAGAGAAGTACTTTGCTCCTGGACTTTCTACTTCTCCCCAGAGGATGTCACTAAGAGGCCCTGGCAGTCTCTGCCCCAGCTGGCTTCTCTTGCCCACTGCTGTGACACATCTACACCCACTTACCTTGTGCTTCCGTCATCATAGGTCACCATGAAGAGCAGGGATTTTGGAGAAGCACTCTGAATAAACTTTATCATCGGTCCAGAGTTATCTATTGGGGGATACAAGTCAGTTTTAGGGTCCTTGCTATTCACTGAGGCTCTGCCTTGGGTGCTGGGCTTCCTCCTGCACCTGCGTTCTGTGTCCATTCTGAAACCTTGGGGTTCTGCTCGCTGCTCAACCTGCAGATGGTGTGCTAGCTCTGGACATGTGAACATTCACTGGGTACAATGGGGACTATCTGAGGTGAGTGACACAGTGTAGAAGGAAAACAACTAGGCAGAACACTTGCAATAGGTGTTCAGGGTGGTAGTGAAAGGGGGTCAAGATAAGGAGCTTTTTTTTGACCAACAAACAAGAGAAGTAGAGCCTCTGGTAGAAAAAGAAAAAAAAACCCTCCTTAGAAATGAGATCATAAAGATTATATTAACCAAACTCTTAACAAGCAGCAGCCTGTGTGGCACAGGTGGAGTGTTCTCTGCGGTCACTGATAAAGCACCACACCCACACCATGACCACTGAGCAGAGTAGCCTTGCAATCACACCTCCCTGTGCAGAAGAGAGACTCACACAGAACTCAAACATGAGACGTGTGGAACATGGGCAAGTTTGTGCCAAGAGACTTATCTATGCCTTATAAAATAAAGATAAACCACAAACCCTGTTACTCATCACTGTGGCTCATTATTTACTGTTTTGCTTAGGTTAACTGCAGAGTAAAACTGTGTACTTCTCATTGGGTGGGTGCAGGCGTTTTCTATTCTTCGTCTTCACTATCTTTATAAAAGCTTGTTTTTGACAGTCTCAGTGATATATAAAAATAAGAGGGGATAGTATATCCTGGCCAACAACTGTAGTCAAGACTCAGTGCCCAGAAAGGAGAGACCATCGAGAGAGACTGGGCACCCGTGGGTTCCGGGAATTCTTGCGCTGTGTCCAGCAGAGCACTGTGAGTCACCAGGAGTAATTGTAACAGCTTTCAAAGGATGATGATATTTAGGCTGGATGCTGGTGACTTCATTTTACATATAATGTATGTTGTTTTTTTTTTTTTTTTTTTTGAGATGGAGCCTTACTCTGTCACCCAGGCTGGAGTGCAGTGGCATGATCTCGGCTCACTGTAAGCTCCGCCTCCCGGGTTCACGTCATTCTCCTGCCTCAGCCTCCTGAGTAGCTGGGACTACAGGTGCACGCCACCATGCCTGGCTAATTTTTTGTATTTTTAGTAGAGATGGGGTTTCACCGTGTTGGCCAGGATGGTCTCGATCTCCTAACCTTGTGATCTGCCTGCCTCAGCCTCCCAAAGTGCTGGAATTACAGGTGTGAGCCACCGCACCCGACCAAGCTTTTTTTTTTTTTTTTTTTTTTTTTAAGGCTTTTTCTCTTTCTTATTATATCATGAGAGCTAAAAAGAGAAAGACTGAAGAAAACTAACAGAAGAAAAGACATTTCTAGATGATGCCTTCAAATGTTCTATGAATTCAATTAGAGTTTAAGAGGATCTACATAAGACCACACTAGATTACTCAGGAGAGCTGCTGGCATTTTTCTAGAAGACAAAATAAAAATGGTTGACATTTTTCTTTGTGCTTTTTAATCTTAATTTTATGTTTAAAATTCATTTGAATTTTAACAGAAAAAATTTTCTTACCGCCTTCATACATATCAAAATGTTGTGTTGCTGTCACATTCCCAGTTACATCTGAAAATAAAAGAAAGAGTATTTTAAAGGAAAGTTCACAGAACTAGGGCACACTTGCAACACCAGGGCCCGGGGAAGGAAATATTTCTTCCCTGTCTATCTCCAGGAAACCTCACTGATGTAATGATCCAGCCTGCAGAGACAGGGCTGGCCCTTTGAGGAGAGTCCCCAAAACAAGGTCAGAGAAAAGTGCTGGAAGATGTGTTAGAACTTTCTACCAGTTTGCTTCGCATTACAATTGATGGAACACTAATACGTCCCCCACCCAACTTGTCCCACAGAAACACCAGAGACACCTCATTCAGGCCCACCCACCTCTTCTCAGAGAAACACCAGACATCCCCCTCAAACAGGCCCACCCGCCTCATCCCACAGAAACACCAGAGCCCCTCAGCCAGGCCCAACCGCCTCAGGACACAGAAACACCAGAGTCCCCTCAGCTAGGCCTACCAGCCTTATCCCACAGAAACACCAGAGTCCCCTCAGCCAGGCCCACCTGCCTCATCCCACAGAAACACCAGACGCCCCCCTCAACCAGGCCCACCTGCCTCAACCCACAGGAACAGCAGAGCCCACTCAGCTTGTTCACTTTCTACTTTACAGTCTCCTTCAGGGCTGTCAGACTAGGAGCATTTTATCTCCACTTCCACAGCCCTCGCGTCTCGGGGCTTTATGTCCACTCACTCATAGGGATGTTGTGGGAAACCCTTTCCTTCTCCTCTGGGCCCCTCAGTGGCAACTGTGAGAGAGCTTTTTTCCAGACCTAAGAGAAAGGCCGGGTTTTGTTTCCCATGAGGCTGCAGTGGCTTTTATCACACAGAAGTATGAGATGGTCTGTGGTCTCAGCCCCTAAGCAGACACTGGGACTCTGGGAGCAAACAAGAGGCTCAGTCCAGGACCACAGGTTGCACCCCTTTGGCGGCCCTTCTGGTTTTAACCCTACCTTTGGCCTATCCCTCTGTTTTTTCCTTTTTTAAAAATAAAGTCTATATTTGGTTTTCAGTTGCTTATTTGTTGTTAGAACCACAAATAATCTGTGAAGTGAGACTTGTCAAAATAATTGAATATATAATTTTAAAATGCATTAAAATATAAACCTGGCCTAAATCATGTGCAAAATTCTTGAAAATCCAAGGTACCTTTGAAAATCTGACCAGAGAGCTTTTAGAGAAGTTTAAAGAAAATACTTAATAACTTACAGTTGACAATGGCAATGTTTATTCCTCTGGCAACATTTCCCAGCTTTTCTCCCATGAGCCTGAAATGGAGCTAAGCATTAGTCAAGCACCAAGAGGTGTGGGACTCTCCTCGCTCCACGAAGTCTTCCCCTGACCAAATGTCAGTCTCATCTGCTGTCCCCTACCTTTTCCTTGAAGGTCTGCACTGGCCTTGGTGCAGCTCCCGAGAACGCCACCCCCATGCTTACCCACACACATCTACTCCCAGTGTCTACAGACTCAGTCCCTCAGAGGACCTGGAATCTCAGGGCACCTGGACACTGCATTCAATCTTATAATTTAGACAAATGGCTAGGGTGAAGAAAAACCAAGATTTATTTAGCTTAGGCTCTTCACAGATGTACTTTTTTGTTAATTTATTATCTATTTATTGACTGAGGCAGGGTCTCACTCTGTCATCCAGACTGGAGTGCAGTTGTGCGATCTTGGCTTACTGCAACCTCTGCCTCTCAGGCTCAAACAATCCTTCCATCTCAGTCTCCCAAGTAGCTGGAACTACAAGCGTGCATCACTACAACTGGCTAATTTTTTGTAGAGATGGAGTTTTGCCATGAAGCTCAGGGCAGGTCTTGAACTCTTGGACTCAAGTGATCTGCCCACTTCAGCCTCCCAAAGCACTGGGATTATAGACATGAGCCACTGTGCCCGGCTATGTCACTTAATTTTTAACCTTTAAATTGGAGAATATGAAATGCCAAATTCAAGAGATTGTGCCCTAAAATCAGGAAGACTAAATGACTTTCCTGGAGAGGGTAATTATTGCTGAAGATCACAGAAACTGTGTGTGTGCATGTTGTACATGTGCGTGATCCCATTGTCAAGTGTCAGAATCAATGACGTTAGCTTTATGAAAAGAATTTGGAAGTCTTCCTCCTTTCTCCATGCTTTGGAATAGTGAACACAAAACTTTAATATTCTGTTTTGACACCTTTACCTAAACTCCCCTATGAGTTTTCTAGGCTTAGTGCTTTTTGACAATTTTAGAGAATATTCCGTAATAACTTGAAGCAGAAAGAACTTGCTGATAATAGAAAATTGGCTAATCTAAACCAACTCTCTAATAGAGAAAAACAGAAAACATGAGGCAAGTTTTATTGTTGCTGTTGTTGTTAAAGATCTGGTTGTATACATTAGAGACCAAATAAGGTAGTAAAGAATTTCCCAGGCCAAGATCTGGGAAAAGACTAAATTTCAGGTTGGTAAGTCCAGCATTTAAAACTACTTTTAACCAAGGAGAATTTTCTGATTCCAGAAAAGGTGTGTAAGGATATCAACAGTTCTTCTGACAACCATGTGAGCCAAGGGAACAGAAGTTGGAAGGCAAGGTCAGGGCCATGTTAAATCTCCCACATCTTATTTGGGCTGAGGTCACAAAGGGTTGAATCCTGAAAGTGAGAGCAAACCAGAAATAAATCAGAGCTTGTATAAACTTCAGCCTAGTTTTTAGTCAACTAGGTGGCCCAGAAAATCTTTAACACTTATTCAGGTCATCCTGTTCTGCTAAAGGTTCCAGGTCCCTAGGAGAAGCAAAGACAATTCCTCAGAAGAAGATATCATCCCATGCCTCAGTTTTTTTAAAAAAACGGTGCAAGATCATATGAAACCTGACATGTGAGGAAAGAAGCGAATGCACACAAGAGCCAATGGAACCAGCAGAAAACAGTGGATAACAGTGACGGACTCCCAGGCACACTAAATGGTTGTATACATTAGAGACCAAATAAAGTCTAAATGCTTAGTCTAAATTAGAGACAAAATGCTAGAGTTATCCAACTCAGACTTTAACTATAATGTATTCAAAAACATGGTTGATAAAATTAAAAATTTCAGAACTGAAAAGTACCAAAACTGACATGCTGATTTAAAAAAGAACCAGAATAAATTTCTAAAACTAAGATACTATAGTAACCTAAAATCAGTAGCGAATGAATGGGTTTGACAGCAGATTAGGCACAGTGGAAGAGAGAATCAGTGAATGGAAAACATCTCTGTCCATGATAAAGAGCAGAGAGATAAACAAATGGAAAATACAAAATAGACTGTAGGCTATAGAGAATATAGTAGTGATAAGGTCTAACATATGTTTCATTAAGAATCTCAGAAGAAGAGGAGAAAGTGAATGGGCAGAAGATACAAGAGCAGATAATTTGTTAAATTTGATGGACTTCAATATCTACATATTTAAGAAACTCAAAAAAACTCCAAAGAAGATAAAACAACAAAAGACACACTGGAGTACAAATGTTGAAAACCAAAGACAAGGAATCTCAAAGGTGACAGGGATGAGGGGAATAGGCAGTTACTGTCACAGTAGCAACAATAAGACTGTCAGCTGACTTCTCAAAAGGAAAATATAGAACCTAGAAGACAGTGGAATAGTACCTTGAATGTGCTGAAATAAAATAATGGCCAACACAGCCGCAAAAGTATTTTTCAGGAACAAAGATGAAATAAAGATATTTCAAAGAAACATAAACTGGAAGGATTCACCATCAGCAGACCACGCTATTTTTCAGGAATGAAGATGAAATAAAGATACTTCAGAGAAACACAAACTGGAAGAATTCACCATCAGCAGAACATGCAGCAGCGTTTGCTCTGTGTCTTTTGCTGTAATAAACCTTACCTATAAGTGTAACATGTTATTGGGTCTTAGGAGTTTTTCTAGAGCATCACCGAATTTGAGGCTAGTTGTGAGAATCCTTCTGCCAAAAAACACTCAACAGAAATGTATGTGCATGTGCACCAAGAGACATAAACAGTACTAGGCATAATAACCCCAAACTGGGGAAGACTCAAGTGTCATTCAATCATAGAGTGGATAACTGTAACATATTCACGCAATGCAATATGAGACAGCAATGAACATCTAAGAACAATAGCTACATCCAACAAGAAGGATAAATCTCAGACACAAAAGAGTATTTGGTTTACGATTCCATTTATACAAAGTCCAAAACAGACAACATTAAACAAATGTCTAATTAAATAACAGTATTTTGCAATGCATGCTTAGGCAGTAAAACTACCAAGCAAAGCGAGGAAATCAATCGACATCAAAAAAAATCCAGGTTACCACTGGGCAGGAAGGAAAGAGGAAGTTGCATTTGGGAAGGGTACACAGAGGGCTTATGGAGAGATAAGTGATAGTCTATTTCTTAGCCAGGATGGTAGTTACACAAGTGTTCACCTTATCATAATTTATTACAAAATGATATATTCATCATAAGGTTATTCATTGCAGCATTATTGGTAATACCAAAATACATCAAACATCAGAAATGCCTATCAGCGCAGAACTAGTTGAATAAACTATGCCACATCCATGCTATGGAATACCACATATCAATAAAGAAAATGAGGAAAAGCCTTATGTACTGATATGGAGTAATCTCTATTAACTGTTAAGTGAAGAAAGCTGAGGTCAAAACTGTGTATAGAGTTTACCACCTTTTATGTAAGAAAGGATATATATGTGTGTGTACATATGAGTGTATATGTGTATACATGTGTATATATACATATATATACACATGTATACATGCACATATATACATGTATACAAAACATACATAGATATGTATTAATTATATAGAGAGAGAGCTTATTTTTTGCCATTAAAAAATACTGGAAGAATAAATCAAAAACTAATTTAAAAATTAATGGAGATGGGAACAGGAGGTGGGGAGAAAAGGTGGAGAATACAGGGAAGATTTCTCTGAGCCTCCTTTTTTGGAACTGTAATGTTCAAACATAATGCTGATTTCTGAATGACATAAATACATACACAAAAATTAAATGAAACCCAAAGAAAAACAGAAAAACCTAGCATTGAAAGCAAATGGAAATTAATCCAATGTAAAATCACTACAGGGAAAGTAATTATTTCATATGACTGTGGCCATTGCTATGAGTTGAATGTTTGTCACCTCTCAAAGCCATGTGGAAATTTCATTGCTGTTGCAACAATATTAAGAGGTGGGACATTTAGGAAGTGATTAGGCCATGACGACTCTGCCCTCCTGAATGGATTAATGCTGTTATCACAGGAGTGGGTGGGTTCCTTATAAAAGGACAACTTTGGCTGGGCATGGTGGCTCACACCTGTAATCCCAGCACTTTGGGAGGCTGAGGCAGGCGGATCACAAGGTCAAGAGATCAAGACCATCCTGGCCAACATGGTGAAACTCTGTCTCTACTAAAAATACAAAAATTAGCTGGACATAGTGGTGTGCGCCTGTAGTCCCAGCTACTCGGGAGGCTGAAGCAGGAGAACTGCTTAACCTGGGAGGCAGAGGTTGCATTGAGCCGAGATGGCACCACTGTACTCCAGCCTGGTGACAGAGAGAGACTCCGTCTCAAAAAAAAAACCAGACAACTTCAATCCCCTTTTGTCTCTCTCTCTCTCTCTCTCTCTCTCTCTCTCTCTCTGTCTGCTGGAGCTGGGACACCCTTCTACTTCTCCTACCTTGAACATGAGAACTCCAGGCTCTCCAGCCTTTAGACTCCAAGACTGACAGCAGCAGATCCCCCATCTCCTATTGATTTTCAAACTAAGAATTACACCATCTGCCTCTCTGGTTCTGAGGCTTTGGTACTTGGACTCAGCCAAGTTACCAGCATCCCAGGGTCTCCAGCTTGCACATGGCCTGTCATGGGACCTCTTGGCCTCCATAATTGCATAAGCCAATTTCCCTAATAAATAAATCCACTCTTTCCTTTCTCTTCCTACCTCCCACCACCATTGGCTCTGTCTCTCTGGAGAGCCTTGATTAATATAGACATCTGACTCTTTATACCCTTAATAAAATATTTTTAAACCTGTAAGGAACTGCAAACAACATTGTTTAACTTCGCTCAGTAGTTGTATTGTTAGTAGTCCTGGTATTGTAATTTGAAGGCAAAGGTTAATAGTACTAGGAACCAAAATTCTCAGTGTAAGGGAAGAGTTAAAATGTAAAATCAAAGAACTTAAGGGGGTAAGACTCCTGCACTGTTGAATTTGAATTGTAAATGCTAATATAAATTTATGATTTAGAAACAAATGCATTGCTTGGTTCTGTCCACTAAAAGTGCCCATGGGTGTCTAGATGTCAGTTTCTAAATACCATGTCCCATTAAGGAACTGTCCTTTTAGAGAAATGGCTGATTTCAGTCTGAACAAAGAAAGACTCAGCTGAGCTTAGCTGTGCTATAAATTAAGGAAGCATTAAAAAAAAAAAAAAGAAAAAAAGGCCCACTCAAGAAGAAACAGATAACTTAAGTAGTGCTGTACTTATTACATCAATTAAATTTGCAGTTAAAAACCTCAAAACAAACCCCTCCAGGCCTGGATGACTTTGTTGGGAAATCACACCAAATATTTAACGAAGAAATAATACCAATCCTATATGGATTTTCCCAAAATATTGAAGAAGTGTGAAGTATGGACTGCAAACAGAAACAACACCTACTTTAATCCAGGAGGGTGAGGATCATAAAATAAAACTAAGAAACTATCAGCTGAATTTTCATATTCCCATGACTTTGAAGGACTTTGCCACATACTCAAAGTAAAGTAGTCTAACTTTGCTTTTTAAAGTAGTCTAACTTTGTTCAGAGCCCACCTGGCCCTGAACACCCCTGAGGCTCCCATGCCCCTACGTCCCCCACATGCCTTTCACTGCATCACTACTGATCCCTACTCAGATCCCAGAGTAGTTGTCTATCATCACCCACAGAACCCTCAGGGCTGTGCTCACTTCAGATTTAAATCCTAAGTATAACTGCAGTCAAATGAAACAGTAAAACCATTCAACACAGGACACATACAGCCATTAGAGACAATCAGCTCCTTCCCTGATGAATACAGCAGAGCTTTCTCATTTCCACTTGGATGCTCTCAGCCTTTTGCCTGAGACCAACGACGTATGGTTCTCTCCTATGGGCAGACATGCTGCTTGGTCAGCCTCAGAGAAGGTGGAAGAATCAGTAGGATAGCTTTAGTCTCCTTCTCAACACTTGTACTTACAGGTTATCCTCAAAGCAGATTTTGGCGTACTTGTTTATCCCGCCTCCGCTGAGTAACCTGTAGGCATAGGTGTCAGATGGGCAGGGAGTCCAGTGGTCACATTTTTGCCTTTTGGGGACTGGGGCTGTAATGAATAAGAAAGTATATAGCCGTTAACATCCCACAGTAATTTGCAGATGCACCTGCTGCTTGGTGGAGAGCACCAGCACTTCATACCAGAAACTCCAAGCAGCAGTGGGAAAACCTGAGGGGAAGGGTTTCCAGACTTCACTGAGAATTCCCCTAAAGACACAAAGCTCACTGAATCTGATTTTATTTTAAAGTGACAAATAAGCAAAGAGAGAGAGAGGGATACTGAGTAGCGTAAAAATTTCAAAAGGGCTGGGAATCACTGCCCATGGCTGCCCATTGTGACGTTCTTGGTGGGCAACGTAATTTGCAGTACAATAAAAGAAAGATTACAGGGGTCTAAGAGAGCTGGTGAGCAAAGACAGTCCTCTGTGGAGCATCTATAAAGCGTCCACATCTACACAGCCTTAGACACCTTAAACACACACATCACACAACATGCCACAGACACTATAAACACACACACCATACATAACATACAACACATCACATACTCAACACACTGACACACACACCACACATGCATACACACACACCACATGATGTATCACACACACACACACCACACCATACACAGCACACATTCACACACATCATACAACATACTGCACATCTCACACACACACCATGTACTCACCACACACATATGCACACCATACCATATAGACACACACACTGTACATGTACGCACACACACGCCACACCACTCCCACACACATTCCCCCCCAACACACACCATATCACACACAGACACACACACACTCTATACCACACACCTACACCTGACCACCACAGCTGACCCACTCTCCTTTCACTTGAGTGTGAGGAACTCAGCTTTTTGCCCAGGATGCTATGATGTCAGATCTTGGCATCAGCATCCTTATTTCACAGTTGTCAGCAATTTGGGAGGATTGAGGGACCTGAGGCTGGAATGCGAGGAGCCCACCTGGCCCCGAACACCCCTGAGGCTCCCATGTCCCAACAGCCCCCACACATCTTTCACTGCATCACTACTGATCCCACTCAGATCCCAGAATAGTTGTCTATCATCGCCCACAGAACCCACAGGGCTGTACTCACTTCAGATTTAAATCCTAAGTCTGCAGAAAGGAATTCAGAAAGAACTCTCTCACCTTAAGTTTGAGTAGAGACTTGGCTCTATTTTATGAATTACTGTACTCTTAGCACCTTAAACTAAGAAGTATAGTCAGCAAAATGGTAGATTATACATAAAAGATCACAAGTAAAGAATCAAAGTATACCACTATAGAAAACCATATAATCAGAAACAAAGACAGTAAGACAAGAAGAAAGGAAAAAAGGATCTACAAAACAACCAGGAAACAATAAACAAAATGGAAGCAGTAAAGCCTTATCTATCAATAATTACCTCAAATGTAAATGAATTAAATTCTCAAAAGATATAGATTAGCTTGATGGATTTAAAAACAAACACAAAAACAAGACCCAACTATATGTTGCCTACAGGAGATTCACTTCACCTTTAAAAAATGTATAGATTGAAAATGAAAGGATGGAAAAAATATTCCATGCAAATGGAAACCAAAAGAGAGCAGGGATAGCTATATTTACATCAGTTTAAACAGACTTTAAGTCAAACTTTGAAAAAAGGCAAAGATAGTAATTATATGATAATAAACGAGTGAATTCATCAAGACATAATTGTGTGTGTGTGTGCGTGTGTATATATATATATATATATATATATGCACCAAACATCAGAGCATCTAAATGCAAAAATTAAGAGAGCTGAAGGCAGAGATAAACTGTAATACAATAATAGTAGTGGATGTCAATATCCCATTTTCAACAATAGATCAGCCAGGCAGAAAATTATTTAAAAATTAAATTTTGTCTTAGTCTGTTCAGGCTGTTTTAAAAAAATACCTTAGGCTAGGTAATTTGTAAATAACACAAATTTGTTTCTTAAACTTCTTGTTGTTTTTGAGATGGGAGTCTCACTCTGTTGCCCAGGCTGGAGTGTGGTGGCATGATCTCAGCTCACTGCAACCTCTGCCTCTCAGGTTTAAGCGATTCTCCTGCCTCACCCTCCCAAGTAGCTGTGACTACAGGCATGCACCACCACATCTGGCTAATTTTTGTCTTTTTAGTAGAGATGGGGTTTTGCCATGTTGGCCAGGCTGGTCTTGAACTCCTGACCTCAGGTGATCTACCCACCTCAGCCTCCCAAAGTGCTGGAATTACAGATGTGAGCTACCGTGCCTGGCCTATTTCTTAAACTTCCAGAGGCTGGGAAATCCAAGGTCAGGGTGCTAGCAGATACAATGTCTGATGAGGGCCCATTTTTCATAGATTGCACCTTGTTGCTGTGTCCTGACATGGTGAAAAGGGGCAAACATACCCCCTTCAATCTCTTTTATAAGGGTGTTAATACCATTACTAGGGGCTCTAATCCCATTCATAAGTCTTCATGTCTTACTTTCCACAAGGCCCTACCTACCTCTTAATACTATCAGATGAGTGATGAGGTTTCAACATATAAATACTGATGGGACATCAACACTCAGCATAGAAGACTTGAATTGCTCTTTACACCAAATGCATCTAATAGACATATACAGAGCATTCCATTCAGCAGCAACAAAATATCCATGATTCTCAAGCACACATGGAGTATCTTCCGGGACAGACCATATATTAGGTCACAAAACAAAGTTTAACAAATGTAAGAAAATTGAAATAGCATCAAGTATCTTTTCCCACTACCATGGCATGAAACTAGAAATCAATAATAGGAGTATATTAGGCCGTTATCCCATTGCTATAAAGAAATACCTGAGACTGAGTAATTTATAAAGAAAAGAGATTTAATTGGCTCATGGTTCTGCAGGTTGTACAGGAAGCATGGTGCTAGTATCTGCTTAGCTTCTGGGGAGGCCTCAGGAAACTTAAATCATGGTGGAAGGCAAAGTGGGAGCATGGCCAGAGCAGGAGCAATAGAGAAGGAGGGTGGGAAGGAGGTGCCACACACTTGTAAACAACCGGATCTCATGAAAATTCACTATCATGAGCACTGCATCAAGGGGATGGTGCTAAACCATTCATGAGGCATCCACTCCTATGATCCAAACACCTCCCACCATGCCCCACCTCCAACAACAGGGATTAAAATTTGACATGACATTTGTTGGGGACATAAATCCAAATCATATCATTTTGCCCTGGTCCCCCAAACATCTTGTCCTTCTCACATTGCAAAATACAATTATGCCTTCTCAATAGTCCCCCAAAGTCCAAAATCATTCCAGCGTTAACTCAGAAGTCCAAAATCCCAAGTCTCATCTGAGATAAGGCAAATCTCTTCCACCTACAAGCCTGTAAAAATCAAAAGTTATTTACCTCCAAGACACAATGGAGGTACAAGCATTGGGCAAAATATTCCCATCTTAAAAGGGAAAAATCAGCCAAAAGAAAGAGGCTACAGGCCCCACACGAGTCCGAAACCCAGCATGGCAGTTATCAAATCTTAAAGCTCCAAAGCAATCTCCTTTTACTCCATGTCTCACATCCAGGGTACACTGGTGTGACGGGTGGACTCTCACGGCCTTGGGCAACTGGTCTCACCCCAGTGGCTTTGCAAGGCTCAGTCCCTGAGGCTGCTCTCACAAACTGGCATTAAGTTTCTGTGGCTTTTCCATGCTGAGGGTGCAAGCTGCCAGGATCTGCCACTCTGGGGTCTGGAGGATGGTAGCCCTCTTCCCACAGCTCCACTAGGCAGTGCTCCAGTGGGAACTAGCGTGGGGCTCAAACCCCACATTTCCCCTTTGCACTGTTCTAGTAGAGGTTCTGCTCCTGCAGCGGGTTCTGCTTGAGCACTCAGGATTTCCCATATATTCTCTGAAATCTAGGTAGAGGCTCCCAAGGATTAACTCTTGCATTCTGTGCACCTGCAGCCTTAATATCATGTGAACGCCCCCCAGGCTTATGGCCTGAACCCTCTGAAGCAGCAGCTTCAGCCATACCTGGGCCCCTTCGAGCCATGGCTGAAACTAGAGCTGCTGAGATGCAGGGAACAGTGTCTAGAAGCTGAACAGGTTAGTGGGGCCCTGGGGCTGACCCATGAAACCATGCTGTATTCTTAAACTTCTGGGCCTGTGTGACAAGAGGGACTGCTGCAAAGGTCTTTGAAATGCCTTTGGGGCCTTTTTCCCATTGTCTTGGTTAATAGCACTAGGCTTCTTTTTACTTATGTAAATTTCTGCAGCCTGCTTGAATTCCTCCTGTGAAAATAGGCTTTTCTCTTTTACCACATGGCCAGGCTGTACATTTTCTGAACTTTTATGCTCTGCTTCCCCTTTAAATATAAGTTCCAACTTTAGGTCACTTCTTTGCTCACACTTATGAGCACAGGTTACTAGAAGCAGCCAGGTCATATCTTAAATGCTTTGCTGCTTAGAAATTTATTCCATCAGATACCCTAAATCATCAGTCTCAAGTTCAGAGTTCCACAGATCCCTAGGTCAGGGGCACAATGCAGCCAAGCTCTTTGCTAAGGCACAATAAAAGTGACCTTTGCTCCATTTCCCAATAAGTTCCTCATTTCCATCTGAGACTTCTTCAATCTGGCCTTCACCATCCACCTCATTATCAGCATTTTGGTCACAACCATTCAACTAGTCTCTAGGAAGTTCCAAACTTTCGCTCATCTTCTTGTCTTCTGAGCCTCCAAAGTTTTCCAATCTCTGCCTGTTATCCAGTTCAAAGTTGCTTCCTCATTTTCATATATCTTTATAGCAATGCTCCACTTCTATGTACCAATGTTCTGTATTAGTCCATTCTTGCACTGCTATAAAGAAATATCTGAGATTGGGTAATTTAGAAAGAAAAGGGTTTTAATTGGCTCACAGTTCCACAGCCTGTACAGGAAGTATAATGCTAGCATCTTCTCAGCTTCTGGGGAGGCCCCAGGAAACTTATAATCATAGCAGAAGCCAAAGGGGTAGCAGGCATATCACACGGCCAGAGCAGAAGCAAGAGAGAGAAGAGGGAGGTACCACACATTTTGAACAACCAGATCTCGTGAGAACTCACTCATTATCATGAGAACAGTACCAAGAAGATGGTGCTAAACCATTCATAAGAAATCTACTCCCGTGAGCCAATCACATTTCACCAGGCCCCATCTCCAACACTGAGGATTACAATTCAACATGAGACTTGGTGAAGACACGGATTCAAGCCATATCAGAAAGTAATTTCAGAAAATTCACAAATATGTAGAAATCAAACAACATTGGCTTCTGAACAGCCAATGGATCAAAGAAGAAATTAAAAGGGAGATTAAAAACTATCTTGAGACAAAAAAATAAAAAAAAAAACCAGAAACACAACAAATCAAAACTTATGAGATACAGTAAAACAGTTCTGAGAGGAGTTTATAGTAATAAATGCATACATTAAAAAAAGGTCTCACATAAACAACCTAAGGTTATACATCAAGAAACTAGAAAATGAAGAACAAAGTAAGCCCAAAGTTAGCAGAAGGAAAAAAATGACAACAATCATAACAGAAATACATGAAATGGAGCCTAGAAAAACAATAGAAAAGGTCATAAAAACAGACTTGGTTTTTTGAAAAGAGATAAAATCGACAAACCTTTAGCTAGACTAAGAAAAAAAGAAAGAGAAGACTCAAATAAAATCAGTAATGAAAGAGCAGACATTACCACTGATACCACAGAAACAATGAAGTATCATAAGAGACTATTGTGAACAATTATACACCAAAAAAAGGAATAGACCAATAAATGTAAGGAGACTAAGTCAGTAATAGAAAGTCTTCATAAAAAAAAAAAAAAAAAAAAAAATTCCCAGGACCAGATGGCTTCATGGCTGAATTTTACCAACCAATTAAATAACTAATACCAACTAATTTCAAACTCTTCCAAAAAACTGAAGAGGAGGGAATGCTTCCAAATTCATTTTATGAGGCCAGTATTATCCTGATACCAAAGCCAGACAAGGGCACTACAGGAAAATAAAAGTGTAGGTCAATATCCCGGATGAACACAGATGCCAAATTCCTCAACAAAATATTAATACTATCAAATTGAACAAGACACTAAAAAAATCATTCACCATGTGTATTAGTCCATTCTTGCATTGCTATAAAGAAATGTCTAAGATTGTGTAATTTATAAAGAGGTTTAATTGGCTCATGGTCCCGCAGGCTTTACAGAAAGCTTGGTGCTGGCATCTGCTTAGCTTCTAGGGAGGCCTCAGGAAGCTTACAATCACAATCATGGTGGAAGGTGAAGGGGAGCAGGCATGTCACATAGTGAAAGTAGGAGCAAGTGAGATAGAGTGGCAGGGGGAGGTGCCACACACTTAAATTACCAGATCTCACAAGAACTCACTATCGCAAAGGCAGCACCAAGCTGTAAAGGATGCACCCTCATGATCCAAATACCTCCCCCTCCAGGCTCCACCTCCAGCATTGGGAATTACAATTCCAAATGAGATTTGGGCAGGGCCAAATATCCAAACTAAATCACCATGACCAAGAGGGACCTATCCTTGCAAGGACAGACGCAAGGATGATTCAACATACACAAATCAATAACGTGATATACCACATCAACAGAATGGACAAAAGCTGTATGAGAATGTCATATGGTTTAGACAGAAAGTAGAAGAAAAGAATTTGACAAAATTGAAATCCTTTCATGATAATGTTCCTTAACACAATAAAGACCACATATGAAAAGCCCACAGTTAACATCATAATATCAACTCAAGTTAATGGGGAAAGGACAGTCCCTTCAATAAATGGTATTGGGAAAACTGGATCTCCATATGCAGAAGAATGAAATTAGATCCTCATCTCACACCACATAAAAAAGTCAACTCGGCCAGGCACGGTGGCTCAAGCCTGTAATCCCAGCACTTTGGGAGGCCGAGACGGGCGGATCATGAGGTCAGGAGATCGAGACCATTCTGGCTAACATGGTGAAACCCCGTCTCTACTAAAAAAATACAAAAAAACTAGCCGGGCGAGGTGGCGGGCGCCTGTAGTCCCAGCTACTCGGGAGGCCGAGGCAGGAGAATGGCGTAAACCCCAGAGGCGGAGCTTGCAGTGAGCTGAGACCCGGCCACTGCACTCCAGCCTGGGCGACAGAGCGAGACTCCGTCTCAAAAAAAAAAAAAAAGTCAACTCAAAATAAATTAACAACTTAAACATAGGACCTGAAAATATGAAATTACTAGATAAAACACAAGGGAAAAGCTCCATGATGTTGGTTTGGGCAATGATTTGGGGAATATGCCCTAAAAATATAGGCAACAGAAGCAAAAACTGGCAAAGAGAATTACATCAAACCAAAAAGTTTCTGCACAGCAAAGGAAATAATCAACGGAGTGAAGAGACAACCTACAAAATGGGGGAGAATATTTGCAAAGTGTAAATCTGGTAAGTGATTAATATTCAAAACATATAAGGAACCCAAACAACCAATAACAAGAAAACAAATAAAAAACCTGATTGAAAAATGGGTAAAGAACTTGAATAAAGATTTTTCCAAATAAGACATACAAATGACTAAAATGTATATGAAAACATGTTCAATATTACTAATAATCAGGGCAATGCAAATGCATGATGAGATACCAGCTCACACCTGTTAGAATGGCTATTACTAATAACAGGAAAGATAATGAGTGTTGGTGAAGATGTGGAGCAAAGAAAACCCTATATGCTATTGGCGGGAACACAGGTTAGTATAACCATTATGGAAAAACAGTATGGAGATTCCTCAAATAATTAAAAGTAGAATATATGATTCAGCAATCTCACATCTGAGCATACATCCAAAGGATATGAAATCAGTATGTCAAAGAGAGATCTGCACTCCCAGGTTCACTGCAGCATTATTCACAATAGCCAAATACGGAATCAACCTACGTGCCCATCGATGAAAGAATGAATGAGGAAAATGTGGTATAACAGAGTGCACAATAGAATGCTATTCAGCCTAAAAGAGAAAGAAATCCTGCCATTTGTGACAACGTACACGAATGTGGAGGACATTACGCTAAGAGAAACAACACACCCACAGAAAGACAAACACCACGTGTTCTCACCTACATGTGGAATCTAAACAAATTGAACTCATAGAAGCAGAGTAGGATGGTGAGAGGAGGATGGTACTTACCAGAGGTCAGAGGTTCAGGGTTTGGGAAGATGTTGGTCAAAATGTACAAAGTTTCAGCTACACAGGAGGAATAAGTTCAACACATCTATTGCACATCATAGTGACTACAGTTAATAACAATATACAGTGGTCTTCCTGTCATTCACAAAGGGTACATTCTAAGACGCCAAGTGGATGCATGAAGCCACAAATAGTACAGAACCCTATATATACCAGTTGGGTATCCCTTCTCCAAAATGCTTGAGACCAGCAGTGTTTCAAATTTTTTTGGATTTTGGAATGTTTGCATTATGCTTACCAGTTGATCATCCCAAATCTGAAAATCCCAAATCCAAAACCCTCCGATGAATATTTCCTTGAAGTGTCATGTCGCTGCTCAAAAAGTTTTAGATTTTGAAGCATTTCAGGTTGTGTGTTTTCAGATTTGGGATGCTCTACCTATATTATTATTATTATTTTTCCTATACAGACATACCTGTGATAAAGTTTAGTTTACAAATTAGGCAGAGTAAGAGATTAACAACAATTAACAATACAGTTTAATTTATAAATTAGTTGGAGCAAGAGATTAACAACTAACTCTAATAAAGTTACATGAATGTGGTCTCTCGCAAAACATCTTACTGTATTTACTGAAATTCTTAGCAAATTCAGCAAATGATTTTTTTCTTTCCTTATGAAATCGAAAGCTTTCACCTTTTCACTTAAAAGAAAGTACTTTCCAGCTGGGCGTGGTGGTTCATGCCTGTAATCCACACTTTGGGAGGCTGAGATGGGCAGATCACCTGAGCTCAGGAGTTCGAGACCAGCCTGGCCAACATGGCAAAACCCTGTCTCTGCTAAAAATACAAATATTAGCCATGCATGGTGGTGAGCACCTGTAATCCCAGCTACTTAGGAGGCTGAGGCAGGAGAATCACTCGAACTCGGGAGGTGGAGGTTGCAGTGAGCCAAGATGGCACGACTGCACTCCAGCTTGGGTGACAGAGCACAACTTCATCTCAAAAAAAAAAAAAAAAAAAAAAAAAAGGAAGAAAGCAAGCAAGCAAGCACTTTCTGGCTTCTCTTTGGCATATCCAAGTTGCCAGCACCTCTACTCTTGCTCTGTGGAGCCATTATTCAGTAAAATAAAGGTGACTTGAACACAGATACTCTGACAGTCAATCCGATGACCAGGCTGGCTCCTAAGTGACTAATAGGCAGGGAGTGCGTACAGCACTGAGATGCTGGACAAAGGGAGGATTCACGTCCCCCGTGGGGTAAGGCTGGACAAGGAGAGAAGGTGTGAGATTACAACACACTAATCAAAATGGCATACAATTTAAAACATATAAATTGCTTTTTTCTGGGGTTTTCCATTTAGTACATTTGCACTGTGAATGGCCAAGGGTAAGTGAAATCACAGAAAGCAAAACCACAGATAAGTAGGGGGAACTACTGCATTGTATACACGAAAATCACCATTAGAGTAGATTTTAAGTGTTTCATCACATAAAAATGTTAAATATGTGAGGTGATGCATGTTAAGTGGCTTGATTGGGCCATTCCACAATGTATACGTGTATCAACACATGCTGTCAATGAATTAATTAAAGATAAAAGCTATCACGACCAGGGCAAACAGCACTGGTGCTGGAAGGGCCTGCTGGAGAAAACTGGGCACAGAGAGGTGCTGTGACATCAGAGCAAGCTGTCAGGGCCGAGCCGGACGTGGTCTGGGTTTCTTGGTGACCACAGTTCTCCATCCCCAGTAGGTGAAAACACAGAGCTCTCCCGTGAGTGCTCACACCAATCCTGAAGGCCGGCTCCTCCTTCAGATCTTTCTCCTCGCCGACCCCATCTCATCTCAACACTCCAGCCCACCCCAGTACCACCCAGCCCCACTCCCTGTTTTATTTTATTCTTCTTAGCAGTTAACACTCAAATAGCCTACAGTTTCTTTTCCCTTTTAAAAAATACTCAGCCGGGCACGGTGGCTCAGGCCTGTAATTCCAGCACTTTGTGAGGCCAAAGCGGGTGGATCTCCTGAGGTCAGGAGTTTGAGACCAGCCTGGCCAATGTGGTTAAACTTTTCAAACAATTAATGTTTTTGTTTTCCTTTGTTTTGTTTTTTTGTCAATTTCCAGATACCTAAATTTAAAGCAAGTGACCAATTGCTCACATGAAAACGTGCTATAGACTATTTTTCCACTGTTTCTAGATTTTTAGACACTCTGCATTTTCTTTTTTCAATTTAATAATTATACTCATTACTTAGGTATTTGCCTGAAAATACATTGAATATAGCATTTGAAAATGTAACTAACAGTTTAAAAGTAGGTATGTCCTGGTTCCCAACTTTGCAGACACCCTGTACAGACACCCTGTAATTGAGAGAATACATGAATGGGAATACTCAGGAATCCTCCCTGGAGCCCGTGCTCCCCTTTAGCGTCAGTGACCTGTTCCCTTCACAAGCACACAGACCTGTCCGCTTTCCCGTGGGCAGTGCTGTTCTCAGCACGGCAGCTCCATGGTTCGTTTAACTAGGACCTGCTCTCAGAGACTTATGAACTGTGTCTCAGAAACACTTCCAGGTCTTTTTGTCATCATCAGGATGCTGCAGGGAGTAAACTCGATACAGAATCCTCTCAGTTGGAGGACGAAGAGGACGCACGCCTCTAAACAAGCACGCTGTGCATGCTGACAGGTGTGGTACGCTTACTCACAGAGTTGGATGGCATGCCACATCCATGGCCCTGATGGTTCCTAAAAGATAAAATCACCTCTGCATCCTGGAGGGTATGGTCATTAGGACAACAGTATGGCAGCAGCTTAGCACAAGAGGTAGCAAGGGAAGATGGAAAAGGTAGTTTTACTTTGTGGTGAAGCCAGCTGAACCATTACAAGTGGGCAAACAGGATCTGAAGACACCACAAAGGAGGCAAAGAGAAGATCCCCACCATGAGGGTATGAAACTAGAAATTAATCACAGGAGTAATTTCAGGAAATCTACAAATATGTAGACATTTAACAACATGTTCCTGAACAACCAATGGATCAGAGAAGAAATTAAAATGGATCAGAGAAGAAATTAAAAGGGAAATTAAAAAATATCTTAAGACAAACAGAAATGGGAACACAAGATGAATAAGGCAGTGTCTCTTTGCAACTTAACTGGTGTAAATATCTGGTCCTCATATTTCTCCAGTCTCTACTAACCTTTGGGATGATTCTGGCTCCTGTGCAAGTCACATGTTCTGGTCAATAAATCTCAAAAGCAATATAGGAAGCAGAGAGAAATTAAGCCTAAATTCAAAGTTAAACCTTTAACTAACGAGGGAGGAGAGGATAACAAAGCCAAGCAGTACTTCTTTCTAGAAATGGTGGAAAGATTTATAAAATAATCCGTGTTTTGTGATTTAGCTAAGGGTTGTGCCTACAAACATATCAAATAACAGTTTTGACCTAAAAATACATTTTTCATTCTGAAACTAGCAGTAAATGCTTTCCAGGTAAAGTTGATTTCAGATGCATTAAATATTTCTTTTATAAGCACCCTGGGAGGCTGAAGGGCCACAGGGTACCTGGGCCTTCCTCCCACCTGACATCTGCATTCTTTGTTTCCTAGCTTTCCATGGCTCTGGCACCGACAGGCACTGGGAGCCTTTGCAATGATCAAACGGCACCAGGCCTGGCCTCAATCCCATGACAGGTTCCAAAGGCAGGAGCAACAGGTTCCAAAGGCAGGAGCAGCAGCTTCTAAACTTAGGTGGAGGGAAAGGAGGAGCTTGGGTGAGAAGAGTCCCAACTGGAGAACAGTGGGCTGAGTTCTAGCCTAACTTGTTCCTGTCCCTCCTCCTGCCTCAGGGGCTGGGGCTTAGGGTGCACAGGCCTACACAGGCCTGCCCAGTACTCCCACCCTTGGACCCAGGACACTCACCCAAAGGGCTGGTGCTGGAGTCTCCAGCAGGGCCATTGTGGGGGTCCCATAGGGATGCTCTCCCAAGGGACTCCTCCTACGGGATCAGCAGCAGAACGAGCAGGTCCCCACTACAGGGCCTGGCAGCCCAGCAGCCAGGAGCATGGCCTCCTCCCCACCTTCCAGACTTGCAGCCCCTGGAGCTCTGCAAAGTGAGAGTCCTGTTTCGTGTGGACATGTGCAGGCGGGCTTTCCAGAAGGGAGGCGTTTGATGTGCCTCATATCCTCCAGGGAGTATGCGGCTTTAGTGACTAAGGATGACACCCAGATGGGCCTTTGTGTTTCCTCACAGGGCCTAGGAGTGGGCAGGGAACCCATGTGTCATTAAAAAAAAGAGTCAGTAGGCTTTCCGAGTCCTTCATCCATTTCCCAGAAGCACAAAGTATCACCACGTGAATGAAGAAAGACGACCACGTTCCTAACTCAGTGTGGGGTTGGAGGGTGGACACAGCTCCTGGGAAAACACAGTTCTTTCCAAACCCCGCCTGGAGAACCACATCAAGGTCTTCAGTGTTTTTCCTGGAATTCCTTCCCACAAACAATCAAAAGGTAAAGTTCCTGTGGCTAACGTAGAAGCCAGTGTCCCAGCCAGGGAGAACAGTGGACCTTCTATTTAGTCTCCTGCTTTTTATGCCTCATGAAAAGCTGGCTTGTTTAACAGTGAAAGCCTCTAGCAGCGACACCATTCCCTAAGATGCAGTCGGCCTTCTGCTGTCAGTTTCAGTCTAAGAAATTATTCTCTTGCTGAGGAAAATCCACCTGATTCCTCATCCTTATGGGCAACTCCTGGTTTATAATACGATAGCTACTTTAGCCAGCTCTGAAAGTAGCGACAGCAATGAGAACCTAGCTATGGAGCTCGCGCAGCCTTGCGTCTGGACTCTCCTGGTGGCTTTCCCCAGATGTGCTGTAACCACAGGAATGTGTAGACTGGGACTTGGAAGAGTGGAGAGGAGGTTTTATGAAATTCAGATACAAATCACAAAGAACCTTAGATTTAAAGGAAACCATAACGACTGCTTAGTTCCAGGACGATCAAATTTGGCTCTGTATGAAGCCAAGTTTAAAACATTAAAATAAATACAGGTTCTTAGTTTCCACCCTGGACCTAGGGAGCTTTGAATTTCCCAGAGTGGGGTCCAGGAATCTGTCTTTTAAAAATACTTCCTGATTTGGGAACAATGATATTTTAACTCCTATAAACGAGGAAGATTATTCCAGAGGGTAGGAGATCCATGCAAAGTCACTAGAAATATCGAGTCATGAAATAAGATCCTGTCAATATAGACCAGGCAAACAAAGGAGGTGGCTGTTTGCATACGGCATTTTGACCATTTCAATTACCTCATTGTTCTATAGGAGATTAAAAGTCCAGTCTGCAAACACCAAAGACCAGAAGCCATCAAAGAGTGTTTGTTCACCTGCTAATCAATGCTGATTATTTATTAGGTGCTTCTGAGTCCAGTGAAGGTAGTATGGCTGGGTGTGCATTTGGCTAAGGGAAGCCACTGTCAAAAGTTGCTGAACTCCCCCTGCCCCGGGTTGGTGGCCATTCCCAGCACTGTGTCACCTTTATTAAGCCTTAAGCCTTTGCCACCAAGTGAGAGTAGCATTGCTCCTATATGACTTCAGCCAGAGGGCACTGCAGTGAATCCTACACAATGTGCTTCCGAGGTAATCCTGGGTTTTACTAAGGAGAGCGATATTTCAGAGGACATGGCACCATTCGAGGTAGATGTCATCTCAGGACTGGAAAGAGCCTTAAGTATAGGTGGCATCTGCTATGCACCCTCACTGACAGATAAGGAACAACTCCAAGATGTTAACAGCGAGTTAGTGGCAAGATTAGCATTACATGTTAGTTTTCCTGACTTGAATTTCAGTGTTACCTCAACTATGGCCATTTAAGAGCTGTCAGTTCATTTTGTCTTGGTTGAGAGTCTAGGGAGGTGACTGAACACAGCTGATGTGTTTGGTTTAGTTCTGTTTTACAAGACTTTCTGAGAAAATGATGGCCCTCCCTAAGATCTGACTATATGCAAGACAAAGTCAACAGGGTGCTGTCTCTAGTGACTCTCCCCTGAAGCTCACCTGTACAGCCTGGGGCTGTGAGCTGTGTGTGGGGTACACATGGCTCTAAACTAGATTCACTCCTTTACTCACTCACAAACATTTATTAAACACCAAAAACTGGCCTAGATTCTACAGGTATAGCATGAATAGAATAGCTCACACACAAATAGAAGAGAAAGAGTAAAGTCAAAGAATATATATATACACACATATATGTGTGTGTGTATGTATATATATATATATATTTTTTTTTTTTTTTGAGACAGTCTCACTCTGTCACCCAGGCTGGAGTACAGTGGTGTCATCTCAGCTCACTGAAACCTCCACTTCTTGGGTTCAAGTGATTCTCCTGCCTCAGCCTCCCAAGTAGCTGGGACTACAGATGCCCACCACCATGCCTGGTTAATTTTTGTATTTTTAGTACAGACAGAGTTTCACCATGTTGGCCAGGCTGGTCTTGAACAACTGACCTCAAGTGATCCACCTACCCTGGCCTCCCAAAGTGCTGGGATTACAGGCATGAGCCACGACACTTGGCCAAAGAAGATCTTTTCAGATGATGATATGTGCTATGTACAAAGTAGGCATTAATCTAATCACTCAATATAGATAAGAAACTCTCTGCAAATAAAGTAGGAAAAGAGAACAGTCCAATAGAAAAGCCAGTGAAGTGGGAATTTGTGATTTACAGAATGGGGCGATGGGGACAAAGTCTTCATAAACGTGCCGTGCGGTCACAGCCTGCCCGGAGCAGCCCTTGGCCCTGGCTGCTGTGGGAAGAGCTCAGTACCCTCTTGCACGGGCCCTCCGGCACTGGCACTCTGCATCTGGTGTGCACCCACCGGGGTTCTGGTGAGCTCGGGTTTTTCTCCTAAGCTGTTTCTCATTCCTCTCATTCCTGTCTGTCAGAAAGAAATAGCAGCCTCAAGCTCAACTTGGTGTTCATAAACTCATTAGTAACCTGAGAGCTGCCTGTTGGTGCAGTGAGGTCCCCGGAGCACCTCTCAGGATGGGCCAACTCAGGAAGCTGGTTCCTGAAGCCTGCAGGTGAATATGGGGAGGAGGGAGCCCCATGCACCACGTGCTGGAGGAAGGCCTCTGGCTTGGCTCAGTCAAATTAAGGGCATCACGGGCATAATGTCTCCAGCTTCCCTATGGCCAATTAGTTCCACTCCTAGATAGATATATCCCAAAAGAAATTTCACCCAAGTCTATCCCTGCAGCAGAACAGCAAGGAGGTGAGGAGCTGGAGGCCAGTCCGGGCTTGACCTCAAGTGCACAGAGTGGGAAATGGGCCTAGGCGGGATGGTGTGGAGCACGGCCCTCCAAGAGACCTCCATGAAGATGTGCCCTCAAGGCTTGGTCCTGAAGGACAAAGGAGAACTAGGATGGGGTCTATAAAATGACACTGAAGGACACGCCTGCCAAACACAGTAGCCCATTCTGCAGTCAGATATTCAAACAAAAAGGCATCCCTAAACACCTCAGGGGTGTGGGGAACTGGAGCCGGAAGTGGGAATAAAAGGGAATCAGTATACAAAACCAAGGAGGCCCTACACAGTGTGATAAAAACTTTAACTCGATCCTTGGTTCAGTGGTTAAAAGGAAAATGAGGGGTGGGGGTAGGGGGGTGGGGTAGAGACAGAGAGATGGGGAGGAAGGGAGGAGGGCGATCCAGGCAACTGGGCTTCACAGGATGAGAAGGAGCCAGGTAAGAGCCAGGGTTCTGTGCCTTGCTGGGTGAGCACAGTCTTTCACACCGCAGATGAACCCAGTGTGAGCCTCAATCCTCCCAGTAATAAGAGGACTAGAGAAACACCGAGAGAGGCCCTAGCAGGAGCAGCTGGTGCTCAAACAGATTTCCAGCAACCACAGGGATCACATGAGGAGCAGAAGAGGCCGTGTCTAGAAAGGAAATCCAATTCAACGAGACCCACGGATGAGCTCAGATTCAGCCTATGTAGAAATGACAGGGAGGCAATCTCCATGGCATGAACACAAGGAGAGTGCAGACCTGCAAGGATAAGGAGGATGGGGTCCAAGACCAGAACCAAAGGCCCTCTGCAGCTGCACTTAGGAAAGGATAGGTAAGCAAGTGGACAAAGCAGGGTGCACACGAATAAAGGAAAGCCTGAAAGCCGCCAGGGGCGAGACGCTACAGCTGCGGCATGGCAGTAAGGCCTCGAGACTCAGGGGATCTTACTCCCCATAATCTTGGCCATGAAGCTGGTGAAGTGCTCGGTGCCTCAGTTTCCTCAGGAGGCAAGCACTGATGTTCAGGGCTACAGTGATTGTCCAGTGACACAATAAAGGTGCTCAGAGCAACAAGTGGATACCGGGAGCTCTCTCCTGGTCCTTGCTGTTGAAAAGAAAGGCTGCAAGTTCTTATTTTTCAGGTGGGGGTACCTTGGCATCAAATGAGCTCCCACGTGGGCCCGAGGACTCTCGATCCTTCATCCCTGGGGAATGATGGAGGCCAAGGGCATCATGGGAATGGCAATAAATGTCTCCAGGTGCCAGAAAGCTGGATTCTAGAACCCAAAGGTCAATGAGCTCAATGTCAATGCCAGTTCTAGAACAAGTGGCTGGGAGCTCCAATATGAATGAAAGTGAGCAGGGACCAGCAGTGCCACTCCAAGAACCAGCTGCATGGACTAACCCTCACTGTTCCTGTCCTTAAAACAGGGTCACTGTATTGCAAACCCCCTTCCTTAACAAATGAAGCCACTCAGTCAACGTATACTTATTGAGGGACTCCTTTGTTTTTGGTAGGCAGTTTGGGGATGGAACTGTTTAAAATTTCTCCAGCCAGCTGCAGTGAGCCAGGATCCCGTCACTGCACTCCAGCCTGGGCAACAGAGCAAGACCCAGTCTGTATCAGTTCATTCTCATGCTGCTATGAAGAAATACCCAAGACTGGGTAATTCATAAAGGAAAGAAGTTTAATTGACTAGCAGTTCTTCAGGGCTGGGGAGGCCTCAGGAAACTTACAATCACGGCAGAAGAGGAAGGAAACATGTCCCTCTTCACATGGTGGCAGCAAGGAGAAGAATGAGAATTGAGCAAAGGGGGAGCCCCTTATGAAACCATCAAATCTTGTGAGAACTCACTCACTATCATGAGAACAGCAGCGTGGGGGTAACTGCCCCCATGATTCAATTACTTCCCACTGGGTCCCTCCCATGAACCGTGCAGATTATGAGAACTACAATTCAAAATGAGATTTGGGTGGTATGCCAAACCATATCACTGTCTCAATATAAAATGTAAATAAATAAAAAATAAAATCTTACCAGCCTCAGGCTACACAGATCAGGAAACTGAGGGCAGGGAGGAGTTGCTTACTGGGTCTTCTGGGCCCTGGGTGTGAAGAAAACATGATGCAGTGGCTGGTGTTTGGCCAGCCTGAGCGGGCAAGCTGGAAGAGAAGGAGGAGGAGGGACAGGAGAAGGAGGACAACGGAGGCGGGGAGGGGATGGAGGATGAGGTAGAAGAGAAGATGAGGAGGAGTGGGGAGAGAAGGAAAGAAGGTGGGGATATGAGAAAGGAGGAGAGAAATAACAAGAGGAAGGCAGGAAGGGAGAGAAGGAGGAGAAAGAGGGGCTAGAGGAGGAAAAGGGGCAGAAGGGGGAAGAGGAGGAGGAGGATAGAGGGAGGAGGATGGGGAGGAGGATAGAGGAAGGAGGATGGGGAGGAGGATAGAGGGAGGAGGATGGGGAGGAGGATGAGGAGGAGGAGGAGGATGAGGAAGAGGACAAAGAAGAGGAGGAGGAGGGAGATGAGGGGAGATCTAAGAAGAGGAGAAGAGAAAGGGAGGAGGGGAAGGAGTAGCAGCAGCAACAGCCTGTGGGGGCCTGGGCAGGAACAGCACAAACATGCCACCCTGAGGATAATATGGGGGAAAGGTGGTGGGAAAGCTGGGGCTGCCAGCATCTAGCAGCTCTGGGTTTGGCGATGTGGTAGTCTGGAAAGCAGTTCCAGAACACTGGTGCTGACAGACTGAATGACCAAGGGTTGAGGGTGAGAGGAAGGACAGAAAGTGGCGTGTAGGTCAGTCCTCTCAGGGTCTGAATCGTTTGCCCTCGAGCCATCTTGCTGTGCACTAGTGCCGTGCTGCAGCCCTTAGAGGGTCCTGATTCCAGACATTTCTTCTCAGACACTGTGTCTACCTAATCTCCAGAGGTGAAATTTATAAAAGGTAGTTTGGGGCCGGGCGCGGTGGCTCAAGCCTGTAATCCCAGCACTTTGGGAGGCCGAGACGGGCGGATCACGAGGTCAGGAGATCGAGACCATCCTGGCTAATACGGCGAAACCCCGTCTCTACTAAAAAATACAAAAAACTAGCCGGGCGACGAGGCGGGCGCCTGTAGTCCCAGCTACTCGGGAGGCTGAGACAGGAGAATGGCGTGAACGCGGGAGGCGGAGCTTGCAGTGAGCTGAGAGCCGGCCACTGCACTCCAGCCTGGGCGGCAGAGCAAGACTCCGTCTCAAAAAAAAAAAAAAAAAAAAAAAAAAAAAGGTAGTTTGGGATGAAGATTATATGCTTTCTTGCTTTTAGATTTATAAAGCACTATAAATACATATATTTTATTATTCTTTGAGATACAAGAAGTTACAGTTCAGAATTTCCTAACACAGAAGACTCCATGGTTATGTTCTAATAGGACCCAAATCAGAAAACTTGGATTTGCCCACAGATGTGTATGGCATGCTTCGTGCTGCATATGTCTAAGAAACTCCTGTGTATCACTGTGTTGATGACCACATAGCATACTATAATTAAAAGATCGATTTTGAGAAAAAAGACTCAAATGTGATATTGAGAAGCACCTCAGGGTCACTTTCCTTGGAACTCTGGGCACAGGATGAGGGGTGGGCAAGGGGTGACTTTAAGCTCCCAAGTTTCCTGGGCAGCTGGATTTGCTCTTCAAAATCCTAATTACTAAAAATTCTAGCTCCCAATCTGTGCCCTGCAACTTCGTCCTCTAGCTAGCTGTGGAAGCTGGTGGGCTCAGCGCTGTCTTCTTAGAACAAGGAGGAAAACATGGTTCATTCACTTCTGCAGCGATGCCCATTCAGACATGGAAAGGCCGTATTAGCCATCCTTCTGTGTTCTCATACTCTGCCAAGTGTGTCTTGTTTCTGCCACAGCCTCACTAGGCAGTCCACTCGAACAGCAATGCTTGGATTAATGTGCTAACTGACACTCGAGAGGTGACAGGGTGTTGAAGCTCAGCAGCCGCCTTCCCATCAGCCTGAGAGATGACCCTCCTCTGCTCCCCCCACACCACTTACACAGCAAGCCTGGGGCAGGCTGGGCCGTCTTTGTTCCTTTGCATCTGCTCACATTCACCTAAACGGGTGGCCATTACATCTACAAACGGGTTCAGTGGTGCGAACCCCTGCAATGCCTGCTTAGCACTTCTGTACAAAATCACCATCCATAGGCACCTCTCTGCCTTGGTCAGCAGAGCACCTTTTTTCAATCTAAGGTAGTATTGCATTGAGACGCTTCTAGCCTTCTTCCACATGCACTTGTAGTTACAACATGTCTGAGAGAGAGACAGGAGTAGCTGGAACTGGGGTGAGGCCAGTGAGGTGCTGGCTTCAGGTGTGAAGCTTAAGGGGGTACCCAAAAGCTCAAGAATCAAAATAAGTAACAGTTGAAGGCAATAATTGTTAAAAAAAAATCAACATGAATGCAAAATAACCCATGATGAACAAATATCAAAATTTTAAAGGAAGACAGGATTAAATGAATTTAAATTAAGTATAGGTGCTGAGCCCTACACTTGTGTGACTCGAGAATGCCTCTCTGGCTTGCCCAGACCTAGACTGGCTGGAAAGAGCTCCTGAACAGAACAGCAAGGTCTGTGCTTTGCAGACACGCAGGAAAGGCAGTTTCCTTGATGCTTCTGGTTTATAGACCAAGCCCTGGCCCAACCTAACCATAAATAAGGCTGAACACCCAATATTTAAAGGCAAGAAATGAATGCACCACCCTTCATTGCCCTACGGTCTTTAACATGCTGATGGCCACACATGGAAGTCACTCAGATCCCAGGAGCCCTCCTCCCAGGGTCACTCTCCTCCTGCACGGCTTGTCCTTCCCACTTAGCTTGTAGGTCCTATCCGCCCAGCCCAAAGCACCTCTCTGCCTTGGTAGCTAGCCCAGTGCAGAGCCACCAGGCCTTGCTCTAGTTAAGGAACACCAATGTCTTCCACCAGACCATAGGCTCAAGGAACACAGGTTCCTCATCTGTGTTGGAGGAACTCCATAAGTCCTTTCAAGGATGGATAATCATCCATGTGCTCCTGGATTCCTAATTTCCATCCATTTCCAGCAACTGTGTTGAGTTCTTCATTTTCTAGCTTCTCAGTGGCTTCTCCCAGTACCCAGTACCAATCTCAAGTCTGAATGTGTCTGTTCCTGTGCTTTAGATTCAGATGCAGCATGTTGGTCACTAGGTAAATGCATGGGGGCACCTGTGGACATCTAAGATGAACATCCTGCAGGACAGTGACAGAGTTTCCCTGCATGAGCAAAGTATAACTGAGAAATCCCAGAACCTGCACTGATACCAGGACCTGAGCCTCAATCCTTGAAGTTGTTCTGAAGCTGGGGAAAACACCATCTTTCCTAACAATTCAGCAACATCAACCTAGAAGGAGCTTGAGGGAGCAGCCCTAAGAGGCTGTACATGCAGCACGTGGACATGAAGGCACCTGTGTTTTGGGTGAGGTTGTTCCTTGAAAGCATCGCACCAGCCATGTTGGTGCTGCCAACACCAAATAAGCCTTGCTGCAAAGCAGCATTCCCCACCTGGATCTCTCAGCAGGGTTAGCCCCAAAACGCTGAGCCCAGCAGGCCCCAACCAGTCCCATATCCCTCCAAAGTGGAGCTTTCAAGTCACAGGAGCCAGGACATGAACATCACGGCCACTTGCCACCCCTCTCCCACCACCTTTGGGAGCTCAGCCCTCCTTCAGTCACAAGAAGAAGGTGGGGACATCCCTGGCCCACCCTGTTAATGAGCCCTTCTAAAAAGACTGGTTTCAGAGGCACCACTGCCTGGACAAACTTTAAATTGTGTGTAAAAATGCACGTGTATGTTTACTGCAGCACAATTCACAATTGCAAACATATGGAACCAATCTAAGTGCCTATCAACTGAAGAGTAGATGTGGTACATATACGCCATGGAATACCACTCAGCTATAAAAAAGAACAAAATAATGTCTTTTGCAGCAACTTGGATGGAACTGGAGACCATTATTCTAAGTGTAGTAATTCAGGAGTGGAAAGCTAGATATTGCATGTTCTTACTTGTAAGTGGGAGCCAAGCCACAGGCATGCAAAGGCATAAGAATGATATCACAGACACTAGAGACTCAGAAGTGGGGATAAGAGGGGGATGAGGGATAACAAACTACATATTGGGTATGACGTATACCACTCAGTAATGGGTACACTGAAATCATAGCCTTCACGTATACAATTCATCCATGTAACCAAAAACCACTGGTACCCCTAAAGCTATTAAAATAAAAATGAATGAATGAATGATATGTAAAAAATTACTGAAAGAGAAAGTAATCCCTTTGAGAGCGTCTTCCATGCCCTCGACACACATATCCTTCACCCATAGCCTAGATGTAATAAGGAAGTGTGATGACAGGCAAGTTCAAGGCAAAAATCTTTTGAAAAATAAAAACACCCAGTCATAGTCAATTCCTATGAAGTTATTTTTTCTCCTTTTTTTTTTGTCATAAAAGGTAATTAATCTGAAAAGAAATGGTTTTTACAGAAGTATTTTACCATTACCCAGTTTTTTATATTTGTGCAAATTGATTTTTTATACTTTATTTTTGTATTAAAAATATACCAACATATCTATTGCAGTGAAATTTTGAAAAGGGAGCAGTCTACTATCAGAGTGTTCCACAGTTTTCCAACATAATTTTAAATAAATCCTTTGAAATTTCACCCCTTCCCAACAGCTAACATTATGATTTGGCTTTTCAGTTTTTCTCTAGTAGACTCTGAGGTTCTTAGAAGTAAAGGATGAACCTTCAAACACGTGCACTCAGACCATGGCCCAGAGAGGGAGGCTGTTACTAAGTATACCTGCTGAATTAATAAATAAATGGACGTTGACAGTAGGCATTTCCTTCGGCAATAATTCAGTCTTTCCCAGAATGTGTATTGTAAAATAAGATTGAAACTAGGGTAAAGAACACAGTCATCAGTGCTACTTGTAGGTACTCTTTCTATGTATAAAGCACAAGGACCTCATTTTCCTTGTTCCTTCCCTGTTCCTGTGACTTTACAACTGGGCCACTGGATGAATGCCTTTGGTCCTGGCCAGAATCTGGCCCTTGTGTAACCACAGCCTGCCCATCTGTGGCTGATCGTGGCCTTGCAGGAATGAGGCCCTGGGGTACAAGAGCTTCTACTGTTTCAAGAGATGCTATAAACATGGAGTTTTATGGGAAATCTCTTGATTTTAAAATATTTGTCCATATTTCATTTGTTTTGCTTTTAGACAAATCTTGTCTCAGGTCTGTCTCTGGGCCCCCAATTTGCAATTCATGTGCTATGGACTGAATAGGTGCCCCCAAAATTCATATGTTGGAACCTAACCCCCAGTGTGCTGGCATTAGGAGGTGGGGACTTTGGCAGGTGAAGCCTTCAGGAATGGGAGTAGTGCCCTTATGAAAGGGGCCTCAGAGACCTCGTTTGGCAGAAGGAGCCGTCTTAGAAGCAGAATGCAGGTACCCCCCAGACAAGAAATCTGTAGGTACCTTGATTTTGAACTTCCCAGCCTCCAACACCGTGAGAAATAAATGTGTTGTTTATAAAGCCCCCAGTCTATGGTATTCTCTTACAGTAACCTGCGTGGACTAAGCCACGATGCTCCCAACCAAACTGGCACACAGCCCTCAGAACCAAGCACAGCCTACTCCCTTGCTTCACTGAGATCGCTTCTCAATTTTCACCTCCTTCTCAGAGGCTTTCCCTGCCCATCCTTCAAATGTGATTGAACAAATGATCAAATCACATTTGTTCATGTGTTAAGCTGTCACCTCCCCTCACTAGGGTCTCAGTGCCAAAGGGACAGGGACCTCCTGTGCATGTCCTCTGTCTCTCCTTAGCTCCTGGACATGCCCAGCACACAGCAGGCTCTCAGAAAAACCCACCTTGATTGTGGGGAAGGACAGAAAGCAGCCATCCTACAGAGAGCTGGGCCTTTCCTAAGCTGATGGTTGAGGGCCTCTGTTCACCGACATACAATGTCTGACCTTTCTTTCACATCTACTCAATGACTCGCTTTTGCTTCCCAAGACATTACAGAAGACTTTCCAACAGCTATTCAGTCTGATAGAAACCTTAAAATGATTCTGGCCGGGCGCGGTGGCTCAAGCCTGTAATCCCAGCACTTTGGGAGGCCGAGACGGGCGGATCACGAGGTCAGGAGATCGAGACCATCTCTGGCTAACACGGTGAAACCCCGTCTCTACTAAAAATACAAAAAGCTAGCCGGGCGAGGTGGCGGCGCCTGTAGTCCCAGCTACTCGGGAGGCTGAGGCAGGAGAATGGTGTGAACCCGGGAGGTGGAGCTTGCAGTAAGCTGAGATCTGGCCACTGCACTCCAGCCTGGGTGACAGAGCGAGACTCCGTCTCAAAAAAAAAAAAAAAAAAAAAAAAAAAAATGATTCTGGAGTGCAGAACCTGGACTCTCCCGTGCTTCCCATGGGAGGAAGCCAAGATCTGGGCGGAAAGAGCACAGTTCAAGGTCAGGCTGCAGGTTTGTGCTGGTAACCAGAGGCCACACTGTTCTAGTCTCACATGGGGTCAGCAGCGGCGCATGCCTTGGAATGGTGTAGGACCTAAATGAATAACTGCAAAATACTTCTCTCCTCCTCCTTCCTGATATAAAGCCATCAGGACCCCCCAGGCCGCAAGCTGGGGCAGAAACCACCACTCCTCCCTCTGCACACAAGCCATGAAGGCAGCCGCCCGCCCCGAGCACGGCACTCACCTTTGAGGACAGGCCTCTCCCCGATGCTGTGGATGCTATAGGCAGCACTGGACAGGGGTGCATCTGGGATGAGCTCTGCGAGTAGGTACCCCGAATACCAGGCACACAAGGAGGCAAGGACCAGGAACACCACCTTGAGCGGGCCTGCAGAGAGGACACCAAGCAGCTGCTGTGAAGGACTTGGTGGTGGCCCCGGCCCTTGGCTCTCCCCATCCCTCCTGTGGCTTTTCATCCCGGCCCAGTGTCAGGGGACTGAGCTACAGGCAAGGTGGGAGGCGGTGTCAGGGCCTTCAAAGTAGACAGTATCAGAGAATACAAACAAGACAGGAATGCTTTCAAGGGCAAGTTGTATTTGTTGTTGGTTTGGGTCTTAAGTGCTTCCTGGAATGCTAATGCCAAAACAGCTAATCAAGCACCTTGTGAACCAGCATGCCCAACGTGAACCTGAAAAAACAAAGTGGCTCATTCCCCTTGTGAGACACAACTGGATTTGAGCATTGCTCCTGCAATTACACTGAAACTTCAGGGGTAAAGCTCTGTCTCTTTTGTTTATTTCCATATCACCAGCACTGGGAATAGTAGCTGACGCCAGCAAGCATGCAACGGATTCCTGCTGGATCGAGGCCTGGTCACGTAACACTGGGGAAAAGTCCCCAAACCTGTTCTATCATTGCAGATGTGCCTGCTGGGCCAGTCAAGGTTCCCAAAGACAGAAAGTCCCTGGAGATATATTTCCGGTTGATTGGCAACAATATCTTATTTCTCTTGTTTGATGTGAGCAGCACAATTTCCAAGGAAAAGACATTGATCTCCTCCTGGGTCACCAGAGGCCTGGGGGGCAGCTCTCTGTCTTTTCATAGGCAACCCATGGCCTAGGCTTTTAGAATTTGCTCCCTAAATACAACATAGATCAGAACTCATTCCGCAGTTCACTTACCCGGATTGCTACCATGCAGGGATGACCACAGGCCCTGAGTAGGATGGGTCTGGTGTATGTGCCTAATGCATTTAAGTATGTGCTAATAGGTACAGTCCTAAGAAGTAAGAGAAGGAAGGAAGAAGGGAGAGAGACAGGGAGGAAAGAAGAAAGGAAGTGAAGGGGAAATGAGGAAAGGAGGAAAAAGGAAAGGAAGAGAAGGGAATGTCGAGTCTGAAGGGCCCAACAATGGGCCCCACCCCTCCACCCACCCAGGGTGCAGCTCTGGACCTCAGCTGGACTTCCAGCACCTAGAGATCGTCCTTTCCTTCTCAGGAACGCAGCTGTCCCCAGCCCATGCACTGGCTGTACTGCACCAAGGCAGCGTGTGCTTGTGCTTGGAGGCCCAGCGCTTCAGCAGAGGGAGCCATGGGGATGGAACGAGATGTTTCTGGTTAGCCTTGGGGTTTTGTTTTGTTTTGCTTTTTTGAGTGCATATTTCAACACCATTTTTAAATTTTGAATTTCCAAACTGCTAAGATTGTTAGACAAGTAAGCATAGGTGGTTTCCTCTGGGGAGAGGCCCAAGGCAGTGTGATGAGTGCAGTTTCTAGGACTGGAGGGGCATCTCAAAGTAGTTAAACCAGACACAGAAAACAAAATGAGACAGGTGTGAGCTTGCAGGTCCCTCTCCTGCAGCAGCGCCAACGGCTGTGCTCAGCCACCTGTGGGCGCTACATTCCCGGCTTACTCCTCTGCAACAGTGGTCTCTGCCTAGAGGGTGCTCTTCCCTATGCAGCCCAGCCACAGCGCCCACACAGATGCTACAGACGCCTCCCTCCAGGGCCACGCAGCATGCCTGGGACACTGTGGGTCACTGATGTTCCAGAAAATTCTGTTGGATGAACACAGAGTGCAGAGTGGGCTATGACAACAGCGGTGACAAAGGCAAGGGCCGTCCCCTGTATCCTGTGCATGTGGGTCACAGCTGGACTATTTCATCCAAGTGTTGTATTTGAAGAAGGAAACTGGCTAAACAGACAATGTTCAGGAGCTCTTCTAGACAACATGCCACACCTGAGATCCTGAGCAACAAGCTGCTGTTTAGCTTGGAGTAGGCTGAAAAGGAACATTATCTACCTTTTGAATGTGTAACAAGCAGCTACACAAAGGAAGAGGTAACTATTTGTTCAGCGGAACAAAAACAAATAGGTGGACATGACAGAGAAGAAAATGGGGAATAAATAAGCCAAGTGCCCTCACAAGAAGAAGGGTAGCTAGCCCATGGCGGGTCCTGGTGTGGCAGGGAGCTCTCTTCCGGGACACTTTTCAGGACTCCCAGGAAGACTAGAGAGTATCTGTGCTTTGGGTGAGGGGCGCATCCAGTGGCCTCTAGGTTGGGGACAGTCTAGATTACAACATGCACCTGGCTGGGAGAAGCCATGACCTAGAGTCCTAGAGTCCGGAGGCAGATCCAGCCGCTGGCACTGGGATCGGCACATCATCAGAAGATGGGTGATAAGCTGGACCAGCAGCCTGTACTCAGGTCTAGCACAAAGTCACAGAAGTATCCCAGCCACGAGAGAGAGGGCAGGACGTAGTAGCCAGGAGGTGACAGACAAAATCCAGGCAGGCAGCATCATTTCCTCAGGCTGCTGTAACAAACTAACACAAACCGGGAGGCTTCAACAATAGACATTTAGGCTGGGCTCAATGGCTCACGCCTGTAATCCCAGCACTTTGGGAGGCCAAGGTGGAGGGATGGCTTGATCTCAGGAGTTTGAGACCATCCTGGGCAACATAATGAGACCCCATGTCTACAGAAAAATTTTAAAAGAATAGTCAGGTGTGGTGGTGCAGACCTGTAGTCCCAATTACTCAGGAGGCTGAGGCAGGATTGCCTGAGCCCAGAACTTTGAGGTTGCAGGCAGCTACAACTGCAATATTACACTCCAGCCTGGGTGACAGCAAGACATCATCTCTTACAAAAAAAAAAATTGAAATTGAAATTTATTTTCTCAAGATTCTGGAGGCTGGAAGTCCAAGATCAAGGTTCCTCTGAGCCTCTCTCCTTGGACTGTGGATGGTGTCTTCTCTCTGTGTCCTCACAGGGCCTCTGTGTGTGTCCTCATCTCCTCCTTATAAGGTCACCAATCAGATTGGATCAAGGCTCACCCTGATGACCTCATTATACCTGAAATACCTCTTTAACGACCCTATCTCCAGATCCAGTCGCATTCTGAGATACTGGGCAGGGATTAGGACGACAACATGTAAATGGGGTTGGGGAGTTGTGCGGGGAGGCACAATTCAGCCCCAACATAGCACCGGGTGAGCTGTGGCACAGCCTCTCTGTGGGTTGAACATTAGCAATCAGAGCTCAGTCCTGGGAGTGAAAGCAGGATGGGCAGGAGCCAAGGCAGCCTGTCAAGACAGAGGCTCAGACACCGAGCAGCAGGGAAGAATCAGCCCCTAAGCTGGGACACACTTGGGAAGAAGAAAGCTTGGGAGCCCAGGGCTTCTACTAAGACAACTCCCAGAGCCCCAGTGGGCCTGCCCCAATGGGAGGAGACCCAGCAGCTTCAGAGGCGGGGCAGGAAATACAGAGTCCAGGAACACTTCTGTGATTTTGTAACCAGGATCCTGCCTTTCCCGGAAACATAATAAAGTCATCATTAGCTAATGGAAATGTCTTCCACTGTGCTTGCTGAGCAGCAGACAGGATGAGTGAGTGTTAGAGCAAAGGCTGTTCTTAGCACAGGAGGAAAGCCAGTGAACTTTCTCCTAAGAGACTCACCTCTAGTGTGTCTGCCTCTGTGTGAATGTGTGTGGGTGCACGTGCACGTGTCCCAGCCAATCCCCACTCTCAGATCCACAGGGGTCTCAGGAGCGCCCTGTCTGCTTCACTTAAGAGCCAGAAACTGGGGGCAGTGGCTCACACCTGTTACCTCAGCATTTTGGAAAGCCGAGGAGCCCAGGAGTTCAACTTGAGGCCAGGAGTTCAAGACCAGCCTAGGCAACATAGCAAGACCCCATCTCTACAAAAAGTTTAAAAAAATTAGCTGGGCATGGTGGCATGTGCCTGTACTCTCAGCTACTCAGGAGGCTGAGGCAGGAGGATTACCTGAACCTACGAGTTCAAGGCTGCAGTGAGCTACGATCGCTCCATTGCACTTCAGTCTGGGCTACAGAGCAAGACCCTGTCTGTAAACAATAAACATCTAAAAAGTGCCAGAAAGAAAGTAATCCTGAAACCAAATGGATATGACACCGGGTTACAGGTAGGAGGATTTTAGGGCTCTCCCCCTCCCTCCAATCCAAGGGCCACCTAAAAAGGATAATCTCAGACCCTAGGATCCACTTCTGTTGATGGGATTTCCTTCAACCTGTATGAGGACAGGGAAGCTGCTGTCACTGCTCCCTTGCCAACATGTATTCAGATCACCTCACCATGAAGGCCACACCCACACCTTTTGTACTTGAGAGGCCAGGATTGCTGAGGGTGGATGGTCCGTATTTTGGGACTCACTGTCTTTGGGATCCCAGGCTTTGCTGGCCTCAGTGTCCACTGTCATCACTGTCCTGGGCACTGGGCAGGAGGGCTTTTTGGCAGAAGGGCTAGGAAGGGCCACTCTGAAACACCACAGCAGGTGTGCAGCATAACCCGCCTTGACTGTCCATACGCCAATGCCCATTTCAAGGCATTAAGATACCCACTACCAGGCCCTGCAGGTGAAGGCATGGTGGCAGCTCAACTTGCTCCTTCCATTCAGTCTGAATGTCCCTCCTGGGAACGTCTGCCTGGAGCAAACCCAGCACTGGACAGAAGCGTCCAGGACAACGCCCACCCCAAGAATGTCTCCTGATCTTTAGTTCATAAAATCAAAAGTGGGGGAAAGCAATGTAATCATATTCAGTATTGTCTGTAAGTCACCAGGAAAAAATAATTATACAATACAGAAATAATGGAAAACACTCTTCCAGAATAGCTATAATGAAAGTTGGTGCCCTAAGGAAGGAGATACATACCTCTCCTACAATCTACACAAGTTATCAAAAACAGTGTCATTCATAGTTTTTAAGCAAAATATGAATATTTTACACAAAGCAAAAACCTTAAAATGCGGCTTTCCTACATTTGGGAATGGTGCAGAAAAGACAGCATTTAGAACTTGCTGGAGTGTGATCACCACCAGAATGCCGGTGCTGGCAGGAATGGCGATGGTTTAGTCCAACACCCTCACCAGAGGACCTGAGATCCCTGACCAGGAAGTGATCTACCAAAGAGGCCCAGAGAACTTCCCACTTCTGAACCTTCCAGCCAGGCTGCGTCACTCCAGGAGGAATCCATATTCTTCAGATTATAGGAGGAGACCCGCAAAACCAATTAGAAAGGGCATGTGTGACAGAGGCCAGGGCAGTGGACACCAGGACCCGAGATGGCCTGTGACAGGAAAGTGACAGAGGACTGAGGCACAGCTAAGACAGACTGCAAGAAACGGCGATGACTGGTCAAAATAATGGGTTTCTCCTTTCCTTTTTCCTATTTTTCCAAATCGTCTACAGTGTCAAGTCGTTTGAAAAATGGGGAAAAAAAAAACAGCTTTATCAACTGGCAGCGGCCAGCCCCTACCTGGCGTGCGAGGTCAGGGGCGCAGGCAGGCATGTACCCTCTCCAGAAAGGAGAAGCGTAGGGAGCCCGGGAGGGGTGCGGGGCTGTGCCTGGGCTCCCCTCCAACTTACTTTCCAAGTAAAATGTTACAATGTTACATTCCAGGTTCCTCTCCTACCCCATGCACCCCGGCTGGGGCGGCAGGAACAGGCCGGGCGAGCGCGGGGAAACAAGGTCGGGGAACCCTGCTAGAAACCACCGCTGTTCGGGAGTCCCCTCTGGAATCGCTTCCCGTGTTCCTGATCCCAGGTCTAAGACTAGCCTCAGCGCCAAGCGCCAGCTCTCACCCTTTTGCTCAGTTTGGAGGGTCCCAGGCAGGGCCAGGAAGCGACCCTTCCCCCGGTGTCCTCCTTCCCGCCCCTATCCCCGCCCTGAGGCGGGGGCGCACTCACCGCTGACCAACGGGCGCATCTTCCAGGTACCGCTCCACTCCTGGCCCTGGCGGCAGCTCCCAGGCGACAGCAGCCAGCGGAGCCCCGGGTCAGGAAGGCAAGGGGCGGGCGGCGGTCGTGTCAGGCAGGGGCGGGCCAGCTGGGTGCGCGGCCAGTCGGGCAAATGGCAGGTGCAGGTGCGGACCCGGCAGGTGCGCGGGGCGGGCGTGGGAGGGGCAGGTGCGCTGGGCTGTGCCCGGGAGCTCTGAGGTCGCCGGCGGAGGGGGGCTGCTTTCCTGGCCGGGCTGACCCCGGGCCAGGGCTGATCTGACCGGAGAAGCCCAGCAGGATTGAGCTCTGAAGGGAGGAAACGGCGCCACTTGATACTTCCGCCCCCTAGGCTCCCATTTAATGTCTCCCAAGAGGAAAGGAAAGCATGACCCAAACGACAAAGCAGAGGCCCAGCCAAGTTCGCAGTCCATGTCCACTGTCTGAGGCCATCGGACTTCTTCCCTTCCTCCAGAACAGTCGCAGCCTAGCCCAGCCCAGCCCAGCAGGCGCCCCACCTCTTTTCTCTTTTACTGCCAGGATGATGAATTCATTCTGGGAAAGTGAAGCAAGGGCCATGTCCAGCCCCTCTGGCCATAGCACAGGTCTGCAAGTCCTCCTTTATATGATATGATGTCCACAGTATCTACATATGATTATAGCAGCAAACCATATACAACCAAACATTCCATCTACAGGAAAATGGAGGAACAAATTTTGGTCTATTCATGTGGAGTACAACTCAGCAAACAAACAAAAAACCATGCCCCACTGACAAGGGCAACAACATGATGACTCTCAAATGCGACATGCATACATACTGTATGATGAGGTTGAAGAATGGATCAAATTCATCTGTGGTGACAGAAGTCAGAACAGTGGTTTCCCCTGAGTGCAGATGCACAGTGGTGTTGAGTAAGGCGGAGCAAGGGAAACTTTCTGGAGCAACAGAAAGTCGTGTTTGTCTTGGTGAATATCCAAGAATTCTACATTAAAAAGTTACAGAGCTATATACATCAAGGATTTGTGTATTTTACTGCATATAAATTACACTTCAATAAAACATGCTATCTAAAAAAGAAAAAACAAATGGTTCAAGATGACAGAGCCAATCAGGGGAGTGGACCTTTGCACGTCATTGTCACTTGAAGGTACATTCATAGCTCTGTCTGGTCAACATGGTCAAGTGCCATTTCAGGCCTAGAGTGGCCTCGGGAAGCCTGCTTTCAGCTCTGATTTGCTGAGCATACTTCAGGCTGCCCCACCTCCTTCAGAAGGACTAGGATGAAAAATCTGTGGTTCCAACAGTGTGGGGTCTGCACTTCCCCACTACACTCTGTCCTGCCCTTCCTTAAAGGCCTCCTCTAAGCCTTGCTTCTTCTCTGCCCCACTCCCATTGGCCAACACAGGCCTCTGGTCATTCCAAACTCTCCAGCCACCCCTCAGCTCCTGAGAGGCTGGACCATGTGCCTCTGTGGCTTGGGAACATCGAGTCATCACCATGTAGATGCAGCACAGTCAGATGTAGACATCATTCACACACACGCACACTCTCACACACACAGTGAGACCCAGAATGGCTTCTTCTGCTTCATAATTTATATGTTCAGGTCTTCATTTGCCTTTCCTCAGACTCACATACCGAATTGCACGTGCTTTTCTTTTTAAATGTTAAGATATTGGGCTTAATGTTTTATTTCTTTCATATCCTCTCATAGGGCTTTGCATTCAGTGATCATTCAATTTATACTACAGCCCAGCAGGTCTCAAGGTGCAGCTCAGGGACTCCTGGGATCCATGAGACCCTAGAGGGAGTTTGAAAGGTCAAAACTTAATACGAAGACCCCAGCTGCACTTTTTGTTCTCATCCTTTCAGAATTCTACAGTGCACCATTCAGCTGTGCACGGGGAAGGTCTGTGTGACTCAGTGAACCAGCACTTTCCAAATGATGGATGTATAATAATCATTATACAAAAGTATATACATATATACAATCATTAGAGTGGGAAAGATTCATTCAAAGTGCCAGATAGAGCAATTAATTTTAACATGACAGTGTAAAACTACCATGCATCAAGTTTTGGTACAGTATCAAATAATAATATCCACAATGACATGGTTTGGCTGTGTCCCCACCCAAATCTCACCTTGTACCTCCCATAATTCCCACATGTTGCGGGAGGGACTCAGTGAAAGATTGAATCGTGGGGGCAGGTCTTCCCTGTGCTGTTCTCATGCTAGTGAATGGGTCTCAAGAGATCTGATGGTTTTAAAAATGGGAGTTCCTCTGCACAAGCCCTCTCTTTGCCTGCTGCCACCTACATAAGATGTGACTTGCTCCTCCTTGTCTTCCACCATGATTGTGAGGCCTCCCCAGCCATGTGAAACTGCAAATCCAATAAACCTCTTTCTTTTGTAAATTGCCCAATCTCAGGTATGTCTTTATCAGCAGTGTGAAAATGGACTAATACACACAATTATCTGAAAAGGGTATTAAGATACTCCTCACTGTTTCAACTATGTATCTGTGTGAAACTAGGTTTTTCTCCATACCTACAACGAAAACAACATATTGCAACAGACTGAATGCAAAAGGAGCCCTGAGAATCCAGCTGTCTTCTCTTAAGGACATTAAAGAGATTTGCAAAAATGTAAAACAATGTCATTCTTCTCACTAGATATTTTGTTTTGGAAAATAAAACTGTTCTTCATAAAACTATTAACGTTAACAGGCAATGGTTGTATTGTTTTTATTTCTAAGTGAATTAATAAATTAAAAATTTGTCGCTTTTTTTTTTTTTTAATACAGGGTCTCACTCTGTCACCCAGGCTGGAGTGAGGTGACACTGATCATAGTTCACTGCAGCTTCAATCTCCCAGGCTCAGTGCGATCCTCCCACCTCAGCCTCCTGAGTAGCTGGAATCACAGGTGTGTGCCACCACACCCAACTACTTTGTGTGTGTGTGTCTATGTGTGTATATATATATATATATATTTGTAGAGAGAGGGTTTTGTCATGTTGCTCCTCACTTTTAACTTTGAATGCAGTAAATATCAATTGCTGAAACTTCATAAACAAAAGCTCTTTGGGCTCCTCTGTCACTTTTAAGTGTATAAAGGGGTCCTGAGAAAAAAATGTTTGAGAACCACTGCTTTAGACTGCCTGGCTGAAACACGGAGCAGGTCCATTAGAAACTAAAAGGACAAATAACCTAGGTTTAGAGTCAGACTTGGGTGTCAATCAAGGTTCCTCACCAAACTAGCAGATTTGGAACAACTCATTTCATACTTTTTAAACTCAGATTTTTAAAAAAATATGTGAAATGGGGAAAATAATATCCTTTTAGGAACTGTTGAGATTAAATGGGAAAACACAAACATGCCAGCAGGCACTTACGCAGCCACCATTACTTATGCAGCTGCCCTTCAACCTGCAGGGCTGGGAGCAGCCAGGCTTGCTGAGCCAGGGGTGACATTATCCAGAATCAGGGCCAGCTGACCAACTATGTGGAAAGCAAGAGGCTCTCTGTGTCCCAGCATGCACCCTGGGAGAGCCAGAGGATGGTGCAGGGCTGATTCTTCAGAGCTCTTCCAACCTGGGAGAAGCGCGTGTTCATTTTGGAAGGGCCAGAAACCCAGACAGAGCACCTTAGTGGAAGTACAAGTCCTAGTTAAATTCAATTCAATCAGCCAGATGTGGATGAAGCACCTACTAGATCTCAGGCAATGTGTAAGCTTCAGAGATGCATCAGTGCGCAAAAGTGACACAGATGTGGAACTTGTGCCACTCACATTCTAGTACAAAGATACAGAAAATGAGGCAGCAGCTCACAGGGTCCCTAGGGAGGACTGACCTGAGGATGGGAGCAGTAAGAGTGGAAAACCCACAAAGGGCAGAGGACAGACAGTGACCCTACAGGTTCTTGTGCGTGACCAAAAGAGTGTGCATGATCATGTGGTGCCACCAAGAGGAACTGGTGATATGGGACTGGGGTAGGGTGAGGCTCATTGTGAACACAGCCATGGAGAGCCAGGGTCATGACTGGCAGGGCAGCGGAGAGACCACAGGCTTCTCCTGGAGCAAGAGGACCAAGAGACAAGGAAGATGCTGAGGCTGAAGAAGGCTGACTTTGGGTAGAAACTCCCACCCACCTTTCTGAATCATAGCTCTGCTGGTCGCTTCCCTGCAGCACCAGGTTGGGAGGATGAGAAACCGAGAGACCCGTGAACTCTGGCTTGGCAGAAGGCTTAGCCTAGATAAAAATTTCTGAGTCTGAACGGGGTCAGAGGAGGCAGGCAAAGGTGAACTGAGCTCTCCTGAAAGAGGGAAAGCCACCATTTTGGGTTGCTCCCCTTTTGTTCTGGGGAACAAAAGAAAGAGGGAGGGCCACCATTTGGGGTTGCTCCCCTTTTGTTCTGGGAAACAATCTGGGTGGACCCGGTGGTAATGCAAAGGTCCAGTTCCCAAGCCTGACGGTAGCTGGCACTGGGACGTGACTATTGCCCTCAGGAAGGACAGCCATTAAATGTTCAGGGCAATGTGTCCAAGCTTCTAAACTGGTTTTGTTGGTTCTGCTGGTAAAACTGCTACTTACAGACTGTTTCCCCTGTGAATCTCCTGAAGGTGCCAGATGTGTCTGTGCAGAAAATCCATGGCCCTCATTTGGAAAGGTGTGAGTTCACACTCTTAGCTGCAGCAATGCCCCCTGAAACATACACTGCAGGTTTTGGGAAGAATCCAAAGTTTTAGATGGTTTGATCTGCCACTGTGACTGGGGATGTGTATATCCTGCAGTTCCATGTGTCCCTTAGTTCCAAGTGTCCCTTACGGCTTTTCTGCATCATTGTGTTGCTCGTAGCCAGCATGGGGGGACAGGAAGAAGCGGAAGCAGAACTCAAGCCTAGCAAGGAAGAGACCCTGGCACATGGGTGACCCACTGTGGGAAGGAAAGGCAACCAACTCTCATGAACTTGAGTGACACGGAAGTAAGAAAACAGCTCCAAGGGGAGGCTGAAGCTATTATTGTCCATTTGTCAGGAAAGGAGACTCCAGTTAGAGTCCAGCTGGAAAAGAGGTTTTGACCAAAATAAGAATATAAATCAGTACTATAGTTTACAGGATCATCTACGTAGCTAGTCTTGAGGGTGGATGATGCTATGTGCTCACTTGAGCAGTATGGAAATCCCTGGCCACTCTGTCTTTTACCCATTAGGCTACTGAAGTGCACAGTCTGTGAGCAGCCCAACGCCACTCAGCTAGAGCCTGGGTCTCCTAAGTTGAGACCCTGCATCAGAGTCTTCTTGGTTCCAGTAACACATCCCATGCTTCCTCTTGTGAAGATGAATCCAAACTGAGAGGTCACCAGGTCAAGGGCAAGGGAAGATCCACATGCTTGTGCTGACCTCCCAGAGTCTGTGTGATCCTGCCACCACTTCTCTTCCTCCTTGTCCCAATCCTACGCCTGTGACCTGATGACCATTTCACTGTTTATTTATACCTTGCCTGGACTGTAAGATATGTGAAAAACCGAGGCTGGAAGATCACCTAAGGTCAGGAGTTTAAGACCAGCCTGACCAGCATGGAGAAACCCCGTCTCTACTAAAAATACAAAATTAGCAAGGCTTGGGGGTGCATGCTACTCGGGAGGCTGGGGCAGGAGAATCGCTTGAACCCCGGAGGTGGAGGTTGCAGTGAGCCAAGATCGTGCCATTGCACTCCAGCCTGGGCAACAAGAGCGAAACTCCATCTCAAAAAAAAAGAAAGAAAAGAAAACAAAAACAAAAACCAACACTCAAAAGACCGGCACCCAAACTTGTTGCCTTTGCTCCTGCTTTTCACTCTTGATAAAGCCATTTCTGCTGGTGGCAGCTGCACAGTTTGGAGGAAGAGCATGGAAATTGGATGAGCCCAACCCAGAACCTCTACTTCTGCCCTCAGGGGCTGGGTGGTTTGGGGCATGCCATTTAACCTCTCTGAGCCTGGCTTCACCTACACAACAGGGACAGTGACACCCATCTCATAGCGTGGTTGTGGGGATTCAGTGAGAAAATGGAGAGAAGGTGACTTGAATAATCCTGGATGCAAGTGAGGCATCCCGTAAGTGGTCACTATGGTTGTTATATTAACGGGTTCTTTTATCTTTCACTGTCATAAGACATCAAGAGAGAACTAGCTAAATTTCAGTGTTGATTTAGAAACAACTTATGTAAGGGATTCCAAAAAAAAAAAAAAGAACTATATGACACGCATCCTGAAATACAGGCAAACCTCACTTTATTGTGCTTCACTTCATATGCAGATACTGCATCTTTTACAAAATGAGAGTTCCTGGCAACCCTGCCTACAGTAAGTCTACTGGCGCCATCTTTTTCCAACAGCATGTGCTTACTCCCTGTCTCTGTGGAACATTTTGTTAATTCTGGCAATACTTCAAACATTCTCAGCATTATCAGATATGGTATGGGGATCTGTGATCACCCATCTTTGAGGTTACTATTGTGACTATTTTTGGGGTGCCATGATCAGTGTCCACAGAAGACAGTGAACTTCATCTATGCATGTGTGTGCGCTTTGGCTGCTCCACTAACCAGCTGTTCCCCATCTCTCTCCCTCTCCTTGAGCCTCTCTGTTCCCTGAGATACAACAATATTGAATTAGATTAATTAATAACACTACAATGGCCTCTAATCATTCAAGTGAAACAGTCACACATATTTCTCTTTAAATCAAAAGTTAGAAATGATTAAGCTTAGTGAGGAAGGCATATTAAAAGCTAATAGAGGCCACAAGCCAGGCCTCTTGTGCCAAACAGTTAGCAAAGTTATAAACACAAAGGAAAGTTTTTAAAGGATATGATAAGTGCCACCCCAGTGAAAAAAGAAATCATCAGAAAGTGAAATAGCCCTATTGATATGGATAAAGTTTTATTGCTCTGGGTAAAATATCAAACAAACCACAATATTCCCTCAAGACAAAGCTTAATCCAGAGCAGGGTCCTAACTTTCTTCAATTCTGTGAAAGCTGAAAGGTGCAGAAGCTGCAGAAGAAAAGTTGCAGAGCTGGGAGGGGCTGGTTCATGAGGTTGAAGAAAATAAGCCATCTCCCTAACATAAAAGTGAAAGGTAAGGCAGCAAGTGCCAATGAAGAAGATCTAGCTAAGATCACTGATAAAGGCGGTTACACTAACAAACTTTCAGTGTAGACAAACAGTCTTATATTGGAAGAAGGTGCCTTCTGGGACTTTCATAGTTAAAGAAAAGTCCATGACTGGTTTGAAGTTTCAAAGACAGGCTAACTCTTTTGTTAGACGCTAATGTAGCTGGTGACTTTAAGTTGACACCAATGCTTACTTTTCCAAAAAGCTTAGGGCCCTTAAGAAATACGTCAAATGGGAAGGAGGAAGGGGGTGAGGGATGAAATACTACCTATTGCATACAATGTACACTATTCAGATGATGAATACACTAAAATCCCAGACTTCCCCACTATGCAATATAACATCCAGGTAACACAATTGCACTTGTACCCCGTAAATCTATAAAAATTACAAAAGAAGTATGCTAAATCTATTGTCTGTGTTCCAGAAATGGAAAAACAAAGCCTGGATGACAGCACATCTGTTTACAGCATGGTTTACTGAATATCTCAAGCCCACTGTTGAGATCTACTGCTTAGAAAAAAAATTTCTTTGAAAACGTTCATTAATACAATGCACCTGGTCACCCAAGAGCTCTGATGGAGACATACAAGGGAATTAATGTCATTTCTGCATCTGCTAACACAACATTCATTCTGCAGCCCTTGGATCAAAGAGTAATTTTGACTTTCAAGTCTTATATTTTAAGAAATACATTTGTAAGAATACAGCCACCATAAAGGGTGATTCCTCTGATGGATCTGGGCAAAGTCAATTGAAAACCTTCTGGAAGGTATTCTGCATTTAAGACGTCATTAAGAACATTTGTGATTCATTGGAGGAGGTCAAAATAAAACATTAAGAGGAGTTTGGAAGAAATAGATGCCAACCCTCATGGATAAGTTTGATGGCTTCAAGACTTCAGTGTAACTTCAGTTAAAGCAGATGTGATGGAAATAAGAGAACTAGCATTAGAAATGGAGCCTGGAGATGTGACTGAATTGCTGCAATCTCATGAGAAAATTTGAACAGATGAGGAGTTGCTTCTTATGACTGAGCAAAATGGGTGGTTTCTTGAGATGGAATCTACTCTTGTGAAGATACTGTGAATATTGTTGAAATGACAACAAAGGATTGAGAATACTTCATAAACTTCGTTGATAGAGTAGTGGCAGAGTTTGGGAGGACTGACTTCAATTTTGAAAGAATTTACACTATGGGTCAAACATTATCAAACAACATTGCATGCTACAGAGAAACCTTTTGTCAATTGATGTGGCAAACTTCATTGTTGTCTTCTTTTAAGAAACTGCCACAGGCACTCTAATCTTCAGCAACCACCACCCTGATCAGTCAGCAGCCATCCACACTGAGGTAAGGCCCTCCACTAGCAAAAAGATTATGATTCTTTGAAGTCTCAGATGAATGTTGGCATTTTTAGCAATAAAGTATTTTAAAATTAAGGTACACATACTGTTTTTTAGACATAATACTATTGCACACTTAATGGAGTAGACATTACTTTTATGTGCACTGGGAAACCAGAATGGTTGTATAACACACTTTATTGTGATACTGGCTTTATTGCAATGGTCTAGAACCAAATCTGCAATATCTCCAAATATGCCTGTATTCCAAGGAAAAAAGTTTTTTCTTTTGTTTGTTTTTGTTGTTGTTGTTTTGCACAAATCCTTTGAGAAAGAAGGCAAAACAAAACAAAAACTCATAGCAGTATATGTATATGACAGAATGTATTTCTGAAATCCATGTGATTCCTAAGTGGGACTGAGTGGCCACGTGTTGGTAGTTTGGGCTGGCATGGGACTGCTCCTTACCCTTTACTGATTCCCATGTCCTCATTCCTCAAGCCAAGGGCATATTGCCTACATCTCTGCATGGAACCCGCAACAATCCCATTTTTTTTCTACCTCCCTGTAAAGTGCTTGAAAACGTCATTCCTCTCTCACACAGCCTGCAGACCTCTACCCACCCGGAGTGTGGTTACAGGAGATGAATGAGGCTCAAGACGGGAAACTCATAATTTTGCACACATTTCCTTTCTGCATTGTTGGAGCAATGAAAATACACATCGTCAAATAAAGGAGGAAAACATGTTGCGGAGGTCACGAAGTTCCGCATGTCATCCCTTCAGTTCCAATCTCTCCCTATGCGCTTCCTTGTTTTGATCCCACTTCCTTCTTGAATCTCAAATTGTCCTCCTTCACTCCAGCAGCTCCTGCCCTTGCTGGCTGACCATAGCATCCACCTAGCTGGTCTCCCCACCCACAGTCACTTCTTTCCAGATGTCTTCCAGCGGCCTCCAGGAACGTTCCTACCGGCCCCAGGTGAAACCCTCCATGGCTCCCAGTTTCCAGGGACAAGCAGGAGGATCCCATCTCCAGGCGTAACCCTCCCCCTGACGTAGGTTCTGGACTACTCTGCTAGGAACGCTGTTCCTGGTCGCCGGTGTGGGGTCAGGGGCCCCTCAGTGCCCAGCCCGCTGCCCACAGGCGGAGATAAGCCAGGAGGCCCTGGGCCAGGGTCTGGGGTCCATGACCAGGCAGCCCCATCTCCTGTCTGAGGATGGGTACAGATGGGTGCCACACTCGGGTCTCCCAGGGGCTGAGAATTAGAGGGGAGTTGGAGGGGTGTCTGCCACTGCCCGCGCAGCCCCAACGGGAGGTGTATGGGCACATGGGAAACCGCGGGCACAGGCAACCTGGGGCCCTTCGAGGGCGACTCCCTCGGGCCGCTCAGGGGCCCAGCTGCGGGCGGCCGCGTCCGGGGGCCCGCCCAGCCGTCCCCTCCCCACGTCAGCCCAGCGTCCTCTCACCCAGTCTCTGGCTCCTGCCTTCGCGCGCCGGGAGAAGATGGCGCCACGGCGCCTCCGCCATGCCAGCTGAGCCCAGCTAGGCGCCTACGCAAGCGCGGTGCGTCACGGGAGCAGCGCAGTCGCGCATCGAGTCTACGCGGAAGTTCCCGCCAGACCCGAGGCAGCGGATCCTGTCTACACGGCCTCCCTCTCCAGCCTTCAGACCCCAGTGTGGCTGTTGGGTGCATCTCCCTTTTCCCACCGCGCCCTTCCCCTGTGGTGTGCCCCCCCTCGTGTCTAATTCCTCTTTTCCGCCGCGCCCTTCCTTCTCCTGCCGTGTTCCCTCCTGGTGTCCATCTTCACTTTCCAGCTGTGTATTCCTGCCACCCCCAACCCCGTCCCCCCACGCCCCCACCCCGCCTGCCCCCGCCAGTTCCCCCCCGCCCCCGTCCCCCCGCCTCCCGCGTCAGTGCCCTCCCCCGTCCGCGCCCCCTCTCCTATATGACCAGATGATTAAGATGATGATTAACTGTCCACCTTCATAGTTTTATTTTTATTTTTTTTTTTATTTATTTATTTTTTTTTTGAGGCGGAGTCTCGCTCTGTCGCCCGGGCTGGAGTGCAGTGGCCGGATCTCAGCTCACTGCAAGCTCCGCCTCCCGGGTTCACGCCATTCTCCTGCCTCAGCCTCCCGAGTAGCTGGGACTACAGGCGCCCGCCACCTCGCCCGGCTAGTTTTTGTATTTTTAGTAGAGACGGGGTTTCACCGTGTTAGGCAGGATGGTCTTGATCTCCTGACCTCGTGATCCGCCCGTCTCGGCCTCCCAAAGTGCTGGGATTACAGGCTTGAGCCACCGCGCCCGGCCCACCTTCATAGTTTTAACAAAGATAAAATGAAAAAATGTCTTGTAGTCTCCATGCTGCCTGAAGTCAATAGTAATAAACTTAGGGTAGAGTGGGTTTCTTGGAAAGGAGGGCACATGAGGGCCTTGGCCTTGTCCTTTGCATCAGGGCCCAGTCAGAACCACCATGCACACTGGGAAAGGCCTCAGATTCCCCAGGTCCTGACTGAGCAGACCACTCAGCTGTTTGTCCTCAGGCTGCTCCACACCCTGGCAGCTGCTGTTAACAGAATGCGTGCTCTGCAGTTGTATGGGACATACAAAGTTCCCACACACCAACCCTGTTATGCAGCCCACAATTTCCTCCATTGGAGTCAATGCTGGTTGAGGCCGTTTTGTCTCAGCTGGGTTTGCACATTGGAATCATAGGGAACATCTAAAGAATACAGAACCAAGGTGCCACCCCCAGAGATTCTAACATCATTGGCCAGGAGGGGCCCTAGGAATTTATATTTTTTAAAAGAACTCTAGGGACTCTAATGCACAGACAGAATTAGACCTGCTGAGTTAGTATGTAGAGTTCCTCAGCCTGAGACTATCGATATTTTGGGCTGGGTGATTCTTTGCTGTGGGGGGTCTGTCCTGTGCATAGTAGGAGGTTGAGCAGATCCCTGATCTCTGTCCACTAGATGGTCAGTGGCAATGAGCCAGCTGTGACCACTGACAGTGTTTCCCTAGGAGGCAAAATTGGCCTGATTGAGAACCACTGAGTTTAGTAATAAAGGATGAGAGGAGAGAGGCTACACTGACTCCTGAACCTCAAGGTATAGTCCCCAGATCAGCACTACTGGGGAACTTGTTAGAACAGAAGAATGCCTCCCCACTTTGGAATCCTCATTTTATCAAGATCCCCTGTGATTTCGGTGCAAAAGCTTGAGAAGGACTGCCAGGTCACAGGCGTTTTTTTTCCTCCTGGAAATACTTATTTACAGGGTTAGTGTATTAAAAGAGCAATTGCCCATCTGAATCTTAAAAAGTATGAGATCAGAGTCATAGAATGTCAAGGCAAAAAGGACCCTGGAAAGGCCATTTCAACCTCCCGACAGGAAGACTGAGATGGTGGTTTGGCTCACAGAAGCAGAGCTTGCTCAGGCCGAGTGAGTGGCAGGGCAGGCAGATGAGAAGATGAAGTCATGCCCAAGGTGTGCCTTGTTGGTAGAATGGGTGGAGGTAAGGAGGGCAGAATGAAAGGAAACCTTAATGATGCCCTAATCAGGGAGTAGCACGAGTGAGCTGGCTACTGTTACAGAGAAAATGCACTTTTCAAGTACCTCGCCCTTCTAGACACCTCCCAAATGGCATTCCTGCCAGACCCATGCTTCCTGGTATATGAACAAGGGTTGCCTCTTGGTGGGGTATGAGTTAACACAGAAGCGTGAATGAGAAGGGCCCTTGGAAGCAAGTCCCAGCCTTCAGGGCACAGCCTGGCACCACCCCCACTGCAGAGCTGGTGGGGCACAGGGCAGGCCTGCCTATTGGCATGCCACTCTGGCTTCTGAAAGACCAGTTCCTGGAGTTTCCTCCAGCATCCCCAAAATGTTTGTGCAGATGATGGCTGCTGGACTGTCACTACCAAGGTTAGGCCCCAAGATGGGAAAAGTCACAAAAGAGCAGGCTGTGAGGGACACTGTGGAAAGGGAGCATAATAATGGGTGGGGTGGGATGGCATGTTGGGCATGGGGGTATATCTCTAAATTAGCACCTCGTCCTCCCATCACTCCTCTTTCTCTGCCTTTTTTCTCTCCTCCATAGAACCTATGGCACCTGGCATTATTTTAGACATTCACTTGCTAACGTATTTATTACCTAGAGTGTGACCCCCCTTCTCTGCTAGACCCAAGTTCCATGAGGACAGGGCTTTTGGTTCCCAACTGAATTCCCAGGGCCAAGGACAGGGTCTGGAGTACATTGGCACTCCACAAATATTTGGGGACTAACAGAATAAATGAGTGAGCACATAGGTAAAGAACCAGGTTTGTTTGTTTGTTTGTTTGACAGAGTCTCGCTCTGTCGCCCAGGCTGGAGTGCAGTGGTACAATCTTGGTTCACTGCAAGCTCCACCTCCCAGAGTAGCTGGGACTACAGGCACCCGCCACCATGCCCTGCTAATTTTTTTGTATTTTTAGTAGAGACGGGGTTTCACCATGTTAGCCAGGATGGTCTCGATTTCCTGACCTCGTCATCTGCCCGCCTCGGCCTCCCAAAGTGCTGGGATTACAGGCGTGAGCCACCGCGCCCGGCCATGAACCAGGTTTATTTTAATGACAATGGGAGGAACCACCTCTTCCTTCTTCCTCTCCCTCTGACAACTTGAGTCACTGCATTTTTACAAAGCTGCTTGTGGTTTCCCTAGTAAAGAACCGTTAAGAATTGATGGGTGCAGCACACCAACATGGCATAAGTATACATATGTAACAAACCTGCACGTTATGCACATGTACCCTAGAACTTAAAGTATAATAATAAGAGAAAAAAAAAAAAAAAAAGAACCGTTAAGAATAGCTCAATTTTCCTACACCTGGGAGCCAGTTCTATTGATTGGATTCATTCTTTTCTCTTTCAATGACATTAAAACTGCTTGTATTAATACCTCTGATTTCTTCTAAGAGTTCAGCTTACCAAATGCTTTCATTTCTTCCTTCATCTATATATTCAGTGAAATAATATTTATTGAGTACCTGATATCTGCCAGGCAATGTGCTACATGCCGGGACAGGAAGATAAACAAAACCATTATCTGAGCCATGCACACCTGGGCTATCTTGGTAAGGCAGGTGTTAGTATTCCCATCTTACAGGGAAGGAATTGTCAGAGCGGACCCCTCCCGTGCCTGGTAGACTGCTGCTCCACAGAAGCCTTAGGAAGAGCAAGCCTGGGACTCAGCACTGGAACTGGTTTCAAAAAATGAGAGAAACAAATACCTACTTATAACTGAAGGAAGGCTGCACATTTCAGGAATCAGGAGAGGAGTCACTTGAGGCCACCTGTGCACAGGGGGAGGGGACAAATGCTCTTCCTCCTCCTGGAGCTCTTTCCTGTTAAGTGCAGGTGGCAGGGTGGAGAGTGGGAGTGCGGGGGAGGGGCTGGAAGGCGCAGGTGGATTGATGGGGAGAATCACAGCAGCTCTACAAGAGTGAAATCAGTGTGTCTTTGCTGAGTGCATGGCATAGAAATGGATCTTCACACACATGGACGCATAAGCACACACACAAGCACATTTCACATTTTTACTCTCTGGGGACTGAAAATGTTTTAATGAGACTGTAGAATGTACAGAGCAAAACATACAAGCATTCATTCATTGATTTGGAAAAGAGTCACTGAGTATCTTTCAGGAGCCAGGCACGGTGCAGGACCCTGGTGGAACAGTGTTTAATGGCAGGTTCAGAGATAGGCCAAACCAATCAATACCATTAGGGTGAGGATTTTTATCCCACCTCAGGAGGACCAGGAGGGCTTCCAGGGGCAGGTGAGGCCTGGATGGGGCCTGAAGGATGAGTGGAAGTAACCAGGGAGACAGGTTAGTGAAGGTAGGGCTAGGGAAGGAATTGTAACCTAGATATTAGTAGGGGTACCTGCGGACCAGCAGTATTGCCCCAGAACTTATCAAGAAGGCCCACCCCAGACCTACAGAATCAGAATATGCATTTTAAGAAAATCCCCATGTGACTCACATACACTTTCAACTCTGAGAAGCCCTGACCTAGATAATTCTGTGCAAGGAAAATCTTCAGAGACTTGAAGGCAAGAGAGAGTTCAGGACTAATAGAGGAAAGTGCCCATGAGCAAGAACCAAGAGAGAAGTTATAGACCATTGTTCTAGCCCCTTCTCTCCCTGCTAAGCTCGTCAACAAGACTGGGATTTAAGTTTCCTTTCACTCATTTCAGTATTTTATCGTCTTTTTCCTCCATTTACTGATGCCCTAAGTTTCAAGTGAATGAAAATGAAATCTATAAACAAGGCATTGATTTAGAGACTCATAGGAGAGAATGTGGCTCTTGGTTCAGCAGGTAGTTTAGTGCTCAGGGCCAAGGATGCAAATTTCTATTTGAATGTTTCCTCCTTACCTACACACAGGTCAGCTGACCAATGAAAGCAGTGATGACAATGTATAAAAGTTCACAGCAGGAAAATGGTAAATCCAACTTGAAACATCATATAAAATAGAAATAAATGGATATTTCCTTAACATAATAAGTTATATATCTCTCAGCCACTAAATCTCTCAGTTTTAAAAGCTGGGAACAAAATTTTAAAAATGCCCATTACTATTAACACTATGCTAGAGGTACCGGGCAATGTAATTAGATAGGAGAAAGAAAATAGAGGTTTAAAATTAGAAAGAATGAAGAGATACTATGGGTATTTGCCTATGATACAATTGTATACCTGGACACTCCAAAATACCTGAAAAATCTCAAACAAAATAATTTACTAAGAAAGCACAATAAGAATTAATATATAGAAACAACCAGTTTTCATATTCACAAACAACAACCAGTTAGGAGATTTAGTGGAGGAAAAGAACTCATTTGCAATAACAACCAAAAAGATCAATACCTACAAATACATTTAACAAGAAATTGGCAAGACAGCAATCAAGGAAACTTTAAAATGCTCTTAAGAAAAAAAAGAGCCGGGCGCGGTGGTTCAAGCCTGTAATCCCAGCACTTTGGGAGGCCGAGGTGGGTGGATCACAAGGTCAGGAGATCGAGACCATCCTGGCTAACACGGTGAAACCCCGTCTCTACTAAAAAATACAAAAAACTAGCTGGGCGAGGTGGCGGGCGCCTGTAGTCCCAGCTACTCGGGAGGCTGAGGCAGGAGAATGGCGTGAACCCGGGAGGCGGAGCTTGCAGTGAGCTGAGATCTGGCCAGTGCACTCCAGCTTGGGCGACAGAGCGAGACTCCGTATCAAAAAAAAAAAAAAGAAAAAAGAGGAAAACTTACAAATGGAAACACACTTCCCCTTCTTAGACAGGATAGTTCAACATCAGAAAGGTGTCAAGTATCCCTAAGTTAAATTACAAACGTATGTTATCCCAATAAAATTACAATAAATATTTGTTAGGGGAGTATATAACAGCTGATTTAAATGCTCATATGAAAAAATAAAACTATCCATGGAAATTTTGAAATAGAAGGGTAATGTGAATGAAGTAGCCATCATGGCTAGTATTAATTTTTAAACTATAAAACAGCATAGCGGCCGGGCGCGATGGCTCAAGCCTGTAATCCCAGCACTTTGGGAGGCCGAGACGGGCGGATCACGAGGTCAGGAGATCGAGACCATCCTGGCTAATAAGGTGAAACCCTGTCTCTACTAAAAAAAAAAATACAAAAAACTAGCCGGGCGATGTGGCGGGCGCCTGTAGTCCCAGCTACTCGGGAGGCTGAGGCAGGAGAATGGCGTGAACCTGGGAGGCGGAGCTTGCAGTGAGCTGAGATCTGGCCACTGCACTCCAGCCTGGGTGGCAGAGCGAGACTCCGTCTCAAAAAAAAAAAAAAAAAAACAGCATAGCGCTGGTAAGTGCTTGGACAGACAGAGGAAGAGAAGTGTAAGTGGAAAAAGAAAGTCAAAAAAGAAGCCCAAACACACACAACGATTAAGTGTGTGATGAAGTTTCATGTCAAACCAATGGAAAGGATGAATTATTTAATGAATAATGTTGGAACAACAGGGTAAACCATCCAACAATTGGGTAAAATCGTACCTCACATCTTGCATGAGCATATATTCCAAACAGATTAAAGCATTAAAAAGTCAAATCATAAATATGCTAAAAGAAAAGAGGAAGGGG